>NC_142342.1:12500-612500 GCF_054954075.1 Amborella trichopoda | reverse complement strand
GTTTAGATTATGCTCCCAACCATCAAATCTTGATTGGATCGTTGAAAATACATGTTACTATTTGAATTTTAATCATCTTTCTTTTCTTTTTTTATAAATCAGACTAAACTGAGATTTTAGGCATATATACTTGACACCATCACACAGAATATAAATATATAAAAAAAAATATTTTAAAAACTTAAAATGACCAAAGAACCCATGACATATTCCCAAGGGTAGTCTAGTCATTTCAAGTGTTGGGAAATATGTGCGCCCAAAATTTCATTCTGATCCAGTTTGTAGAAAAATGTTAAAATTCAAATAGTAACATACATTTTCAGCCATTCAATCAAGATCTGATGGTTGAGATCATAAGCCAAAGTACTACTCATTTTTTGTCACAACCTATTGGTAGTTTTTTTCTTGTGTGTATGTGTGCGTGGGAAACACTTAGGCACCTATGGGTTAACACTATACAAGTTCCTCAACCCCTCAAGTTTGGAATTAAGTGCATTTTTTTTAGGGTCATTTTTTGGGGATGGACTAAAAAGACACTAGATGAACAATTTCAAAAAATAAAAATAAAAATTGATTTGGACCATATATAACCGTAGTAGGTCTAGTATGCACCAAAACAGATGGCTGACAATACATCGTATTTACTCTATTCGAAAAACTATTTTTCAGGTTCTTTTTCTCAATTCATTTTCATGAGGACATTCAATGGAGTCAAGAGGATGTACGCGCAAAAAATGACCCTAAAAAAGACCCTAAAACAATGGGGCCTAGGCGAGCTTGTACGGGGTTCGCTTATAGGCTAACATAATCCTTTTTACTTTTTCTGATATACATATTTACAGATAGACACACACTCACAGACACGCACGTGTGCACACGCACACACACACACACATATATATACATACATTCTTAAACACTTCTCTAAGTATTAGAAAGAGAACATGTTGGTTGGAATGTGATTCGATAAGTTTGTTGTGGAGGGAAGCACTCCTGAACCTGGTGGGGATAGGGGACCTAGTCTTCTAGATTAGATGGGTTTTTCTTTGAAATTTATCACAGGTGTTGGACTGTTGGGCACTAATCAAAGAACGACATGTCAGAAATTCTTTTATCCTTTTACACTTAAAGAATTGATTGAGAAAGCAATCGAGGAGAAACGTGGGCTATCCATCTTTGACATAAAACAGTGAGACGTTATATGAGATGGAAGTAAGGGCTACAGTAGCTGTAGGTTAGGAGGTCTGGGTGGTTTGAGGCATGTTGACCATTCACAGGACAAACATAAGCTTTCAGAGAGTGGTTAAGTTTTAGCATAGATAAAAATCAGAAAGCAGATTAAATTTAAACCCCAAAATTACCTATTAAAAGGGATTTACTTAAAAGTTCAGCTAATGACTAAAGGACATGATCACTTAAAGGAACTAAAATTGTGAGACTAAAATTCATACTCTATATACCATTTAAAATTAACAAGTAGCATCCAGAGAAAAACAGAAAAATCTGTAGAAACAATAAACAAGCTGAAAATGCTTTTATGCACAAGTTGATGAAAGTACATACCTGAACTATCTCCTTCTTCTTGTGGACTTCACCTTTTGGCAAGGGAACATACTCTTCTGCTTCAAGATCAAACTCTGTAGCAAAAGCATCACTGCGTCCCACTCTCTTTACAGCTCCACTGTTTGCCTCTATATAGATAACATCACCAACAGCAACCTGCAACTCACCATTAGTTCTAGCATTGGATAAATTCTAAGATCAAAGAATGAAAACTAAGAGTGACATTTGTACAATTCAAAAACAAAAAGACTCAAAAATACTATTCAAATAATCAAATTGATAAAAATGCTCAGATGAAAAAGAATTAAATTACTTGCAAGCATAAAAACTTTCTAGATCGGCTACCTTCTCCTTGATCAAAGCATCATATATAGTTGGATCCAACTTCAATTGTTTGGTTCCTTTGACAGTTTTGAGCCCAATAATGACATGACTTATGCTCTTACCATATCCTCCAGAGATACTATCAGTCTCCTCTGGGGAGAGTTCTGTCACCTAAAGAATATCCGAGTGGTATTATAAACTAAAGAAAGACTCAAATGGATACAAAAAAGAAGAAGAAACCAAACTCGTAAGAAGAAGCCATCAAAAAAATTAAGCACTGTAAAACCATACAAATTTATCAACCAATGTAATGCCGAACGAGAATCAACCAACTTGAGGCATGAAAAACTCAATCAAATATTTCTCGTACAACAACAATTAACATAAAATGCACAGCCTTATAACTATAAAGATTGACAAAACCTTAGTCGAAGGAATGCCATGAAATACTTGCCTCTCCTTCATAGACTTCTTTGTTTTCCTTGATACGCAGGCCAATTGCTCTACGAAAGTTTTCCATGAGCACCTCTGTCTTCTTAACTTCAGATGAGTACACTTCTGATCCCACCATTGGACAAAATGGAACCTGCAAATACAGAAGTTAGAACAACTTTACAACAAAAGAAATTCATGAATTCATTAAAAAAAACTTATAAAACATAAAAGGTGGCTTGTTTTCTAATATATCATCAATTCGGAATGGTCAATTGCAGCATAGCTAAGAAGACCCTTTGAACCCTATGCTACATAATCTATAGTTAAAATATTATAGATAGGCATTCTCATTACTATATAGACGAAAAAAACAGAAAATATATATATTACAAATTAAATAATCAGAGAAATGGAAGCCCACTAAGCAAAACCAACTAACCAAGGGGAAATCCTCAATAATGCTGATGCAACAAAAACACTCTTACAAGCAAAAGTGACAATTTCATCATAACCCATAAAGGGTCATAAAAGCAAAATTTATTTTACTTTATTTCTTTATAAACCACATCAACTATACATACAATTAGCAAAAAATTCATCATAACCCATAGTGCTATACAAGCAATAACTGAATTCCTTTTTTTCTTAACGACCATATCTGTATACATGAAAATAGTGAATATTTCATCACAACCCAGAAAAGTATTACAAGCAAAAATTGAAAATTCATAGCCAACGACAACTATACAGGAGAATAATGCAACTTACCCCTAGACCCACAAAAAACTGTGTAATTCTTCAATCCATAAAATATAAAAGCCATTTTCAATATGAAAATTTTAAACCTTGCTTCCAAGATCTTGAGAAATCCCCAGAGCTGGAGCATTCTTGCCAATACCAAGAGCACCAACAAGAATAAGAGCTTGACAATAACGCTAGACCAGCAAAACCGTTCTTAAAAGTAAATAGTGAAAATACCCCACAACCAATATTTCCTATACAGGCAAATATTGAGAAGCTCATCATAAACCATAAAGGCTATACAAATATCAAATATCTAAAAAATGAGTATGTACAAGCAAACACTTCCACCACTGAACCACAACAAATACAAGCAAACCATGAACACTTCATAAAAACCCAGACATAAAAACTAACAAAAAGTGGAATTTATAACATAAACCCAACCCAAAAGCAACAATACTGGGTACAGGCCTTCCAAATTTCCAATACATGAAAAAAAAAATCATGATTCACTGTGAAAAACTTGACAGATATACGACCAAAAAGTGAAATGTTTAGCATAACTCCAACCCTAAAGCAATAAGCCTGAGTGTAGTCCTCGTAGTACTTGAAAAAAAAAAGCCATGGTTCACTGTGAAAAACTTGACAGATATACGAGCAAAAATTAAATGTTTTAAGATGATCCCAACCCAAAAGCAAAAAAATTGTATGCAGTCCTCGTGATAAAAACTCATGATTTGCTGGTAAAAACTTGACAGATATATGAGCAAAAAGTGAAATTTCTAACATGACCCCAATCCTAAAGGAACAAAATGGAGTGAAATCCTTGTAAAACTTGAAAAAGAGCCACTATTCATTATGAAAAAACTTAACCTTGCTTCCAAGCTCTTGAGAAATCCCAAGAGCCAGAGCAGTCTTCCCTGTACCAGGAGCACCAGCAAGAAGAAGAGCTCTACCCGCCATCTTCTTCTGTCGAATCATGTCAACCACGAGTCCCGCAGCTTCTCTGGCCCCTGCTTGCCCCACAAAACCAGCAGACATGGCTATTGCCCTTCCACTCGCCTGAAAGAAGAGAGAGAGAAACACAGTGAAACAAAACTGATAACAGAAAGAGACAAACCTGCATTTCCAACATGCATGCCAACTTAGCATCTCTCTCCCTCTAAAAACCCTAAACTGGACAATGAAGCACCATGAAAGACTGGCAAAAGGGGGATCGTGGTTACGTCCAGGCCGAGGCCTTTGATATGGGTATGAGTCGCGATTCTCTGCTTCTTCGTGGTGGACTGGACCTCCTCGATCTTCATCATCCCTCTTTTCTTGCTCTCTCTCTCTCTAAAAACTCCTCTCTCTACAAAAACCCCCTCTCGCTCAAACTCTCTCGCTCGAGAACGAATTTTGCTCTCTCCCGCCAAAGGCTTTAGGGTATGAAACACGCGCAGGTAGGGAAGGTCGGCGAGCTCCTTTCTTTCTCCAGGAATTGGGAGAGAGAAATAAAAATGACGAAAATACTAAATACTTTTTCTCTCTAGAAAATACTAAATACCTGTCGTTGTTAGTTGTCCATTTTTTTCACTTTATAATTTTTTTAAAAAAAAGTACATTAATATATATTTTTAAATTTTAATTATTATAAAAATATTACATATTTTCCATTATTACTGTTATGGTTTTTTTTGCCCAATCCATAGCAAAAAAATTTAAAAATATGTTTTTACTCTTTTTTAGTTTTCTTAAAACCTAAATTTTTGAAATTTTTATTTTTCAAAAACCAAAAATAAGTTAATTTTGATTATAAAAAAACACAAATGGGATCCAAACTCTTTTATAATATTAAGGTGATCTCTATATTGGATATGAACTGATCTGACGGTCACAACGTTATTTCGTATTTTAATTTTAATTTTTTTCTATATATCCAAATAAATTAAAATTTCGGGTGCCCATTCTGCTCATCAATACGCACCTAACAAAAATATTTTAAAAATAATTCGTAAAAAATAAATTGATCACATTACATTCGAAACGTTTTAGGGGCATTTCGATCAATTTATTTCTTGCAAATTATTTATTTGATATTTTTATTAGGTTATCCTAATTTTGAAAAATACACGTCTAAAATTTTAAATTATCTATATTCATATAAATGAAATTAAAATTCAAATACAAAATGAGGTCGTCACCGTTGAATCGGTTCAATTTCAATCTTGACCGTTGGGCTCCTATGAACACATACTTTGTCTTTTTTCTCACTCAAATATTGTTATTATTTTTGACAAGTGCAAAGAACTGTATTAATTATGGAACGTACATTAGTACATAATGGCTACACAGACCATATAACAAAGCGATGAGCAGTACTCTGACAAATATCTACCGATTAAAGCAAATATTTCCTTAAACACCCCATTTTTAGTTGATGAATCTGCCCTATCATTAGCTTCCCTAAAAACATGATGAAAAGAAACCACTTGACTCAAACAAATATCTACCAAATGTAGCAAATATTTCCTTAAACACCAAAGAGGTCCCTTTACTTGAGCACCAGCTCCCTCCACCATCCATCCTACGCTAGCACAACAATCCTTAAAAAACTTAATGCCATGTAGAGTCGTTAACAACTTAGCACAAATCGTTGTAGCAATGTCATAGATACCCGAAAGGAGAAAATCTCCTAACTCCTTGAGTCCCTTCCTATTCCACCAAAAGTGGTTAGCCCTGGGTAACCCGTAGAACTCTCATCAAAATTAAGCTTAACGCAACCCTATAAAGGAGGCATTCATCTCCCTAAAGGTCTATAATTTAACAAAGGTTGAGAAATCAATGAATGAAGGTTAAAAAGAATATCAATATTTGACACCTCAAAACCATATTTAGTATTGGAATACCAAAACCACACGTTATGCAAAATCTTATGTTTAATACAAGTCGACTATTCCTTTCCTGTCACGACCCGGCCCCCTATCCGCTATCGCTCATGCCAGAGGGTGGCAGAGTACGGGTCTGTGATCCCAAGGTCGTGCGCTCATCTCTTTAGAAAAGCGGCAATCAAAGCAAACCACGGAAAAAGAGAAAACTCCCACCAGAAACATAACAAAACTAGATAAATTAAAATCATTTATATACATATTCAGTCTCCAAAGTTCTTACAATATCTAAAATGTTACAATCATATCACATCACATCACACTACCAATGGATGACCCATTGCATAGTGCTTCATGTCACATCTCCGTCGGGTCTCACATCATGAGCATCCACTATTTCATAAGCATGTCTTATAACAACTAGGCACATTCACTAATTCACCCGCATTTACTATTTCATTGCCCTTTCCATTTCATAGGCATTCATTGTTTAATGACATTTACTAAAACATTCATTACATCATAATATTCACTAATTTAGGGGTGATAGTCTCACAGAATTAGATATAGTTTATGGTTTATAAAGAATCTCGACCTAGTCACAAAACAACAATTAAAATAGACCCATCTATATCTTATTCAAACATGGTTTGGAGTCAATTGACCACCGTTTGATCAGCCAACACTTGGGTACAACATAAGCAGTATTTCTGAAATTTTATGCATTTTACTAACAGTGACCTATCAATCTTAACAGAAGTATAACTTTCAATCTATAAGGAATTTTGGGATGGTTTCAACATGAAACTTAAAGAAAACACCCAGATCTTTCAATTGGCATTGGTTTCGGAGCAATTGGACTCCATTTGATCAGTCAACTCTTATGGCAACAGTGGCAACAGTTATAAATTTCAATGAAATCTGCTAATAGTGACATGCTGGCATAATTTGAAGCATAGCTTCCAAACTATCACGAATTTTGACTGGGCCTAAACAACAAAATCAAAGTGGACACATAAATCTTTCCAATGCTGATATGAGACAATGTGGATATCATTTGACAGGTCAACAAAGTCTTACAAAAACCTCAAACCTACCTGGAATTTCACAACACAACCATGGCACCCTTCAAATATCACTTTATAACTTCTAATCTATACTAGACAAGAACATGAAACCTTTCGATCTTAAACTATACTCACAAGAGCATCATTTCACCGATTTTTATGCTCAACAAGAATGATAACAGTGCCTAATATATCATGCAAAGAAACCCCAATTTCTGGAAAATAGAACCTAGAACATACATGCAATCCTATTATCTTCACACCATTTCTATACAATCACATGCCATGTTCATTTTTTCTCTTGAACACTTCACAATTCCAGCTGCTTTGAGCCTTGTGGAATAAGCTTGGAGAAGTGGTTGTGTGAAGGATTTTGGAATCACCTTTGGAGCACAAGGTAAGTAGATTATGCTATTATGTGTTCATGAAATGCACTTTCACACTGTCGCGCTCTCACTTTGACGCGCGTGTTCTCTCTTCTTCTCTTCCTTCACTACCGTGTGCATTGACACTGTCGCGCGCACTCTCACTACCGCACTCTCTCTCGCTGCCATGCGCTTTCTCACCATCTACTTTTGCTTCTCATACTGCCACGCACGGCACTCACACTGCCACGTGCATTCACATTGTTGCGTGCTCACTCTCACTGTCGCGCGCTCTCCTTAGCCTGCTGTGTACTCTATAAGTCCGAAAAAATATGGGTCGTTACATTATCCTCCCCTTAAAAAGGATTTGTCTTTAAAATCATATACTTGATCGTCACTTAAATGGTCCTCTCCAAAAAAAATCTACAGAGGCGTGCACACACAACTAACCCACGCCTAAAAGGACATCAAAGAGAAACAAATTCTATGAGCACCAAGTCACTAACCCATCCAATAACCACTCTAAGGACACTTCTAAGACTCTCTAGGCCAATAATCATATCATAGCTGCTCTGATACTATATATGTCACGACCGCGTCCCTTAGCCCCTATAAAGCTGCACTACTGCCACGCACTTTCACACTGCCGCGCTCTCTCCTTATCCCGTCGTGCACTCTATAAGACAGAGAAAATCAGGGTCACCACATTTCCAGCCAAACTTCCCACAATATCGACGTCCTTAAGATCTTTCAAATAATAGCTCCTTTCTTTGGCAAAGTGGGAATTGCTAACCGATCATAATGATGGTATACCTCAACAGTAGAAAAAGAGAGCACTCTACTGCTTGAAAAGCCCAACTCTACAAGCTTAATGTTAATTTACACGGAATAAACATGTGATCCCCACTCTTTGTACCTTCTTTGCACAAAATACAAATATTGGCAATAAGTTTACCTCTCTTTTTCGTACCATAACTCGTTGAGTCCACCGATTCCTCCGTTATGAACAGTATAAGGCTTCTCAATTATCACAATTGGATCTGTTTGATCAATTATTTGATAAAAAACGAATCTCTAGTCGATTTGTAGGGTTTGGCAGATCCCATTACAGCCTTACAACACATTATAAACTAATCCATGCTTGATTTGATATTATAAATTCGATTTGCAGTCACTGTTTTTGAAGAACAAGTGACGTTTTTTTTTCCGCCATTTAATCAATTCCATATGAATTTGGGCAAGGTTTTTTATCATATCATAGGGGTTTTGTTATTGACCATAAATTATAGCCCATTTTCGTGATTTTTGATCAATTGCTGGTCGATTTTTTATTTAAAGTCACAATTTTTAAGCACATGTAATGACCTTTTTCCCCATCATTTGATCGATTGCGGTGGGTTTTGGGCAAATTTTTTGTCCATGTCAGATTTTTTGTTCTTTATAGTGTTATTAACCACAAATTGTAGCCCTTTTTTGTGTTTTTTGGTCGATTGCCGATCGATTTTCGATTTCAAGTCTTATGAATAACATTTTAGGGCTTTTTCTTTTGCTAAAGTGTTGATTTCAGACAAATTAGGGCACCATTCTGAATGCTTTTAGAAGGTTTTTTTAAGATAATGATGTTATTCATATGATTATGGGTGTTATTTGTGTGATTAATCAAGTTATGTTGACCGATTTTTGAAGAAATCGTAACTGTTTCACACAAACTCGAGAACCCTGATTTTCAAATAAAAAATTTCGTTCATTATAAGTCGATTCATATTCAATTGATATATTAATTTTGATCATCATTGTTTAAATTCGTAAATCCAGTAGTGTCATGATTTATCATTTTATTCTTTTATATATATGAATTTTTTGTTGAAATGCTATGTGGTTGTCTATGTTTGTTAGGGTTTATGTGCTATTTTTTTTATTATGGCCTGAATTTTGACCCATTTTTTGTACATTTTGAGTCATTTTGAAGCTACTGATTTTGTCCACAATATCATGAAATTAATTCGCATGATTGAGCATGATTTCAAGACTGATTTTTGCAAGATACATATTGATACATTTTAGGTTTTTCGAGTAATCAAATTTAAATTAATTTGCTGATTAAAATTGTGAATTTTGACAAATGTATGTGATTCTTTCTCTTTGTATAATGAGATATTTTATCTATTTTATTGTATTTATATTCAATTAAATGTCACGAATGTAAAATTACCATACAAAAAAATTAGTAATTTTCAATTTTATTGTCATTTTTTTAATGCAGTAAAATGTATGTTCATGATACATGATCAACTTATTTTATCCTACAATTTGACTTTATATTCTATTGGAAATAATATGATTTGGATTATGCTGCTTGTAGTTTGATTTACAAGATAATACTTACTTTTTATAGGAATTAACTTGCAATGTAAAATTGGAATTATATTGATGTATGGAAACCCAACTTGAATACATGATCTCTCTTTTACTCCTTGGAACAAGCACGGGTGGTGAAAAGAGTCATCTAAAACTTGAGATGGGATTCAACAGATCACTTATTGTAACAAGGACACAACTTTTAAATAAAAAATATACTTTGAAAAAATGAAGTCGTATTTCGTTTTTGTATTAGGTTATTTTTGTTGTTGTTGTAAGCTCTGTAACAGAATTCAGTTAGGAAAACGACGTCTCATACTCTAAGTATTCACCTATTTTTACAAAGTAATGAAAGTTCATAATGCATTACTCCTAGTTTATTTTAGAAACTAAAATAACACTATTTTTAGAGATTTATAGTATTTTTTGAAAAAAAAATTGAGACAAAAATTACCAATTCGACCAATTATCCAAACCAATACACTGATCCGCCACGAGTATGGGTGTGAACGATTCGGGTCATAGATCTACTTTTCAAGCACTGCATCAAACAATACCTTTTCCCCAAAAGAAAAAAAAGATGCAGTTTCTATAAGGCCTAGGTTTTATGAAAATAATGTAAAGCCTCGTTTAAAATCATTGTATAGAAAGGACATTGGGCTGATGACTCTAACATCAATTTTCAACACTGATCATGAGATTTGAAGCTAAAAAATATATATAGATATTGTGGATTGTGAAAACTTTTGTTCAGGGCGAAATGGATGGTCTAGGTAATAGGTTACAATACACACTATTTTTAGGACTTGAAATCCTAATTTTTCTCACAACCATCACGGTCAAGGTTGAGATGGCCGATTTGAATTTTCAATACCACAACTCCAATTTTTAATGAGTTTTGAGGTGAGGCTTTACTTGTTGGATATGGTTTTCGTGAGTCAGACGACTCACCTATTACCGTGCGGTCCATTGTCGATCTAACACCCATTTCTAAGATGGATGTCAGAAAATGTTACATCTAGTAAAAGTTAAAATGAACAATGAAGAAATGAATTCAAAAAATAACATTTATATTTTGTCAAAAGAAAAAAATTCTAAATTTAGATCATTGTCGTGTTTAAATTATGAACACAATTAGCATGCAGCCAAGCCCGCATTTGTAGAAATACGGGATTGGCAATAAATCAAATTTTTAAATATAATTTGATCATAATTTTTAGAGAATATATATTTTGTCACATGGATATCTTAATAAATAAATAAATTTTCAAAACTTGAAATAATAATTATATTAAAAAAGCATTTGAACCATTAGTTACGATTGGTTTAGAGGGACTACCTATTTGCATCCATCTTAAAGATGGATGCTTTATACATTGAGAAAAATTTATATAGAGTCGAGGCGCTAAACAATCAAATTAGAGCCTACCTCAAAAATTTCTGTAGAAGAGGTTGTTTTGATGTCCACATATCCTCAAATTGATCATCTTTAACTTCAAGATGTATGGACATGAGAAAAAAATGAATTTCAAGTTTTATAAATAGTGTATTTTGCAATGCATTTTTGGACAGTGAATTTTGAAGATTTTCAAGTTTTCATAGATATATCGATCTACACTATTTTTGAAGTTTTAAACTTTATAAATAACGATGAAAATATATTTTAAGTCTACGACAAAGATTCCGAATATTGAAACCACATTTCTCGAGTCGATTTAGAGGTAGGCTCTAATTTGATTGTTCAGAGCCTAGGCTCCCTACAAACCGCACCCTAATACATTTGGATTGCATATTGTAGAAATGTGGTCCAGCCCGCATGAAGCAATTGTTCTTATATTATTGATCTATAAAATTTTTAATCGAAATTGAACCCCCGAGATATATTTTTTTGGGAGACCGCACAAAACTAGGTGAGTCGCCAACTCACCAAACACTTATCTATACCCATTTTAATAGAGCGGCAGCCATATCCGAACATCTTCCAAAAAAAAAATTGGATATTTTTCAACCTCGGAAAATTATCTCCATTATCAGACCTAACCCTAGTCTCGACTGTATAAATAGCTCATCTTCTCTGCCTGAGTTTATTGTTAACAAGCTTTTCTTCGCTTTCTATCGGAGTATTTGGCGTTTATTTTCATTCTATTTTCAAGGTATTTTTCTTATACAAGTAAGGTTTTTGTTATCTTCGGCCATGGCTGTCTTCGTTTTCGTCTTGATAGGTGATTTATGGCGTTTAATTCTCTAGGTTATTCTGATTGTTTAGATCTCTCTATCAATGTTATGCGTTTGTGTTAGGGGTACCTTTTTATGTCGATGAAGGTATATGGTTAGGCTTTGCTGGGTTTCGGCTGTGTATCATGCAGATTATTTCCTTTTCGATTGTAAAGAGTCAAGTTTCAGATTCCGGTTAGGGTTTTGTGAATTCCTGCATTCTTTTGTATGTTGTTGTAGTTAGATATGTTATTTTGATCTACCTCTTCTAATAGAACTGATCTGTGATCTGTTGTTACCTTTCTGCAGTTATCGGTTTTAACTTGAGTTATGCTGTTTCTTTTTCCTTAAAAATTTCTCTGATCTTCAGAAAGTTATTTGGTATAAGTGATTCTGGTCAGTACAATCTATGTCATCTGTTTTGCTCTAGGTTGTTTTTTTGTGGAAATTTGTTGTATTTGATCTGCTATTGACAGCTAAAGGAATGGATAGCTCATGGCGTGAGATTTATTGAAGCTCTTTTTGGTGCTCATAGATTTGGGCTCGAATGTTTATTTCATGGTCATAGTAGATTTGGATTTCCTTTGCTGTATCTATGTTCTGTTGTTTTTTTTTTTTTTGCAAGGATTATTTCTTATTTGCGAATCTTTAAGTGGGTTTGAAAATCATTCAGGCATTTTTGTCTCCTTGTTGCGTATGACCTTATCAAAGGGATTTGTATGTCTGATCCATGGTTTGTAGCTGATGATACATCCATGTCCTTTTATTATCTTGCTTTTTGTGTTTGATTTTGAGTCAGGGGTTTGGAGAGAATGCTTTGTAGTTGTAGTAGGAAGAGGAATTTTTTTAGCTCGATTTATTTGCAATTTTGGCCAAAATAGATTGGATTAAGGTTTTTGATTTGTTTTCTTCATGGAGTGGTCTGTTTTTACCCAGTCAACAGTGAGGTGATTGGACTGCTTGTGGATTATTGATTTGGTTTTTGGTTTGATTGTTCAAGGCTCAAAATTTACCTTAAAGGCTTAAATAATCAGAATACAACAAATATTAGAATCCACCTCAAAAGAGCTAATTCAGCTCCTATCGACCCAATTGCTCTATGTATCAGTGAGTGTGTGTAATTTCGATATATATTTAGAACATTTGCTCTGAGTGTTAGAGATCCTGCAATAATATATTAAGTAGTATAAAGTCCTCGTTATCAAGTTTTTTTAAAAAAAGTCGTTATATGTTTGTGTGTGTATGTATGTATGTCAGGTACCAACCTTATATTATATAAGTAAGGTGCACCTTGAAAAATGACTGAAAAAGGTTGTCCCATTATGTATGTCAGGTGCCAACCTTATACTATGCAAGTAAGGCGCACCATGAAAAATTACTGAAAAATTTGCCCCAACTATAGTTTTCAAGACTGAACCGAACCGGTGGTTTAACCGGTCGACTTGCTGACCGGTGCTTATGTATGTTAGGTGGTGCCAACCTTATACTATGCAAGTAAGGTGCACCATGAAAAATTACTAAAAAAGGTTGTCCCAACTATAGTTATCAAGCGCGAACCAAATGGTGGTCTAACTGGTCGAATTGTGTCTTGGTTGATCCGGTCTAAGAACCATATTTGGTAAAAAACGGGTCAAAACCAATATTTGACCAGTTGTGGTCGGCCAGACCAGGCGGCTCTAACTGGTTCAACCAACTAAATGAAGATAAAGCAAATTTTTAGTATATTATATATTTTTAAAGTACTATATTTATTTTTCAACTAAATGAAGATGGGCAATTTTTAGTATTTCATGTTAGTATTTCATGCAGCATTGGCTGAGGGTGATGTTTCTTGCTCACTCATGTCTTTTCTACTGATTGGCCCCTATAAACCATGAATCTTCTTTGATTATATTGAGGTCCATAATTTCTGCTTCCCCAGATTGATTCATGTAATCATTGCATTAGGAAGCTGATATAGGGAATGGACTGAGTTGCATTTTTGTATCTTTTCTAGTTGTTCTTGTGGTTTTTCACTCCTCTTGAATCATTCTTCTGCTGATACACACTGTATAAACTCTGCCTATTGGCCTGTGTCTTGGCAAAGCTTTAATGCTAAATGCATCCATTTATGTTTCTCGGATGTTACTTGTTTCATACTCTTTGATGGTTTAAGCTCTGATGATGTTGCATATTTATGCAGGGAGTTGTGGAGAGACCGGTGTGTGAGCAGATTTGCACGTTGTCAAAGTGGAGGGTGTTAAGTTTGAAGTTTCTTTTATGTCTGTAGCCGCCTCTTCCTTTTTGGGATCTGTTGGGTTGCTAGGGGAGTACTGTCCTACGTCCAGACACAAGTATAAACGTCCCCACACGGGTCCTGCCTGTACTCAGATGCATGCAGCCACACCTATTACTTCTCAATTCTATACATCTTTGGGGTTGCACTTTAATGCGCCCATTCTCCAGTCCAAGAGAAGAAACAACCCGTCGGTAGTCGGACAAATTTGCCCCTTGTCTCAACTGAACAACCTTGGTAACTCACCTCTTAGTTGTCCTCCTTTGTCACTTCTGTAATCAAATCAACTTACCTACGAGCAAACATGGCGCTCCAAAATATTGGTGCGGCGAACCGTGATGATGCCTTCTATAGGTATAAGATGCCTAGGATGATAACTAAAATAGAGGGTAGAGGGAATGGCATAAAGACCAATGTGGTGAATATGGTGGAAATCGCAAAGGCCCTTGCTAGGCCGGCATCCTACACAACCAAGTACTTTGGGTGTGAACTCGGGGCTCAGTCCAAATTCGACGAGAAGAATGGGGTTTCTCTTGTCAATGGAGCCCATGACACCGCTAAGCTTGCTGGCCTCCTTGAGAACTTCATTAAGAAATACGTGCAGTGCTATGGGTGCGGCAACCCAGAGACTGAGATTGTGATCACCAAGACCCAGATGATCAACCTCAAGTGCGCTGCCTGTGGGTTTGTATCTGAGGTGTGTGGGAGAAATCCTTGTTAAAAGCAATCATATAGACTTTGCATATTTGCATGTGTTTGTTTATGCAGACAATTGTACACATGTGCATGATACATATGCTCTCATGGGGAGGGGTGGGTACTAGTTGATCTGGGTTGAATATATGAATCTGGTCTGTTAAAATATGTTTTCATATGTATGTTTTCACACATGCATACTTCTGTGGATGTATGTCCATGTACTATGTAGTATAATACCATATACATATCAATGCATAATACATATATTCAATTACTTCGCTAAATGGAGGTATGTCTATATACATGCATGATATGCACACAGTAACCAGGTTTGTTGTTCCATGGTTGTGTAAGCCATTTATCCATGAAACCCATCTCTTCCAATCATGTGCCTGTATTATGATGAATACATACATGGACTTGTGTGCACACATGGAACATGTATGAACATGCTTACAGATATGCTCATGGTTATATTTGTATTTTACATGTGTATGGATGCATGTCCATGTCACTTGCTGCCAGTACATATTTATGCTATGTTATATATGCTTACTTATTCCCACGCTTTCATAAATAACATTTATATGTTATAATGATATCACACAGACAACGTTGCTCGTGGGTTCTAACTTGAGCTCCCATAGTGAAAGCAAGGATTATACCCACAGGGTTATCTGCAATGTGATCTAGCACTTTAAAAACAGTGACTTGGGGATATGCACTTGCTGAGTCACTTGGACCTGGCGCCCTACTGGGTCTGAATGACGAACTCTAGTGCTGGGGTGTGTCTTACCCAAGTCCTTGAATTTTATATATGTTATTTTGAGACCCTACGGAGCAGATGTCTGGCTCGGGCTTGGGATCCTGGAGAATCTCTTGATGTACAAGTTGTGAAGTTGCTGAATTTGAATTTTGTGATTTTTTATTGTCTTGCAATTGATTTGGTGACTATAGGTGGACATGAGGGACAAGCTCACAACTTTCATCCTGAAGAATCCACCAGAGCAAAAGAAGGGTTCAAAGGACAAGAAGCTGAGGAGGGCTGAGAAGGAGCGGCTCAAGGAAGGCGAGGCAGCAGACGAGGAGCTAAGGAAGGCGAAGAAAGAGGTCAAGAAGAAGGCATCAGCCACCACACCCAAGGACTCGATTACCAAGAAATCATCATCTTTCTCAAGGAAGAAGGCATCGGCATCTGACGAGGATAAGTCGTCGCCAGTTGGGAGCCAGGCCGATGAGAATGAGGCTGTAGGTGATGGCGAGAGTGACGATGATAACGATGTCCAGTGGCAGACTGACACTTCTGCCGAGGCTGCCCGCCAGCGCATCCAGGAGCAGCTGAGTGCTGTCACTGCCGAGATGGTCATGCTCAACACCACCAGTGAGCCGGAGTCCAAACCCAAGAAAAGTGAACCTGCCAAAACTGAATCGGAGAACAAATTGAACAAGAAACAAGAGGTGCAGATCCAAAATGGAGGATCTACTAAGAAACAATCACAAGATGAGGAAGATGGAGAAGAGCAAGAGGAAGAAGCCACCACTGGGACCCTAATTTTTGAGATTAAGGGGTGGTTGAAGAAGGGGAGCACCCCGGGGCAGCTCCTGGCCCTGCTTAGTTCACTGTCGGGCTCGCAGCAGGAGGTTATGGATGCACTATTTTGGGCTCTTTTTGAGAATGCTGGGAAGGGCTTCGCGAAGGAAGTTGCTAAAAAGAAAGGGTATTTGGCAGCAGCTGTGGGCTCGGATGCGAGCAGGCAGACCCTCTTGCTGAGGGCAATTGGAGGGTTTTGCAATGGGGCAAATGCCGATGCGGTGAAGGAAGTGGGTTTGGCTTTGAAGGCGTTGTATGATGCAGATGTGTTGGAGGAGGATTACATATTCCAGTGGTTTAAAGAGGGGGTTTCGGGTTCGACAAAGGGTGACCAGATTTGGAAGATTGTTAAGCCTTTTGCCGAGTGGCTTCAGAGTGCTGAATCCGAGACCGAGGATGAGGAATAGACAGATTCTCTCTCGCTCTCTCTCTCTATATATATATATAATGATATCTCTCATTAATTCAGCATTAAGGATGAGGCTGTGGCTTTGGAGTGCGGAAACCAAGGCTCAGTCGAAGACTGATGATGAGTAGCCTCTCTTTCCTAGAGCCTCTTAGCATTAAGTAATAAAAAGCATGTGATGTGAGTTTAGAGTGAGGTTTAAGAAGTTTAGTTGGCTTGCGTGGTAGTTGGTGTTTGGGTTTGATTCTGGAGTCTGTACTGATTCTGATTTGTGCTCTGCCTTCTATGTTTCTGATTTCTTTCAGTTTGCTGCAATGTGTGTGAACAGTTCTTATTTTGGATGAGTTAATGTATTATGTGAAGGGTTTTATTTTGTGTTGTTTGTTTCAGGTACTTTATTATACACGTGAGATAGAGCACTTTTTGTTGTTTGTTTCAGGTACTTTTTTATACATGAGAGAGAGAGAGAGAGAACTGTGGATTCTCTCTCTTGGTGACGCATTGACTCTCCTTTTTCTCTCTACTGGCTGTTTTTGAATGTTTTCTTGCGCCTATTTTTTGTTTTTGGTTATTTCTGAATGTGAGAAATTCCTTCGAGAAGGGGTGGTTTTGATGTTTCTAAATGATCGGGTTGTTTTCTTGTTTCTAATGATTGACATTGAGATATATGGATATGGATTAAAAAAAGAGATTTCAAGTTGTAAAAATAATACATCTTGTAGTGTATTATCTAGATTTTTTATTTTCAAATTTTTTTATTTGTTTTCAATTTCTTTGTTAGATATATAGTGCGTTGACTCCAGAGTCTCCTTAGATCAGGGGAATCGGAATTGAATACCTACAGAGCTCAATCCTTTTTCTATCGCGCATCTTTCTAGTTATGGTAAAGGTGGTTTGTGAGAAGATAATTAGTGTGTAACAGTGATTATCTCTTGTTTTTAGCTCATTTCTGGTGAGAGATTAAAAGGACATGTATCCTTTTCTTGTAAGATTGGCAATTATCTCCTTCCCGAAGGAGCTCATTTCTGGTGAGAGATTAAAATGACATGTATCCTTCTCTTGTAAGATTGGCAATTCTCTCCTTTCCCAAGGAGAATAGGAAAAGTAATAAACCTGTCGGAAGAAAAGTTATTTGGAAAAGTATATAAGGAGGCCAATTATTTTTCATACAAGAAGGTACCAATCAATTTTGTCTGTTAGAATTTAAATTGGTTGGTTGTGAATAAATCTCTTATCTATTAGATTTCAAATTAAATTGGTTGGTTGTGAATAAATCTCTTATCTATTAGATTTCAAATTGGGTGGTTGTGAACAAGTCATTGACATATTCGAAGTTTAATTAAAATTTTCTCGACTTGTGCAACACATATCAAGTCTTTCAATTTGACATCTAATGGATAATAATAATTGCGATTTCATTGTAACAAAGATAAATGGTCTTATAGTATACAATTCTTAATTATAATTATATATTATTTAGAGTTTCTTTGAAATAACTTGTAAATTGGCTTTCCTTTATTTAATCACTAAAGTTGGCAAGGAATAAAAAAATGAGTAAAGTTTTTCCTATGAAGATTAAAATGAGGAAAGTTAAACCAGGCTCCCCATTTCTCTTGCACTATTCTAATATTTTACTACCTTTCTTGCAATTTCTATGCTTCAATTAAATTGTAGGTCCATCTTCTACATCAAATGCCGTAGGGGATTTGGTGGATTTTAGCATGTTATTTAGTTATTGAAAAGAGTTTATATACAGCAAAAGCTCTGAACAATAAAATAAAAGCCCACCTCAAAAATTTCACTAGAAGATGCTGTTTTGATACTCAAATATCCTCAAATTGATCATCTCGACCTCAAGATGCATGGATTTGAAAAAAAAATTGGATTGATGCATCTCGTAACCCATGTCTGGACCGTCAATTTTCAAGTTTTCATTGATCAGTTCGATCTACCCCATTTTTGAAGCTTTAAATTTTATAATTAAACCTAAAAATTTATTTTAAGGCTATCCCAAAGATTTTCAATATTGGAGGTAAGTTTTAAGCAAATTAGTTTTACATAATATTTTCAAACTTAAGTATAATATTACCGTAAATTCATATCAAATAAATTAGAATAGTTTATTGGTTAATTCTAATGAATAAACTTTACCCCAATCAACCCCAACCAAGGGTTCAAATCCTGCCTATCATCTGTTTTTTTTTACACATCATTTTGTTGGTGTTCAACATCTATTAAAAATAAAAAAAAAAGTTAAGACCAAGAATCGAGCTCAAAACCTCTTACAAATAGGCCTTTTTATAGAAAACGCACCAACCAACATGTCATTTTTTACTTTGTTGATAAAAGAGGTATTTATATTATATATAACAATTAGTTTTTTTCATTTTCTTTAAAAAAAATGAGTTGGACTCGAGTTACTCAGACTTGCTCGAGTAACTCGTCTCAGCTAGGTCCCAAGTACCTTGGCCGAGTCGGCTTTTTTAATATACCATGCATGTCGTTTTCTTCTTCTTTTGAATCTGTTGACTTTAAGGACTACTATATACGCCAATTAATAGGTCAATCTAATCTGATTTCTCAACACAGATATGGCCTATTGAGGATTATGAAGGGGTCATTCATTAATAAGGTTAAATAATACAGTTTTTTATACAAAAAAAATCAGTGAATTAAAAGTACAGGGGAAACTGCCAACCCAATTCTCGCAGTGCTATAAAGGTACCAACCCAAATTATGCAAAAGGAAAAAACAAAAAAAAAATTCCCAGATTTGCACCACGGGAGGCAATGGACATTGGAGACACACCACACATCATAAAGTTTCCTCCAATCCAAATCTTCGAAGAGCAGCTGCAGTTTCATCCAAAGCACTGCCAAAGGAAAACACAGTTTGCACAATCATAGAGTCCAAGATTCCAAGCAAAAAAACCGGACTTTAAAGCACTAAAATAATAAACTAAAAGAAAATGACTTCAATTTAGGGAGAGAGTGGGACCTATACACTCTTCTCCATCACTGTCTGCCATCCTATTATATGGTGATGGCCAAAATGGACTATGGTTCTACAACAATCGAATTATAGCTTACTTAAAACGAATGCAGCTAAAACTGTGAATAAATATCTCAAAACATTTGGGCAATGCTAACTATTGATAAAAGTAATACAAATATCTCAAAGAAATGAAAACCATGGATTATAAACATACCTTCCAGGCCTGATAATCTTGTAATATCCGGGGTTTGTGAGGTCTACGACTGTTGATCCAGCTCGACCAGCAGGAAGCAAACCACCATCATAGACATATGAACAATGGTGCCAAAGGTGTTCAAAATCTTTAATGTTAACACTGCTGGGCTGCCCACTTAGGTTGGCACTTGTGAGAGCAAGGGCACTTCCCGAACCACGTGCAATTTTTCGAATGAAGTTGTAATTGGGAACCCGAACTCCAATACTCTCTAACCCAGGATTCAAAGACTTCTCTAAGATGCTGTCATTACCTGCATATCATTAAATCTTACCGGAGTTCAACAAACATTAAAAAAAGAAAAAATTCAACAAATAACACCACATACTGTAGACCATCACTCGTAGGAGCTTCATGAAACGTCATTGGAGAGTATCCTAACACACACACTCTTTAGCTAAGGCGTGTGCATTGCAAGATGCTAAAGCTGAGAACTTAGATAAAACTAAGTTTTGAAATAATTAAACAAAATGAAAAATAATGTATTTTATTTTTAAGTCATCCAATATTTGCTATTATAGTTGTCTAGACTTTTCTAATTTTTTCTGAATTTCTTAAGATAAGCTAAATACTATTATAGAAATTCCTATTTCATGTAGGAATAATTAACATGTAAACTAATATTTCTAAATTTCTTTATTAATTTATTCTTGTTTCCGAAAATCCAAATACAAGTGTCAAATTGGCTCCTGGGACTTCTCATAATAGATTATTTTTTTAAAAAATAAAGATTTGGACAGAATATAGAAGAGATTTTCAAGGGAAAATGGATACATTTGTTTTGGTAACTTTTGATATTGCACTTCTATAACAAATTATACAGATTATTAAGGAGACAGATTTCACAGATGATTGATAATATCAATCTTCTAAGTCTGGCCTATCTGGAAAAAGTCCAGAATGTGGCCTATCTAAAAATGTTCGAGAGAGAGAGAGAGAGAGGACCTCGCTTCAACACAACAGTGACAGGTCCTGGGAGGAGACTGTCCAGCAATCCATGAGCCAAGTGATCCGTTTCAGCAAAGCGTTTGATGTCAGATACATTAGCAACACAAACTGCCAGAGGACTAGTATGTTTGCGTCCTTTGATCTCATAAATTCGATGAACTGCAGCAGTGGAACTAAAGAAAATAACAGATCAAAATCACAAGCTGAAAACAACCACAAAGACCAGAGAAAATTTAATAATAAAGAACAATCACAGTGCTATGATGCACACGGAAAGAGAGAAAGCTTACTATAATGAAATGTACCACGAGAACTTTAGAAATTAGAACATAGGGTCATCACTGTCCAATGGAATAATGAATGGCCATAGAGAAAAAAAAGAGTGAGACCTATCACCAGATGGTCATGTCCAGTTCCCGCTTACTCCATCATTTCATCAGAAAGTGATGACTGCAATGGATTATGAAGATATTGCAGTACGATAAGATCATAGGATACTTACCCTTAAGCCAACTACTGCCTTAGTTATGCTTGTATAACTATTTGAGATTGAAAAGCAAAGTACAACAAAAGTGTCAACTTTGTTGTGACAAAGAAAGGCACAACCTATTGGATTCAAGAATAATATAGAGTTTGTTTATTAAATAGAACAGCTTATTGCTTGCACTTTGATTGAATTCAACTACATTTGGGCAAATAGCTGAGAGTAATACCGTTTTCTTGGGTAAGGCATCAAGAGATTGAAAGAAATATTTAGGTTAAGAACCTTTGTGAAAGGAACATTCTGAGTTGGGAGATGTTTTCAAACTCCCTATGCTGTTACAATCCAAGACTGAGAAACAAAGAAAACTCGGGAACAAGACAAAGGTGATATTCTATAGCATCATGATTTGTTGGCTATTAGCTGACCCCAATTAGTTGGGATAAGGCTTGGATGATAATGATTGTGATGATGATTTGTTTGCCAATGGCATGTAGTGATATTGTGGCCATTTGGTGGCTTGAGTACTGTCAAGATGCAAATATAGTAGACTCTCTCATAATTAATGCTCTTATATTTGATAACATCTAATACTGTCATAAAAGTAAGGGAACCCATGTCCTTACAATGTTGATAATTATATTCTTTCTAATTTTCAAATAATTTATACAAATTGAAAAAATGCAGTGGAGATATAAATATTAGGAATACATCTACCAAGAAAAGACTATACAAAAGAAAACCAATAAAAAACCGATGCATTTTTACATCCCACAGCTTCAGCAGATCGCTCAGCCCTGTTCATCTTTGGTGCAAGAGCGCTCGATTAGTGAGCTACCAGAGATCATTTCAATTCCATTAGTAATGAGGATTCGAAATATCGCACATTGATACATCAAACAGCAATTGAGCAACTAAAAGAAAGATCGATTCTTTGGGATCCTTCCTTTCTTCAAACGGAACGAACAGAGATAGAATCAGATCGATTCCCAAAATGCCTTTCTGGATATTTCTCAATGTGCCAGCTATTCAGCAGTGAATAATCAGGCTGGAATTGACAAACAACCAATACTAATATTAGTGTTTATTACCGTCAAATAGAAATAGAAATGGGGCATGGCCAAGCGGTAAGGCAACGGGCTTCCCTTTCCTATTTCACTTCCACTCTTTGGGTTTGTGACCAACGGAACACCAATCAGATGATACTTCAGAACATAACAAGTAATGTCATTGGATAGGAAAGTGTCAACAACAACTTCCCACTCCTGTTCGCCTCTACCCATTATAATTACCCTTTGCACCCTTTAGAGGAAGTGCCTACTTGAAATGTGCTTGCAAATAAATGATCCAACACAAAAACAAAAGATCTCAATGGGCTAGCATGTAAATGCTTTGAAATATGCTTCTAAATAAATCACATACACAAAAAGCGGAAAAAAAAAAAAAGAAAAGAAAAAACCTCAATGGGATAACATGTAACTGCATAGTTGAGGCAAACCTCTATTCTTAAGTGGCCATACAGTATTCTAAGATCCGAACCAAACACGAGCCACAAGAAGAAAGCAACTCCAGGCCACAAATCATAGAAGTAAATAAATCCAGAATGCCCAACTGAAACAAATGACTCCTGAGGTCTAGGCTTCCAAATGGGACTTAATTAATTATTAGGAGAACTACTCAATTCCTCATGGGAATAGTCAGAATTTAGAACTAGAAGACCTCTCAAATAGCACATATTCGTGCATTTCCGGCTATCTCTGGCATAGGATCAATAATAGTTCCAGCAGGCCCTTCTGTTTGGGCATAATTCGCCCGGAAATATTGGCACTTGGGAAACAAAAAAGGTCTAGGATTCAACACAAGGAACGACTGGAGGAAATTGCATAGAAAGTGGATATGAGGGTGTTAGGAGGTGTGATGAATAGGTGCGGGTCAAGTATCTCAAGGGTTATGTTTATGAGCAGCATTACACTATGGGCGCTGACCATGCTTGAAGTTGTTACCTTAACTGCAAGGAAGGGGATGCCGGAGGTGGGGCGGGCTAATGATTGGAGTGAAGCCGTACTGGAAGATGCGGTTGGATCACCACTTTTTCAGGGAGAGCTAATGCTTCTTGGGTATTTTGGTTTGCTTCATACCCAAAAAGAGCTAGCCACATCTGAAAGAAGCTTGGGGAAGTTTCAAAGACTTCTTTACCATTTCATATGGCTTCCAATTTATTATAAGTGGATAAAATGTGTTTGTAAAGCGCCTTAAGAATGAATGCTGTCAGAGTGAAATAACTTTTGAGTTTGTGTTTGTATATCTACATTTATAATTTGAGCAAATGTTTGTTTTCAATGAGTAAATAATTTTGCACCAGCTTTTGCAATTAAAAAATAAACAAAAAAGGGAGAGAAAAGAATGAATGGAACATGCCCATCTCTCAAAAGGAAAAATCTGAAAATTTAATTCAAGAATGGACGAAAAGAATGGAGATACATGAAAAAAGAACACGTGAAGAAGGGGAATCATATTCATTGTCCTGCAATTCTTTGAGATCTCATTCTCCAAAAGAATGAAGATATATGTAAAAAGAACATGTGAAGAAGAGGGAATCATATTGATTGTCGTGCAATTCTTTGAGATCTTTTAGAGAGAGAGAGAGAGAGAGAGAGAGAGAGAGGAACAAAGAACCTGTTGGATATCATGATATCCAAAATTACCTAAAACAAGAAAAATCCCATATTACGTGGGATTGCAATTGATATTGATAAGTTTCCTAGAGGAAATAGAAATCCAAAAAGACTAGGACTCTTGGTTATATCCCTTGGTTTTTGAAATATATGTAACATATATAAGAAGTTTCCAATTTAGTGGAAATTCCTAATCTTCTATATATAAAATAAGAGTGGAAAATATAGGTGTGGCCTATTTGGGTCACCACATAGGAACGGTGGCTTCCTCTTGAGAGAGAGGGGGGCAGGAGCCTCCTGTGCATGAGGCAAGGCCTCCCTTCAGAGAGAAGAGAGCTTCCTATGGAGAGAAACATTGCGATATGCAGAGTGAGAGGCTAGTTTCTTGTAGAGAAATAGTTTCCATAGAGTTTTGGGGTGGTTTCCCCTTTAGTGAGAGAAATGGGTTTCTTCCTGGAGACAGGTTTTGGCTGTGGAATAGAAATGAAAGATTGGTGGGTGATGCCAATCAGAAGAACAGGTCTTAAAGGGTTGCTCGACTGAGTTTTGTCAATGATTAAAGAGGTAACTCTGCATCCCAAAATCTATGATGTAATTCTTATTGGTATATTGGATTTCTACTTGCCATACCAGTGGATGTAGCCCTTTTAAAGTGAATCACGTAAATCTTTGTATTCTTGCGGCTTGTGTGTTTTATGCTTTATTTCTAGTATTATGGCTCGTACTCTTGCCTATTTTTTTCCTAGCTGGATATGTACATGCTCCTGGTGGGATCCAACTTTTTGGGATTCCTGTTTCTGCATCCAAGAGGGCTTTTAAATCCTAACATGTGGTATTAGAGCGCATGGTTCAATACAAGGCTAGTGTTTGTGAATTCGGTTGAAGAAAAGCACAAGGCAAAGTATCTGAGTGTTTTACTTGAAATGGAGAAATATGATGACAAGCACAATCTTTCGAGCAAGAATGATGAATGAATTTATTTGGCAAAAGATGAAGAATTTATAAAACTATCTAATGGATGTTGCCATGGTGAGTAAGATTTTGACATCAAGGTCGAGATTGTCGGATATGGTGATATCCAAAATCACCCAAAACAAGGAAATCCCATATTAAGGAAATCCCATGTTATGTAGAATTAGGATTGATATTGAAAAGTTTCCTAAAGGAAATAGAAATCTAAAATTATTAGGTCTCTTGGTTTTTGAAATATATCTATGGGAAATTTCCTATTTAGTGGGGATTCGAAATCTTATATATATAAAATTAGAGAGGAAGGAATAAGTGTGCCCTATTTGGGTCACTCTAGGGGAACAGTCGCTTCCTCTAGAGAGAGAGAGGTAGGGGTCTCCTGTGCATGAGAGGCAAGGCCTCCCCTTAGAGATAAAAAAACTTACTATGGAGAGAAATTCTCATTTAGTGGGGGACTCCTAATCTTATCTATTCTATGGAGAAAAATTCCTATTTAATGGTGATTCCTAATATTATATATAAAAAATAAGAGAGGAAAGAATAAGTGTGCCCTATTTAAGTCACTATAAGGGAATAGTGACTTCATCTAGAGAGAGAGGTAGGGCCTCCTATCCCTCAGTGATAAGAGAGCTCACTGTGGAGAGAAACATTGCTACCTGCAGAGTCAAAGGCTAGTTTCTTCCCATAGAAGCGGTTCTCAAGGAGTTTTTGTGGGGTTTCTCCTTTTAGTGAGAGAATCCCAATTGTTCTCAAGGTTCTCTTCCTAGATAATGGTTTAAGGTTTAGTTGTGCAATAGAGATAGGTCTCTTCATGGATAATGGTTTTGGCTATGGAATAGAAATGAAAGATTAGAGAGTGAGTCTAAAAGGGTTGGGTTTTGTCAATCATTAAAGAGGTAACTCTTTGTACCAAAATCTGATGTAACTCTTATTGGTACAATGGATTTCCATTTGCCATGCCCATGTAGCACTTTTAGGGTGAAACACGTAAATCTTCCATGTAGCACTTTTAGGTCGAAACATGAAAATCTTTGTGTTCTTTTGTGTTCTTGTGTGTGTTATGTTTTATTTCTTGTATTATGAATTGTGTTCTTTTGTGTATGTGTGATGTTTTATTTCTTGTATTATGGCATGTACTCTTGCCTATTTTGTTTCTAGGATTCCTGTTTTTGCATCTTAAAGCGCTTTTAAATCCGATCAGAACCCAACTTCATAGTTTTAACCAACACGGATAACAACTGAATATTTAAGATAAAACAGTAGCTCGTTTCTGATATAAAAAGGTCGCACTCAGTAACAAATTATTTCAGCAAAGGTCCATGGTGTTCATGCTGGGGCCTTCAGAGAGATTTATTTGCTTAGGCATTAGCTAGCCGGATAGTAAACTCAAAGATCCATCATAAAAACTAGTAATCTTCATGAAAAATCACAAATTTACAATCCAAAACAGGAAGAAAACAGAGCACTCTTCTCACCAGGCATCACAGGCAAATCCATAAAGAGTATCAGTGGGCACTGCAATCAGTTGGCCAGATTTCATGGCTTCCACTGCTTTCTCGACGTGGGTTTCTTGAGCTGGAAGAACCATACCCATTTTCCCCTCTATACCATTACCCACTTCTCCATTCTCCCCCATTTTCATGGTTAAAATCCCATAAAGCCTCCTGCTTTGGGAGAGAGAACGAGCAAAACTTCTCTCTACCACCAAAAGAGAAAACCAATTTAGGATCACAGCTCACAGTTTCAGGGAAATGCACAAAAACTGAGACAGAGCGAGAGAGAGATAGTTCTTAAGCAGATACGATACGAGTGACTGGTGAGAGATGAGAGATAAAGTGATTTAGAGAGAGAGAAGCAAACGGAGAATATGTAAGAGAGGTAGAACCTCTGCACCAGAGAGGGTGTGGGTGAAGGAACACTCTCTCTGCAACCCCAGCGATAGAACCCATAGAGCCTTTGTTTCTCCTCTAAAGCCAAGTTTTCACGCATTTTATATTTTTTATTTGAAAAAATTACATTCTAGTTTCCCATACTGTTCCATCGAATAGTTTTGGTTTTTACTGCGTATCCATTTTTTTTTAATGTGAAAAAATAAATTTAAAAAACAAATGATTTTATCCTTTTTCGATTGTTGAAAAACGGAATTTAAAATATTTCAATTATTGAACAACCCAAAATATATTAATTTCGATTATTGAAGAACCAAAAAGTTAAAACTTTTTTGTTATTTAAGAACCAAAAAATATTTTCTCTCTTGTGGCGTATTTTCTCGACCTCTCTAAAGCCATAGTTGTCCGAAAATATTAGAGATTGTGTGATTAGAAGATTAAGAGAAATCTTGTGACCTATTCTCTCTCAATCTATTTGAAGTCATGGTTATCCGATAAAAAATAGGAGAAAAAGCTAGTTTGAGCCCCGAAATTTAAGAAAAATCTTAGAGATTATGAACTTACCAAAAAAAAGATGCATGGTGAAGGGGAGAGAGAGAGTTTAAGAAAAAAAACGTATTTTTACCTATATAATATAGAGAGAGGTAAAGAGAGGATGCGCAGAGCCACGAGAGAGAAAAAATTTCCTGACAATTTTAAAATTTCGGTTATTCAAAAATAGAAATTAGTTCAATTGTTGAACAATCGAAAATATTTTGAATTTGGTTATTGAACTATCGAAATTTTCCCTTTTTATTTTCAGCAAAATTTATAGATGCTTGTTTCGAGGATGAAGTTTCTATAAGTTTTGAGCTTTATCAAAACAAAATAAAGGCTCACCTCTAATCCTTAACAGGAAAGCATATCGGCGATGAAAATCTACACTACCGCTCTAAAATTAATTTCCATCGCCGATAAAATTTAAGACAAAAAAGATGTATAGATCTTGTGGATATATTATGAACATTTTTTTTGGGGTGACATGAATGGTGTCGATAATTTGTTATAATATATTTTTAGAGCTTGAAATCTTAATTTTTTTTATAACTATAATGTTCAAGTCAAGATGATCCAGGTTTTTCAATACTTGCATTGCAATTTTCCATGAGCTATAAAGTAGGGCTTTACTTATTTTGATGGGGCTAAAATACTATCAAATTGTACTTTTTTTTAATATTTAAACAATCATGTATTTAAACTTTTCCCTCTTAATAAAAGGAGAGTATACAATGAGACCATTTACCTTTGGTTGGTACAAGGTGGTCATATTAATCTTGATCATTGGATGTGAAATTGGGTGGCTATAATTATTCTATTGACCATGCTCAAACTTCAAAAAATTTTTTATCAAAACTTTGTGACACATCCAAGCTATCAAATTTGAGAAATGATCCTATAGGACCCTCCCCCACTTATGTGTGCAGGACCCCAAAGGATCACCATTAAATTTGGTATGGATCTCTAAAAAAGTCAAGTCCCACACCCATGTGATAACTTTTTTAAAGAACCATGCCAATTTTAATGGCGATCTTTTAGAATCCTACACATAGGTGGGGGAAGGTCCTATAGAATCATTACTCATCAAAATTTACATTAGAATATTCCATTGAAATTTTCTCAAACTTCAAAAAAAAAAATTTCTCGAAGTTTGACTACATTTATTCCATTGACCAAGCTCAAATATCCTATTTTTAAGAATATCCAACATATTTCATTTTGAGATAGTAGACCGACAATTTATCTTTATTACAATACTCCTAGCCATTACGTATCAAATTGGATGGCGTGGGGGTGTGTCACAAAGTTCTAAAAATTTATCTAGTAAATTACAATGTTAGAATTACCTAATTCGAAATTTAACAGACAAATACGGTTATGACCTCCTTGTACCAAAAGTAAATGGCTTCTATGTATATATTTTTTAATTGCATCTCCTTTTTTATACACGGGATTATATTTAGTCTAATTATGTCCATACTATACTTAATTTTTTTAGATGTATTTTAAAATAAATAAAATTATTAAACTACCCCATAGGTAGTTTAGCAAATTTATTTATTTTTAATTATTTTATAATGTATGATAGCGAGAAGTATGGGTATACTAAATTTGATCTTAATCTCATATAGAAAAATATAAAAAATTTAAATATCATTAGGAAAAAGAATTTTTTTAGGTAAATAAAAAATAAAACCTAATTGTAAACTTATGAAATATACAAAACTAGAAATCAAAAGTAAAACATGACTTATCTATAAAGTTTGATTTATTTGTGTGTGTGTATTTCTTTCATTTTATCACAAATAAGTGTGAAATCAGAGGGCTAGGATGGCAAGTAATTAATAACACATAATCTAAATATTTAATATTTATGATGGCCAAATTCTTGAAGTTTCATGTTAAAAATCAGAAATTTTGCCTCTTGTTTTTTGTGAAGTTTTATGCCAAAAAAAGTCAAGAAATTCTATCTTTCAGGGCTTCCGAGATAGACTATTGTATACTTACACTCTCTGGGCCAAAAGAGCAACTTCGGACTTTTTAGATCCAAACATTTGGGATACTTATTTTTTAGATCCTAACATTTGGAATCTACTTAAAGATCACCGGATGATTATTTAAAAAAAAAAAAAAAGATCTTGTGCACACGCTTAGATCTGATTATTGAAAAATTGGAAGATTTTTCTCGGGTTAGATTTTTATGATGTCATTCTTTTCAGGCACAAAGAGTGTCATGGGGGACTAATCATTTCCATTGCAGCTCAGCTTCACATTGGCCATCCTATATCAAAGAAAAAAGTACCCAAATCCTAATCACTATCAATGTGTCTTATATGTACTTATTAGGCCATGGATGCTGCCTCTGTTGAAGCTCTGTGAAAGGTGTTGTTAATAAAACTGAACAGAAACAAGAACAGCAAAAAGGATAAGGAAATAGAAAAGGAAAACTAACTGTTGTGGCTGAAGATAATGAGGCCATCCTGCCCAACAAATCCATTTCGACTAAATATGAAGAGGTACTTCTAAATCCACAACAACGGTGAAACAAATACCCTTTCTATTGAAAATGGCACAACACAAGACAGCTCAAATACACCCAAATTTCCTTTTTTACAATTGTCTATGGTACTCAAAATCACAACTGTGATTACCAAGCACTATAGAACCTCAAGAATAAAATTCCAATGGAAGGAGAAAAGGGCAAAATAAAATAAAATATTATAATGGGTATTCAACCATGAGAAAGGAAGATGATTCATCCTCCTTGTGCAATCTCAAAAATTGAAGGACGGTTTTCACTTGTATTGGTCTCAGATTGAATGGTGTTTTGCGGCATTGGATTTTCTTGTTGTGCATGGTGACGGGCCTCCTGCCAATTACGCCACCTGGTTCTCCATCGTAAGAATTCATGGAGCAAAGAATTTGCAGTCATGGTAACCCCAAATCCCCCAAATGCAGAGAGCAGGACTGATAGAACAACTTGTACATGGAGCTGCGATTCCAATAATAATATCACAGCATGAATTTTTTTATTCCATTTCTCTTTCTTTATGAGTACGTTAGATTGAATATATGTTAAGGCAAAGACAAAACCAACAAGATATAGTTGGCCTTTTGAACAATTGAGTTTATGGATAATCTGTTCATAGATTGAAAAATATGCTCAAATATTTACTTACGAAATACTTGGAAATTGAGATTGCAGTTCAAAGTGAAGCCCTATGTCAAAAAATGATCAAAATTTTCAAATTATTATTAAAGGGGAATACCCAGGACATTAAACAAGGAAATGAGCTATAAAAATCAATCCTCTAAGAAAGACTAGGTATTTCTTCAGATTAACATTACGTCTAGGTATTTTTTCAGATTAACCCTTTGGATGCAATTTTCTGCATGTTTGCTTTTCTAGAGAGCAGGCGCTTGCTTGTTAGTTTGATTTAGATTTCTCAATCTTGAATGTTGACATGGAGGAATGCAACTTTCAACTTACCAAGGAGTAGAAAAGATGAGCGAAGATAACCACCAGAGCAAATTGAGCAGACGCATAAATCCAAATATACTTTTTCCTCACTGGAAAAATAGAAAAAAGCATCAAAACTGGCCTATTGCCTTCACAAAGTACTGCAATTTGAAAATAAGTAGATACGAGCATAAATATCTGAACTTCAACCCATAATTAGCAATTAAGATTATGCCCAAACTTAGGTACTGCATTTTGAAGACAGGTATTCACATACCCATAGATGATGTTGTCATCGAGGCAAGAAGACCCAAGACGCATGAGAAAGGTAGAGATATGGCAAGAGCACCTGATCCCATTTTTGTAACCTGCACGAGAGTAAAACATCACCCAAAAGGGCAGCTAGGCAGATTTGATGAAGTAGCAGAAAAAGGTATCCATCTTACCAGAAGTTGTTCAAGAAAGCAAAAATAGGCGAGCATGCTGACCATGACAAGAACTGGCACATCCTGCCAAACCCTATAAAACAAGCAAGACCAACTTTAGTTTATGATAAAGTGCGTGTGCACACACATAACCATTAAAAGCGTCGGAATTTGACTATGAAGTTAGATTTCAGCAAACTAAATTTCTCAAGTGGACTCTGCAATCCTAAAACTCTGCAATCAGGGCTAATATCCCAGTGTCATACATGGGTGCTGTATCTTAATATTTTTTATATCATTTTATGATATAAAAAATTAATAATGCATGTTGTACAATTCAAACCATAGTCATTGGTTGATACGTACAATAGTGAATGTAGAGCTAGACACTGCTCAAGTTTAATGAATCTTGTGGTCATCATTCAAAAAAAAAAAAAAGTAAATGTAGAGCTAGACATTGCTCAGGTTTAATGAATCTTGTGGTTATCATTAAAAAAAAAAAAGAGGTAAATGTAGAGCTAGACATGACATAGTAGCACATGACAATGCCATACCAACCATATAATCATATCATGTTTTATTTTTGTTTTGTAAATAGGCACATCATTTCAAATGGAAGGCTCTATGAAAAGGCCCCAAAGGAAATGGATGGAAGTAGTGAGAAAAGATATGGTGACTTATAGTTTGATTGAGGGTACGACTCCTGATTGAGCGCAATGACAGAATAAGATTCATGTAGCCGACCCCAAATAGTTGCCATATGGGATGACGATGGTGATGAACTAGGAAAATTATAATAACTCTGTAAATTATTGCACTCAACAAATTATAATCAGAAACGGGTTTCACAAATTATTATACTGGGCCACAATATTTGATCCCCAAACACCAGGCTTCACAGAGGCCATCACTGTAATAGAGCTTCATGTTGCACTCTTTCATATTGAAGAAGCATGAACTTCTCAATGTTTGGTTACTCCAAGGAACCTAAATAAAAGATAATGACTATATTCTAGAAAATACAAGGTCATAAGAAATAATTTATGAAAGACATAACTAAGACCAAAGATCCCAACAGGGTCACCATAAAATGGCAAAATTGGGACTAGCGAGAGGCTATCAGAAATCCCAACATCGGGGAAGCATTCACTTCTAATTTTTCATCAAAATAGTAAAATCCAATTCCATTCAAGTGACAAATGAAAAAGTAGAAATATGGTAATGGGGAAGTAAACTACAAGCACTAACCCAAAAAGAGCCAAAAAAAATAAAAAAGACATATTAAAAGGGAAAGTAAACTATAAGCCAATGGACATTGCAAAACCATAGTCCATTAGGGTGATTACCATCAAACAAAATGATGGATGGTATCGGAGATCTAGCGGCACCCAGTGTGAGGATCATGTCCTATTTTGGTGCAAACCCACTCTCCATAACCATCCTTTTCATCAGACGATGATAATCCTGAGGACTATGACTTTCTATGACTCATGGGATCCTAATATGCTTCCCTTTTGTAAATTGATATGTTATTTTTTAAACTAGTTGTTTGTTGAGTCCCACTAATAATCTACAATATAGATATCGAAGTAGGCGATCCATTCTCAACATTACAATTCAGTGCTTGCCTGTAATGCTGAACCACTCTTCCCCGTGCTCTAGTTGATTGCAATCCAGCAGTTTGAGAACTTTGTATACGTAATAGTGTGACAGGAAGGTTACGGACCTCTTGCTTACAAACATCACAGTTCTTATTACCCTTGAGGCTAAACCATTTAACTGCACACTCTTGATGGGCCAGTGCAAGTTCTCCCTTACAACTGCATTCCATTTTCAAACTATCACCCCCCTCACTCAATTCAACCAAACATATCCTGCACACAGCCTCTTCTTCAGGTATATCTTCCCCAGCATCTTCAGAGTCTGCATCATAAAAGTAGATATAATAATTTCAAAAAGAGAGTGAGTATATCTATTGATAACGTGATGCCAAGGGTTCCATCCTAGCCGTTACAATGTCAAATGTGTGTGCATGTGTATAAGATTTTCTGGGCCAGATTGACCAATCTGGATGGCCCAAGTTCACGGACAGGGGCAGAGGCGTATGTTATATAAATGCATGGAAAAAGATTAGGAACGCTAGCCGTGTTTTCTGTAGCAAATTCCCAATGGCTTGGATCGAAACACGGTGAACCAATGTCACACGTTGCATGACAGTTTTTATTTTTAATATTTTTCTATGAATTGGATTTACATGAAATTTTGGGGTTTGCCTAATTTCAGTATGGCACATCCAAATAAAATGTTGAAAAATATTCGAACCCTAAATAGACCAAATCACCAGTGGAAACAGGTGGGGTTTTTAGTATTTTACTTGGATGTGCCTTGATAAGATCTATGTAAAACCCAATTTTGTGTCAATATGATTTCTATAAAAAAATTAAAAATAACACCCTATCACAAACAAGGTGTTCATTCCAGATTCAATCTAGGTTGTTAAGCATTTAATGTAAAGGAAAGCTATTGGGCATATGTAAGGGATTCCCTATATATATATATATAATCTACAATTCACAACCCTTCTAATTACAAAGGCTAATGTTAGAATGAGTTGTGAAGGGTTGATTTACTATGTTGTTCTTTTTTTAAAAAAGTTACTTTTTATGATATGTTGCTCATGAAGTAAAGATATTTATGTAAACATCACTAAAAGACAAGGGGTATTTTTGTTACTTTCATAGACTTCAAGTTGAAATTTTTACTAAAGGACAAGGGTACTCTACAAATAAAGTTTCAGGACACTAACTTCCAGAATAGCATTGTACTTTTGTAAAAATTTCAAATTTCTCCTTATTTAATGATTAAGTTTTATAGTAAAATAATTTTTTAACAAAAAGGGAATGATTTATTGATAAATAAGCCCATCACAACTCACTCTAGCATTAACATTATATATATATATGTCACTGTATAATTGTAATAAAATGAAACCACACTTTTAGAAAAGGGTGTGGTTTGTATAGAGCCTAGGCTCTAAACAATTAAATTAGAGCCTACCTTCAAATAGTGTTGAGAAATAGTTTCAATATTGGAAATCTTTGTGATAGCCTCAAAGTATATTTTCATATTTATTTATAAAGTTTAAAGCTTTAAAAATAGTGTAGATCGATAGATCTATGAAAACTTGAAAATCTTGAAAATTGATGGTCAAAAAATGCATTACAAAATACACACTTTCCAAAACTTTAAATCCATTTTTTCCCATGCCCATGCATCTTGATGTCAAGATGATCAACTTGAAGATATTTAGGCATCAAAACAACCTCTTCTAGTGAAATTTTTGAGGTAGGCTCAAATTTGATTGTTTAGAGCCTAAGCTTTATATAAACTTTTCCCTTTAGAAAACCATGTAGGATTATTTCATTATGTATATATATTTTTTGGTTTCAAATTTTGCTTTTTTGTAGTTGTTTATTAGAATGAAAAGAGTGTGCATTTAAAAATTGAAGTCAAACAAATGACCCTAACACGGTTCTTTAGGATTGTTACATTATATTGTGAAATCAGTCCCCTATGTGTGTGTGTGTGTGTGTATCTATATGTAATACACAATCCTAATGGTGATGTTAGAAAACCCTACTCCGTAAACTTTGACAAAAAATGCCCCTTATATCTATTATTCTTAAGATTAGGGGAGGGGCACTAGAGGTACTTTTCATACTCTCTTAAAAAAGTTTGGATTTTAATGAGATTCTCTCACCCATTATTCTATCCTACTATCTAGGATTGGTTCTAAAGTTATATCTAGTACCCTTATCTTCAAAATCATAGTAATACACATAAAGGGTATTTTGTAATCAAAATTTTTGGGTATAGGACCAGTGGAACGGTGTATATATAACTCCAACATGAGCAGTCCCAAGCTGGTCATGCCAGTCCCAAGCCCTAATAAAGGAGAAGGGTTGTGTTAGGTAGGGCCCCCAACATAAAACTTTGCCACATCTTTTCATGAATCCTGAACCTATTGGTTTGACTGAGGATATGGCCCTTGATTGAGCAGAATAGTAGAACATGATTCGTGTGGCCGACCCCATATAGTTGGGATAAGACTCGAATGATAATGATGATGATGATGATGATGATATATATATATATATATATATATATATATATATATAAGGATGCAACTAGAAGGGAGAGAGATGTCAACAGTAGCAGTTGAAGTTGTGCACATGTCACATGTAAATTTTAGAAGTCCTGAATAAATTGTCTATATATTGTATTTTGTACCTACCCCTTTGCTTCTTCTCCATTCAATATCTCTGGAAATAATCAAAGCACCCTAATCAGATTTAACCAGTCTCAATCTCTAAATGTGATCCCCAATTTTTGTTGAAGCTTCCATGACTATTATCTCTTTTTTCTGGTCCCTGAGTTCGCCAAAAGATTTTTCTTAAATGGCAATACTATTTTACAACTTTGGAAGTTGTTACTAACATTCTTTACATTTACACTTTCAAATTATTTCATGCACTCAACCTATATCTTCCATCATGATTATATAGGTATTACGAATCAATCACATAATGATAATAACATGATATGTTTTAATCAGGAAATCACTTTTTTTTTTTTTTGTCATTAACAGGAAACCACTTGATTGACAAACAATAAGCCCTATGTAAGCTGCTGAAGCATAAAGAACTGGTTTTACCAGCATTTACATTTGCGGCAGAATTTGATGTTGCCCCTCCTACTTCTGGTACATGAGGAGTAGACGGGATTATACGGTATAGGGCACCTATAGAGTCTGTCCTCTTCAAGCTTCTAGCCTTAATAATCACAGGAACAGATAGTGAACGTGGCATATGCTTCTGAACTCCTGGTGTCTGTCAGAGGTATGAGGACACCATACAAGCCAATTACAAACATGCAGAATTTGATAATAATATAATAAATAAGTAATCACACAAGTACTTAAATTGTGAAAGAAAAACTGCATTAACGAGTGGAAAAAAGGGTTATAACTAAGCCTTATGGTGAACACCCTATTTGCATTGAGATTAGTCTTGGTTTTTGAACTTCTCTCTTGCAAACATTGCTGATCTAACCCCCCAAAAAAGGTTAAGATATTCAATGTAGAATACAAACAAATGACAGTAAACTGTTTACCAAAATTTCCTATATTTTCCCTAAAATGGCCACAAATTACCACAAAAAAAAAAAAGAAAAAAAGATAAGCAGACAAGTCTGGTTTCTAACTTTCTAGACATTTATGCTTTGGCCAACAAGGCCCAAATAGACTTCATTCCTCTTCTAGAACTTCACTTCAGTCTAGAGGCCAAAGTCAACCATTCAGTCTCTAAAGATGAGTGTATCTGATGGGAATGATTGGTACGATGCAGTTTTCAATGGATTTGAAGAGTGTGCACAAATAATCCTTTAACAAAATGACGATGTGTCTGCCCTTTTCGGATAACAACTGCATATTTTCAAAATAATCTCCTTTGATTTTGAAGTTAAGGTCATTCAAAGTTTTTACAAAGTTAATCATCAGCAGTAAAGCTTCACTTGAGTAAATTAACAGTGAAAATCTACAAACAATAGAGTTGGATGTCCCTTACATAGTGACAATTCTATTATTAACACTTGTTTTCAACAATTAAAGCATCAATGCCATGCATGAAAACATTTCAGGACAGCCCACAGCTAAACAATTATTCAAATCCACCAGGGTAAAATTTGTGCCCATTTCTCCAACATGAATCATGCAGAATTATTTCTATCTATCAAAAAGACAAAAAAAAATCACTCAGAAATTTTATTAAAAAATTCATTTTCTGGTTTCTGTTTTGACAAGCTACTACTCTTGTTATAGAGCCCCTCTCATGGATAGTCATAAAAATTCACATGAGACTGCAAAATATTTATTTAGTTTACTATGGAACAATTTTTTCAATTGATATTTTACTTCAAAGTACCATTGATCCATCCAAGATCCACATTGAACAATTATACATAAAAAAACTAAGAATAATAAGATGAATACACCAACAAGAAAACACCTCGGCATTTCCCTTTTGGCATGAAAAACCAAATCATACACAGGCAGGGTTTCCACGGTCTATTGAGAAGATGAACCATAGTTCCATAGGAGGAACTATGGTTTGCATTCACCATCCACTCTTATTGAAGGATAGTGGATGCCATGCCAGAGTATGGTTTAGGTTGCATAAGATGTGAAGTCAATCATATTAAGTGAGATTGACATATAATATGCATGTCCAAAGTTCTGAAAAGTCCATAAATCAAAGACTGGTTAAAAAGAGCAAGCAATTTCTTACTATAGGGCTACACTGGTCGATGTCACTTCTTCCTCTCACTGATTCAGAGTTAGGATCCCCAACTGGTGTAACTGGTAGAGAGGACGTTCTTTTGGCTGGGGATGGTAAAAACATCTTAGTGAGAGAAAAAGACCTTCTAACCAAAGATTTCTCTCTAGGCAATGCAGACGGAGGAGTAGAAGCCCTCTCATTATCAAAAGCAATCCCTCTAGACTTGAAACTTGGCCATGGTAGGATATTTCTTATAGATGATTTCCCTTTCGGCAAACTTGTAGAAGGGGACAAGCTTACCCTCGCATAAGTGGGGCTCGGAGTTGGAGGCATATTTATTCTGACTGATCCTGAACTTGACCCTCCTTCTAAAGATCTTGGGGGAATCTCTAATAAAAGATTTGGTTTTCTTCGTTGGTGAACAGATGGGATTTCTTCTGAAATTCCAGTAGACTCTTCAACCTGCAAAACCATTGAACACCATGAATCTATCAGTTATGAATCAATTGAAGTAGGATGCAAAGTTTTATTGGCAAGATAGTAAATATCTTGAACTAGTAAATTAAAGGACTCATATGTTTAAAAACTGTTAATGGATTGGGTAATCGACTAGCTTTTTTCTTTTTCGTTTTTTGTTTTCTTTTTATATTCTTTTTATATCAGACAATCGGTACTTCATTCGCTGAAATGGTATAACAAGATAATAGACACAAAAAATCTTCATCCAATCGGCAAAAGTCAGGTGTTCTTATGCTTCTATCTATGTACAAGAGTCCGCCTATGTTAATATTGTTTCTTCTTATATTTGTTCTCTGTTTCCCAATCCAAATATTGGAAAGCAACAAACAAGAACCAGGGGTGTCATCCAAGTTCCCACATGGAATCTAATGTAGAGGCAAGCTTACTTGCTCCAATCATCAATGAATACTGTTCAGAAGCAATAAAATCAAAACCCCTACTACAGTAGTAAAAGGGTAAAATCTCAAGAAAAAAGACACATAATTGAGATTAACATGGCTAAGAAATAAACCATACATGCGTTAGAGGTTAAAGAACAAATAAACCAAAAAATAAGAAAATCATCCTGGTCAATAAAGAAGAAGATCAAACTAATAGTTGAAAGAACATAATATGTAAATTAGACCAAGTACATGAACCATGAAAACTAAATTGACATCAAAGTAATTACAGCAAAGAAATAAAAGTAAAATAAAATTACCCAACAAAGAAATGAAGCAAAAATGACCTGTGTACAAGCAAAAAAGAAGAAAGAATATCAGAAAGGAAAGAAAGAAAAAAAAAAAAGATTACCTGTTGAAGTTTAGAGCTTGAAGAAACATTTGGGACAAGGCCCCTGTCATCGTTATCCTCAGCACCCATTTTTCTCAGTCATTCAATAAACATTCGGTTACAATTATTTCCTCATAATCATGAACAAGTACTAACCTGATTGCAGAGAGAGAGAGAGAGAGAGAGAGAGAGAGAGAGAGAGAGTAATATTATATGGTTAACACAAGAGAGAGAGAACAGAAAGAGAGAGTAATATTATATGATCGCCATATGATCATAGATAAAGAGAGGGAGAGAAAAGAGTAAAACCAGTTCAAGAATCCGCCCAACGAGAGAGAGAGAGAGAGAGTTGAAACCAACTAAACCCCGAACCCCATGTCACAAAAAGCTCTTACCCCAGTTAAAAGTGTTGTCCTTTAAATGCTGAAACACATGGTGGGGGGGGGGGGGGGGGGGGGGGGGCTGAATTCTTCGAAGATACTCGAGGAGAAAGCGAAATGGACCCCATATCTCTCTCTCACTCTCATTGTGTGTCCATGTCCGAAGCAAACCGCAACCAAAACGAACTTCAACCAACGAGTTTTTAGAGAGAGAAAACCTCGAAAATACCTTGGTTTCGTTTTCTAGAGAGAGAAAACCTGGAAAATACCTTGGTTTCGTTTTCTAGAGAGAGAAAGATTCCATGTATGATTTCTAGGTGGTAGGTTTGAAAATAATTTTATATAAAGTTGTGTTACGCACGTTTGGAGATAAATATATATGAAAATTTCTTTCTTGGTAAACATTTTTACGATAAATTATAACACATTCATGTGAGAATACAACCGCATTTCCACTTTTTTTTTTTTTTTGAGGAAGATTGCCCACTTTATCAAATACAATTAACTATACCAAAACACCCCATAAGTTAGTGGGAGAAATTATCTAAAATTTTCATTGTCAGAGAGAACAAGTATTTTATAACTTTAAGGAGAGAAATTATTTGAAAAAAATTTAGAGGATAAAACTATCTCAAAAAAAATTTAGTGATAAAATATATCAAGTTTTAAATTTTAGGGAGATAGGTATCTTAAAATTTGGGTGAGGTTTGTATAAGGTTGCCTTCTTATACTGAATTTTTAGAATTCCCTTTTGGACTTAGAATTCTTATTTCCTTTATGTCCATTCATCTCAATATCGAGATGATCACTTGGAGGATTCTCCAATGCCAGAACACTCTTCTTTATAAGTTTTTTGAGGTGCACTTTATTTCAATAGTATAAGGTTGCAACCTTATGTAAACTTTTTCGTTAAAATTTTAGATAGAAGGGTATATTAAATTTGAGATAGAGAAAGTACTTAAAATTTTTTAAAGAGAAATTATTTCAGAACTTTTAGTGATGGAAAGTATCTCACATTTTAAGTTCCAGTTCACAAAGGACCTAGAAAGTTTTAGAGAGATAAACTATCTCAAAGTTTTTTAAAAGTAAAATTACATCAAAATTGAAGCTTCAGGGCGAGAAAGTATATTCAACTTTTAAAGAGAAAAACTACTTAAAAATTATTAGAGAGAGATGTTATCTCAAATTTTAAATCTTAAAGAGAGAGTATCTTCAAATTTTAGAGAAAAAAACTACCTGAAAGTTTTAGACAGAAAAACTATCTCAATTTTTGAAAAAATGATCTAGATGTTCACAAACTCAAAATCCATATTTTTTTTAAAAAATAATCATCTAGTTATAATTAGATGGATATGAAAATTTCAAAAATAAAAATTTCCCAAGCAAGGTTTTTTTTTTTTTGAAAAAAAAAAAGATCGGTTACCTAGATCGACCATTCAGAAAATTGGTTTAGATCAGCAAATAGGCGTTCTAGATCGATGATCCGGAATAATGAACCAGCCAATAAAAAATTAAAAAAATTGAAAAAAAATAAAATTAAAAGTTGGTAAGCCAGTTCTAGTAGAGAACCGGCCATTTCCTAACAGGAACCGACCGGTTCTTGATATTTGCAGTAACCACACCGGCCCCACCGGTTTTTGAATTGGATCGGCTAGTTCCGATTTATATCACTGGTTTTATGAGTTGGATAGGCGGGTTCCGATTTAGATCACTGGTTTTTTTAACACTACTCCCACTTATGTGTTTTGCCAAAGCGAGTAAATGTGAGGTATGCTCCCAAAGGAAGGTTTTTTTCTCATAAACGAGAGATTTGGAATAGCTTCTTAGTGATTTTAGAGAGAGAAACTCTTATATGTTTTCCCATTTGGTGTATTGGTTTCAAGTGTTTTAGAGAGAGAAAGTTCCACTCAAATCCAATGAGTGCTTTTATGAATTGCTTTTATTACGAAAAGCAGACGTCTGATGGGAATTTAGGTCCGTTGTCAACCATTTTATTATTGCATTTATTTCCAAAGCTTTGATACGGACTGCATTTCCCACGAAATTTTTCTAAATTAATATTGATTGCCATCAGTCAATAATCATGTCGAAGTATAAATTATAGTCTAAAAAATATAAATGGTATGCAATCCATAACATTGGTTGATGCCACACTTTTAGTTTTTCAATCAAGCTTCAACGATTGTATCATTTAGTTACCTTTAAATTGTATGTATTGTGATATATAGAAAATATTTTTATGTTAATCCCTACTATCCATACAATTTATGTATGAAAATAAGGAAAATTACATACATATATGTTATAGTTTTCATTATTACGGTTCTTCCGAATAGTGTTCGTTATTACCACTGTGTTTGTTTTTTTCATGTTAAAAATGAAATTTAAGAAAAAAATGGGTTTACCCTTTTTTTATTGTTGAACAACCAAATTCAAAATATTTTCAATTGTTCAAAAACAAAAATTACATCAATTTAAAATTTTCGATTGTTGAAGAGCAGAAAATTTTAAAATTTCGATTTTCTCTCTCTTGACCGACGTAATAGTTATTCGATAAAATCAAAAGAGAACAACTAGTTTGAATCCCTAAATTCGGAAAAAATATTGGGGATTATGAGATTAGAAGATTAAGAGAAATCTTGTGGCGTATTCTCTCTCTATCTCTTTGAAGTCATAGTTATCCGATAAAATCAGGGAATCAGTTAGTTTGAGCCTCAAAATTTAGAAAAAATATAAAAGAATATGAACTTACCCAAAAAAAAGATGGTTGGTGAAGGAGAGAGTGTTTTTTTTAAAAAAACATTGTTACCCATGTACTGTAGAGAGAGATGTAGAGAGAGGATAAGCAAACCCACAAGATAGAGAAAAGAAATTTTGGTTTTTGAAGAACCGAAAATTTAAATGTTCGGTTATTCAAAAATCAAAATTGAAAACCAAAAATACTTTGAATTCGGTTGTTCAACAACCGAAAAAGGGTAAAATTATCTTCTTTTTTTAAAAAATTTTCATTTTGATATGAAAAAAACGAACATGATCGTAATAACATAAACTATTCGGTGGAACCGTAATAATGAAAACGATAACGGATATATATGTAATTTTCCCATAAAAATAATATATGGAATCTATACTTTAAGATCATTTATCTTTAGCCCAAAAAGGTCAAAAGAAATACCTATAACTATCATAAGTCAAATTTGAGAACTTGGGTTTGTTACAAGTTGGAAGAAAACTTTTTTTTTTCACTTTGATCAGTGAAACAAATGAAACTCCCAAGATTAATTGTGACCTTATGTATCAAATATAAATAGCCTTATTGTATGTTTTTTTTTTTATATATAATATAGGGTTGGTGATAAATAGCAATCTGATTTTAATCAAATGACTAGCAGTGAGCAGCCAACCATATCGTAGACTAATATTATTTATAGTTTTAGGTCACAATTAAATCTACAATACTATTGATAACTCATTCTCAACCGTACGATTAAGATCATATTGATAATATATCATAAACGATAAATTTTAGTGCAAAGGGACCCATGAAAGGATAGTGGAGAGTGAAAAAGTAATAGGATTAGGATTCCTTCCAATTTTAAAAAAAGAAGATTGCAGAAAAAACAAAGTCTTTGGTCTTTTTTGAGTAAAGGACAAGAAAACCCCTTATCCTCAAAAAAATTAAATATATAATGGATAGAGACTGCCCAATGGAAAGTAAGTCTGTATACTATGATAGCATTTGGGCTTCAGACAATATGTTGGTAGGTTCTCAATTCTCTGATGTCAAGAACGGACGGTTGATATGCATCGTGCCTCTGCTCAATGTACAAAAATTAGAAAAAATGAGCAGAACAATGAACAAACATGGTGTGTCAAGTTTGACAAAATTTGATGGTAGGCGTGTGCTGTACGCCCTTAAAAGTGTGCATCAAAAGGTGATGAGCTGCAAGCATACTGTTTGAATCCCAAATACTATCATGATATACTTTTTGAAAAGACAATCGTACTATTTTTTGCTAAATTCATGAAAATTTTCAATGGGGGACAGAGTTGAAAGAAAGGCTTCACAAAAAATGAAATTTCTTATCACCCTTTTGTCACCAAATCTGAGAGGGGGTTTTGTAAAAAGAAAGAGATTAGGACTCTTAAGGTCTCATCCATGGAGAGAAGAGTGTTACAATAAGAGAGAGATTAGGCCCACTGATGTCTATCATTCCAAATGTCATTTTGAAGTTCAATTTGTCTATATACCTGAAGGGCTATAATTTTGTTTGTTTTTATTATTAGTCCCTTTCTTGTTTGTTTTTATTATTAGTCCCTTTCAATGCATAGGTCCTTCATCCAAATAGATAAGTTCACATGGTAGGATTCCATCTCTATTACATTTTTTTTTTTTTTGTATTTTGCTAATACTTTGTATGAAGAATGTGATTCTCTCCTTATGGTTAAGCACCGGTCATCTTACTAGTAATCCCTTAAAAATATTCTTAGGAGGGCTTTCTCTCTCATCTTACTACTAATCCCTTAAAGATATTCTTAGGATGGCTCTCTCTCTCAAAGAACAGCCATACTATTTCCCTAGAGATAGCTCATTTCGATGTCCCGAGATAGTTCATTTTTATCTCTTTCCAAACAAATATATAGGGATAATTTAAACTTCACGAACCCTTCAAATTACAAAAGTTAAAGATAGAGAGAGTTGTGAGTGGTGGATTTATTAATTTTGTAGTCTATTTTTTTTAAAAAAATTATTTTTTGTGATATATTCATCATTAAGTAAAAGACAATTTTGTAAATATTACTACAAGATAAAATGTACTTTTGTCATTTCTATTAAAGGTAAAGTTGAAATTTTTATTAAAAGATAATGGCAATTTACAAATAAATATCCAAAATACTAACTTCTAAAATGTCATTATACTTTTGCAAAAATTTCAAATTTACTATTGCTCAATGATTAAATTACCTATTAAAATAATTTTTTAAATAAAAAATAATGATTTTTTTTATAAATACACCTCTCGCTACCACTTCTAACTTTAACCTTTTGTATTTTGAGGGTAGTTAACTCTAGACAATATATATATATATATATATATATATATATATATATATATATATATATATATATATATATATATATATAAAGCAATGATCCAATGCAATGGTTGCATCATAGTATAATGCAACGACACTTCTTGAAAACCATGTTTGTGGTATTTGTATGACCCCAAATTTTGCGTACACACTCTCTTCATCTCAATAAACAACCTACCCCCGCCCCCCCCAAAAAAAAAAGTTCAATTTGAACCCCAAATATAGTCAAAATGAGTCCCCTCCAAAAATGAATCTAGACAATTCATTTTGTGAATTTCAAGATTTTAGCCTTTATAAACTAAAAATCATTTTTTTCTTTTTTAACATTGTTCATCTAATGATGATAAAGCCATCCAAAAAAAATTGGAAATGAAAAAATCCTAGATCTAAACATCCCACCAAAATGAACGGCCTATGTTAATTGGCCTAAAAAAATACTTTCTAAGTTGGAAATGAAAAAATCGTTCTAAGGCCTAGATCTAAGCATCTCACCAAAATGAACGGCCTACGTTAATTGTGCTAAAAAAATACTTCTAGAATGTGTTTTTAAATTTTCCTTTTTTGTGATTGCTCATTAGAATGAAAAGAATGTATATTTCAAAATTTGGATCAAACAAATGGCCATCAGATGGTGTTTTATTGTTGTTGTATCATATTACCGTACAAGGATTGCATAAAATCATTTTGCCCTATATATATATGGGTGTGGTTTCCATAAGGTTGCAACCTTAAACAGTCCATTTAAGGCACACCTCCAAATTTTATCATTTCATGTAATTTTGATATAAAAATATCCTTAAGATCACCTCAAAATCTATTTTCATATCTAATTATAAAATTTTAAACTCCAAAACTGATTAAAATAAAGTAGATCTATAAACATATGAAAATCTTGAAAATGGACGGTCTAGTTAATGTGTTGTAAAACGCATCATTTTTTAGACTCAAAATCCTTTCTTTTTTCATAGTCATTCATCTCAACATCAAGATGATCAATTAGAGCGTTTTTCAATATTCAAACAACCTTTTTCGATGGATTTTTTAGGTGCATCCATAGTTCTACATTTTAAGGCTACAACCTTATATAAACTTTTCCATATAATCTATATTTTAAGGCTGCAACCTTATATAAACTTTTCCATATATCATAGTTATATGGAGAATATAAGGTTAGCCCTCCGGCCAGGGTAAATCCATGGCTCATATTGAATATGAACCGATCCAATGACTTCTAAAAGGAACCAATAACTGCTAAGAGTAGTGAGAAGCCCAAATGGCCAAGAAACTGAGCTGACCCCCCACACCCCCCAACATCAAGAGCCAGTCTTTCTATGAAGATTTTATGGCTCCAAAGATCCAAAAGTTGTCAAGATCTCACTCAAATATATTTAGGGCCCATTTGGGTTACTTATATACAAGGGTTTGATTTTTAAAATAAGATTCAAATTTATGCAATTAGATGCATTAGCATGAGGGTATTGAGTCAAGGATGACTCAGACAAAGGTTATGTTTACTTTTGAGTTTCAAATCTTTAGCCTAACCAATAATCCTAACTCGAAACTTATGTGAACTTTCTAGATTTTTAACCATCATAGAATAAAAAATTGAACATGGACAATGCATATAGTGTAGCCCTGCAAGAGCAAAATGTACTGCAAGAGCAAAATGTACATTTACATACGCGTAAAGCCTACTTTGGAATGTTCTTTTGATTCAAAACTTTTGCAATCCACCTAAGAATCACCAAAATCGCATTTCTGAAAACCAAATAATGTATTTAAGTTTGATCTGATAATTCAAAAATTAGAACAGTACATCCTCAATCCATTGACACTCTCTCTTTTATTTATTTGGAGCAGATATAGCATGGGTATCAATCTACTTTAGTTTTTTAGATAGGTCTCTTAAGTTTAGAAGGTTAAATCCTCAAGTCCTAAAAAACTCCCAGATAGTGTTTTTACTTTTATCCAAGGGAATAAACAAATGGTATGGTCCCACAGAAGCATATAATCTTTTGGCTTTCTTTTCTTTTTCTCTTTTGGCAATTTCAGGTCTTACTCATGTCAATTAGTAATCATCTAGAGTGTAACCATCATTGGAATATATATAGCTTTCTTTTCTTTTTCTCTTTTGGCAATTTCAGGTCTTACTCATGTCAATTAGTAATCATCTAGAGTATAACCATCATTGGAATATATATATATATATATATATATATATATATATATATATATATAGAGAGAGAGAGAGAGAGAGAGAGAGAGGATAAGTCACAAAAAAGCTAGAATAGATGGAATTCTACAAACAAGGAGAATCTAATTATTTGTGTATGTGGTTGTATATGTCCCTACCAATATAAAACTCACAATATCCCATAGTGGAATGATGAATCCCCCATAAAGAAAAGTGGGTGCACTTATTTAGATAAAAAAAAGGTCAATGGTAATGGACAAAATAAATTAATTTATGCTATTCTAAATTATCCCACATTATTAATCTATGAAAAGCCTAGATCAACACCAAGCAGCTACTTTAATATATAGAAAATTGTTTCATGCGGGCTAGACCGCATTTCTACATAAGTATAAAGTAAGATGGACGCAAGTAGGCTTTCCATCTAAAAACAATATCTAAAAACAATGGAAACTAAAGGTCCAAATGTTTTTTACCTAGAATTATTACTTTTAGTTTTTCAAATTTATTTCTTTTTTCATCTTCATGATCTCCATGTTAGAGATGACGTGTTCTCAAAAATTAAGTCCAAAAATCCATCTCAAAATAAGATTTCTTAATAGGCCCGCACTTCTACATATGCGAGCTTGGTCACAAAGAAACCAAGTCCTTTATATATATATATATATATATATATATATATATATATATATATATATATATATATGGGTTTGGTTTCTATAACGTTGCAACCTCAAACAATCCAATTAAGGCACACCTCCAAATTTTATTCTAACATGTATTTTTGGTGTAAAACATTTTTAAAATTATCTAAAAATCTATTTCATATCTAGTTATAAAATTTAAAAATCCAAAAATGGTAAAAATCAAGTAGATCTATAAATATATAAAAATCTTCAAAATGGACGGTCTAGATAATGTGTTGCAAAATGCATTGTTTATGGGACTCTAGAATCTTTTATTTTTTTTTATTTTAATATTCATACATCTCGACATAATGTGTTGCAAAATGCACTATTTCTGGGACAGTAGAATCTTTTTTTTTTTTTTTTTAATATTCATACCGATGTCGAGATGATTAATTAGAGAGTTTTTCAACATTTTAACAACATTCTACGATGGATATTTGAGGTGCATCTGTAATTCAACATTTTAAGGTTGCAACCTTATATAAATTATAATTCTCTAGGTCAACTCAAACCAATCTATTCCCAAACTTCATATTTTAAGCCAGTGTTTTAAAATGCGGCCGCATCACCGCATATGCGAGATGCGCTTGCATCCACATCCCGTTCAGGCGCATATGCGCTTTTGACAGATGCGTCCGCATCATGCGGGATGCGCTCGCATCCGCATCCCGTTCAGGAGCATATGCGCTTTTGACAGATGCGACCACATATGCACCGCATCAAGCCGCATCTCGTTCACATCTGTTTCCACGAAATTTGTTTTCGATTTTGCCCCTCATGGAGGGGCAAAATGATCTTTTTTTTGTTCCAATGTTTAGGGAAATTGTTTGGGGGGTTACTATACCCCCTAATCGAAGATTTCCAGCCACTTATATAGCTTTTTTTGCATCAAATCGAAAAAAAAAAAAATTTGGTGAAATGTTTTTTTTCATCCAAATCTTTGATGTGACGGTTGTTTGATACTTGGATGTTCATTTGATGCCTTTTATTGTTGATTTGGGGATGTTAAGGTAAATTTGTGATAAGAAATTAGGGAATTCAGAGACCGTGAAGAAATCGAACACTACTTCACAGAGTCGGTAACTTTTTATTCCTTCTTGTACAATAATATTGTTATACTTATTTTTGGGGCAATGTCTTATTCCTAATCTTCTAGTAATAAGGATCCAGCTTGAAAATATGCTAAACTAAAAAATCCGAAAGATAGAAATTGTGTGATATGCTTGCTCTGTGGAAATACTTATATGGGTGGTATTTTTTGACAAAAAGAGCATTTAGCCGAAATTTATGAGAATGTAAGAACATGCCCACAAGCTACAGATGATATAAAAAAAGAGATTAGAGAATATTTTGATAGATTGAAAAAAGATAAAGAGAAAAAAAAGAAATGAATTACTTGATGATATGCAATTATTTAATGATGTTGATGATGCTGCAGATGATGATGATGATGATATGTCTGAAGTTGCTATGAGGAAAAATGGTACTCAAACTCCAACCTCAAAAAAGAGGGTTATAAATATTGGTGGTAGTGTTGAAAGAAGAACACATCTCTTTAAGGGGCCAATGGATTCTTTTTTCACCCTTAGCCCTGAAATTGTGGTTCAGGAGAGAGAAAAAAACAAAACAAACCACAATTGACAATAAATATAAGAAAGAACAAATGAAATCGGTATGTAAGTGAATTGCAAAGTGGATTTACATGGCCGACATTCCTTTTAATACTATAACTCTGGATAGTTTTGCATGTATGGTCCAGGCAATTGGGCAATATGACGCATGACTTATTCCTCCTTCACTACATAAGGTTAGAGAGCCCTTGTTGAAGGATGATGTATTTGATGTGAATAAGATTTTGATTTTTCAAAGAGAAGGGTGGAAGAAATATGGGGCCACTATTATGTGTGATGGTTGGTCCGATAGGAAATCAAGGGCATTCATTAATTTGTTGGTTAACTGCCCAACAGGTACTTTTTTTGTTAAGTCTATTGATGCATCAGACAAGTCACATGATGGTATATACTTATCTGGCTTGATGGATGAGATTGTCGATTTTGTTGGGGAGCAAAATGTGGTACAAATTATCAATGACAATGGCGCCAACTATGCTGCAACTGGGCATTTCTTGACTTTGAAAAAGAAGCATATGTTTTGGACACCTTGTGCAGCTCACTGTGTTAATCTTATGCTTAAGGAAATGGGTACAACATCTTTATTTAGTGGGGTGATTTAAAGAGCTATGTTTGTTGTTAGATTTATTTACAATCACACCATAGTCCTAAGCATGATGATGTCTTTTATAAAGAAGAGAGAATTGGTGAGACCGAGTATCACTAGATTTGCCATGTCATTTCTCACTTTTCAAAGCCTAACCAAGCAAAAAAGTGCATTGAGGACCATGTTTGCTTTAGAGCAATTGAGTCAAAGCAAACAATCAAAATATAAGGATGGGAGAAAGGTTGAAAAAATTATTTTGAATACATCTTTTTGGAGTCAAATAATTATTGCATTGGAGGTGGCTCGCCCTTTAGTGAGAGTGCTGCAAATGGTTGATGGTGATGCGAAGCCCGCCATGGGCTATATAAATGAGGCAATGACTAGGGCAAGAACTGAAATACAAGATGTTTTAAAGGATGATGAAAATATGCATAAAGCTATGTTTGAAATTATTGATAAGAGATGAGATACCCAACTTCACAGGCACCTCCATTCAGCTGCTTATTTTCTAAACCCATCTCTTCACTACAAGCACCCATCCATTGAGTGCCGGACAAAGATATCCAGGATGAGATCCAAAGCCATGAATTGATTAAGTTCGACTTAGCCTTGGGAAATTTTGAGAGAGATATTGCCACTCGAAATAGGGACACTACAGATCCAAGTAAAAGCCAAAAGCCTAAAAATAACCTTACTACAGATCCAAGTAAAGGCCAAAAGCCCAAAACTAATCTTACTTATCTCTTATTTTATGTATAGTTCCATTGTTTATTTTATACCCTTAATTTTTAATTATATTCTAAATTATAAATATTATACAGCTGCATGGTGGGCATTATATGGAAGCAAGATACCAAATCTACAACGTCTCGCTATTCGAGTATTGAATCTCACATATAGCTCATCTGGTTGTGAGCGCAATTGGAGTGCATTTGAACATGTAAGTCCTTTACTCCTTATTCCTTAATCCTTATTTCTTGAATTTCAATTTTCTAATCTAAAATCTAATTTACCAGATTTCAAATTTCTACCACAACTCCATACAAAAAAAAGAAATAGATTAGAGCATAAAAAGTTGAATGATTTGGTTTATGTATGATATAACGAGCGGCTTAGGGAGAGGTATGAAAATCGCACGAAGCTCGACCATATTCAATTATATGAAGCTAATGGTGATTCCATAAGTGAGTGGACTGTGGATCCAAGACAAAAACGTGTATTTGAGGGTGAGGATCTTACATGGCTTGATGTCGAGCTAGCAACAGGGGTTAATGAAAAAGATCGACCTAACACTAAAGCACAAAGGAGTAGAGGAGCTACTGGGTCTAATCGCACTCGCATATTAGCTTTAGAGGTCGAGGAGGAAGCTGACTCAAAAGAGACCGATAAAGAAGAATACATGAAGGCCGTCGAGGATAATATTGATGATGCGCATGATAACTCTCAAGATGACTTCTCTGATTGATATTTGAAAAAATAAAGTTCAAATTGACTCTCAAAATGGATGATTGTATTAAGTTATTAACTATTAACTCTTCTTTAGCTTGACTTTTGATTTGTATTTTGTAATATCACTATTTTGTTCTTATGGTTGTACTTATGGTTGTGCTTATGATTGTACTTATGGTGCAAATTTGTGCTTATAGTTGTTGATTGTTGAATGTTTTATGAAGCTGGTTTCAAGTTTCTAGTTTCTATCAGGGGATAGTGGATAACTGGATATAGAATCTCCGACAGCTAATAGTTTTGAAGTTAATCATTAAACTAAAATACCTACTATCACATATATCACCTTCATATTTTTTTCTATGCATTAAATTATTTTTTTAGATTTTTTAGAATTTTTAGAATTTTTTTACATTCATTGACCGCATCATCGCAATGCACCCGCATCTGGGCCGCATCAAGCTGCATTGCCGCATCGGCCCCCCACCGCATCAGGGCCGCATCCCGCATTTTAAAACATTGTTTTAAGCTTGGTCAATTCTGTTTCATTTGCATGAATAACACTTTAAATATTATCATGATTAAACAATAAAGGGAGAAAGATCCAATGAGACCTGGTCCTACACCAAAGGATACCGAACTCCACCATCCAAGGCCTACCAAGGCAGGTTGAAGTGATCCATAACTACTGCAGTTGAAGAGCAATGGAAGATTTTTGATGGAGTTAGGCATCATCTCAACCAACCATGCAGTTTGTGGCCACTGATGATGCAGATCGGGGTTGTATCTCATTGAAGCATTTCCCTAAATATGGCCCCAATATGCATACAATTAATTATAGGTGAGTTTCAATGGAAAGTATACTATAATCAAATAGACTATGGAAACCATAGTCTATTACAGTCATCACCATCCAATGAAGTGACGAACTGTGATCGCAGGACCCGTTCTAATGGATCCCACACTCTCCATCACCATCCATTTCATTGGTCAAAGATGACCCCAGGAATCCAACGAACTGAGAGTTTCACCATCTGTCAGATCATAGCATACTTTGTCCATGTTTAAATCAATATAGTATCCAAATATATGTTTAGTTTCATTTGATCGACAGTTTTAATTATGAGGCTCTTTGGCTTGGGAAAATCGAAATTATGCATTTCCCAATATGAATCATACAAAGACTGGAAATAGCAAAAGATTAATCACTGCAATCGAGAGAGAGAGAGAGAGAGAGGTGCTTTCACATTAGATTGTAAAATAAATTCACCACTGCACGGGAAAAATGAACAATATAATGAACCATAAACGCATTTTGGTACTTAAACGATCCTACCAAATTTTAGAGAGATGGTTACCTCTCAAGAAGCATCACCATCTCACAATGTGGGGTGTGAGGGAAGAGGTCTACAGCCATGGCTTTGACAGGTCGAAAAGGTTCGGAGTTGGGCATGGATTTGGCCCTCTGACGAGCCAAGCCTGCACTGCTCATGCTCCTCCAATGGCCTCTATTGCTTCTCCCTTTGTCTAGCTTGTCAGTGGATGGTGTACAAAGCTCAATAGCATTAGCTACTAAGCTTTCGGGATTACATGATATGTAACTGCAAGAGAGAATTGGAGAACCTTAAGAAATCACATGGATAAGCAACTTTCAAGATTACATGATATGTAACTGCAAGAGAGAATTGGAGAACCTTAAGAAATCACATGTATAAGCAACTTTCAAGCGACATCAAATGGATGGATTAGAGGTGTGATCATTATTTATTTAGAAAGCTGAGGTGAAAACTCACCAATCAGCATCCAATTTTTCATGGTTAGTAACATGAAGATATAGCAGAAAGATGAGGGGAGAACTGACTTTTATATGAGGAAATTAGATGCAATCTTCGAAAACTTAACACAACAATTTATTGTGGAACTCTTCATCAAGACATGAGTGTAAAAGAGCTTGCTCCATGCTTGCGTTAAAATGGTTTCATCCAAGATCCCGTAATCAATTGCATCTAAACACAAAGTAGATAAACCCTTTTACTCAAATCTCTTGGGTAGGTAACATCTCTCTCTCTCTCTCTCTCTCTCTCTCTCTCTCTCAAGTGAACAGGTGGGTAAACGGGGAAGGTAAAGGGTGTGGGGATAGACTTATAGACTCGGTAACTTGGAGTGTAGGGGGCACATCGAAACATCCAAATTTCAGACTTCAGCTAACTTACCCCAACAAAAGGTGGATATCTGAACCTTGCATTTTAATACCACTGCCCTAAAGCCAACAGCTAAGCAAGAAGTTCAACCTCAAGAAAATTTCAGTCTTGCAGTAAAGAAAGAAATGGACAAATAGCATAGACATGATGTCTCAACAAAGCGAGTTGTGTACAAACAGTTTCTCTTTATTATATTTTTCCTGATTGTCAACTTCGGCAAAAAGTTGTTATAACATAAAGAAAGTAGGGTAAGTACATTATCACTTTATTGCAGTCTCAGAAGGAAAACGACAATCCATTCAGCCAATGAAATGGAATAAAGGAGAGAGAGTGGGACTCACCAAAACAGGACATAGCCCCAATGATTTACCCGATTATACATCACTCATCCATTTCATTGAATGGCGACGGCCCCATTGCATTGGTTTCCCATAGGCCATTGGATAATAGCATAATTTCCAAAAATTAAGAATGAGCACTGGATTATAGCATAATTTCAAAACATTAAAAAAGAGAAGATTGAAAGCAAACTCACACAAGACGTCGTAGACCTGGATGAGTCCTTATTGCTTTGATCACCTGTGCTTCAAACATAAAAATACATGGAACAAGTGAAAAAAGAAATAGTACAAACCACCGAAATGCAAGTTGCCATAAGGATGTAGAATACAGACAAAAAATAACCCAACTAACCCTGATGTCCTAACAAATAGTAGGACATAACAAAACAATTAATAGACTATAATAAAGCCACAGTAAGAAAGAAGGAATGGCAAGCAAGAAATTGGAGATATGGGAAGAGAGGATGTTTCAACTTGCTCTCCCAACTTCCAAAATGGACTGCTAAGTCAAAACCCAAATTATAGGACAGACCAAATGAAGATATTCCACACAAAACATAATGGCATGATAAGACTTATTTGATAATATAATAGAACAAAGAAGAACATGAAAAAGGTTTTAAAAGAAAAAGGTGATTGAAAAAAAAAAAAGAACGAGTAGAATGAAAAGAACATCGAAATCCCAAAAAAATTGAAAAATAATATTGAAAGAGATAATATAAAATATGAAAATGCCAAGATGAAACGAAGAAAAAAATACACTACGTATTCACAGTATTGACATCTTTGTGTGTTGAATCATTTGCTTCATAGAGACGAGGATGCGTGTACTTACAACAGGATGGAGACCAACACGTGGAGGATCAACAATGGCAACAACATTTTTGAATTGGAGCTTCACATTCTGTTTATTCTTGTCCTCTATTATGGAATTCTCGGGGTTTAAATCGTTCAACCCTACGTTAACTGAACCATCAATGTTAACTACTTTGCTGCTATCTACATTACTGCCAAAGGTATCTGAAGTGTTTAACCGCATCTCAACATGGTCAATATGACTAGTTAAGGAGGCAGAACCAGTGTTCATACCATTGGTGACATTATCTTTGTCACTGGTTTTCTCCAAACTGTTGTATGCAGATTCAGGAGTGCCGATTTCATTAGAGAGACTATTTTCGTCATTGATTTTCTCTGAACCATTGGTTGCAAGCTGGAGTAGGGAATCATCTTCTTGTTGTGAGAAATCCAGGTACTCCTTCAAAAGGGCACTCATAACATCCTCTGCCTGCCAAATCCCCACATTAACTTGCAGTTATAGGAAGATAGGATTGTTACTGGGGAAACATGAGTGAGAGAGATGTCTAGATTGCTTGAAGCATAACATGTAGGTGTTGCGGCTCCTACTGTTACGGTTCAAAAGCTTACAATTTAAAAGCTACTTGATATAGGGGATCCAGAAGCAACCGGAAAAATGGTCTCTTTAAGAACAATAGCCTAGATTTGCTTCCTGCTTTACTTATCCAATACCTGAATAAGTTCTTTTTCCAGATACTAAACAATATCCTTCACATTTATCTTACTTTAGGCAATCTTGGGGCAGTTCACAAGCATAGGAAAATCAACCAACCAGGGTCCCTCTTCCCCCCTTTATTTTCCCAGCCAAAACAAAGAGAAGATAAACCGAATTCCATTCGAGATCTCACCTTAGCACATACAAACCTGCAGTTCTTTATGCCATTGGTCTCTGCATTTCTCAAAGCATCACAAACTGCTGATGCATTCATTTCAACGCCAACAACCTGTTAGAGATATGGAAGTTAAGATTCAGAAATTCATTAAAATCACTAAGATTTGACAGGAATTATTTTTGAACACTAACCGGAATGGTGAGCTTTTAACTGTTTGCATGATGAGCAATTTCATAATATGGTATAATCTAAACTGGAGCATAAGATCAAATACAGAAAAATGTCTCTGTTCTATTAGGACATTACCATACCAACATGCTGTGCTAAAGTTAGACCGATCGTCCCAGTCCCACAACAAATATCAAAAAGCAAGGTATCTGGGCCAAGTCCGGCCCACTCTCCAGCAAGATTGTATAGCTTCTCTGCGGCAAGAGTGTTAACCTGAGGTTTTATTAGTCACAGATTACTGACGTGGCCACCACTAAGTTGGTGAAATAAAAAAGTAGATATTCTAACCTGAAAAAATGCAGTGGGAGAGATGGAGAAACGAAGGTTGCTTATATAATCACGAATTCGTGGTTCAGTTGCACTAAGATTATCATTGTGCTCAGAGGTGCCTTCCTGCTGCAGTATACGTAAAGGAAGCAATGGAGAATCAACTGGTGCTGCATTTGATATGCCCTTGTGCTCCTGCAGTTACAATCAATTGGCCAAAGAACCATGCAGTCAGGAGTTCAAGTGGAGAATCAAAAACCTAGGCCATCGAATTTTTTTTATGCATATGGAACCAACCTTTTTTTCTTTTTCTTTTTTTTTTGACAAACCTATGGGATCAACTCATCTCTGCATTATTTGAGAGGTCATTCAAAGGTAAACAATGAACAGCTTGAAACCCACATGTATAAATTAGAGGATTAAATCATCATCTTTATCCGAGCTTTATCCCAACTATTTGGGGTCAGCTAGAGGATTAAATCATGATGATGGGAAATATATTCCATAAATGGGGGCCAAAGTAAACCACCAACTTCCAATATGGCTCTGACAAAATCCCATGGTACAATGGAAAACTGTAAAAGATGTCTTTCCATTTATGATATTGACATGAGATACAATTATACATAAGAATAAATATAGATCATCTTTTCCTTTACCATGTTTTGAGACCTAAGCTTATCCAGAACAAGAAACAAAGAAGAGAAAAATCTAAGAAAAAAAACAATTTGGCAATGCTTGGATTAAGACAAATCAAACATTAACTGAACAATAACCAAACAACATGAGACAAAGCAGAAATAACCTGCACTACAAGTGAAGTGAAAGGTAATGGAGGTGAGCATGCATATGCTCCCTCAGCAAGAGATTGGGCCATTCTTTGGAATTCACTTGACTTTAATTCTTCATCAACACCAAGCGGGCAAACCTAGAGATAGAAGACCTCATCACAAGGCCATGAAAAGAAGGCAAAAAAGTACACAAGAAAATGAATCTCTAACACTTACTTTAAATAGAAACAACAAAACCAAAGGCAAAATCATTTCAAGAGCAGGCCAACAACAAACCTGAACAATAAGCATAACCTCTGCAATAGAAGTTGTTGCCCTTTCAAGCTCAGTAGGCTGACTTGGAGCCCTCCCCTCTCGAACCTATAATTACAAAAGTAGTTACAGTTTATATCTGCTATATTATATTATTGTAAGTGTAAAAATCTGTTAATGATCAATATTACTTTGAAAGTAATATGACATTAATAAATACAATTAGTCATCTGGTAAGAGCCAATTAGCTTTCAAAAAGGGCGATTATATTACAATTCCACAAATTCTTATGAGTGGCGACTACCTATGATGCCCAGATATGGCTACCCAAGAATGCAACTACTATTTACCCATATATTTTTTTAATTTGAAGTATCACATACATAAAAGAATCCATTTCTAGTATCTGTGCAACAAAGTCAACTATACTGATACAGACTCTGCAACATAGAAAAAAAACAAAGGAAGATACAAAAAAAACAAAATTCTCGCAGTACAGCGGTGGATTTCAGTGTATTCAAGTTCAAAGTAACATAATTTCTACCATATTGGAAGTTCAAGTGTACAAGTTCATTTGATAGTTTCAAGCATTGTTATCAGATTTGCTTCAAGGCCTGCCTCAGTTTGGCCAGGGAAGGGAAATACTTAGATGCTTTGGGGGATTTGGGTAAAGTTTTCTAATATTTATAATAATAGTACATAAAACAATGAAAATCTGTTAAAAAAAACCCGATTTTTTGCCAAAGAAATCGAAGAATATATCCAACACACACCAAAGCAGGCTGAAACAAACCCTGCTTCTGTTTGAAAGCCCTTCATTTCTGTTTGGAGAAGCCTCTGGCCTCTTCAGCTGAAGAGAGGCAAATCTGATAGCATTGATTTTACGACCATATACATGCAATACCAGAAATGCTCATTGCAAGAATAAATTATTATGATGGCACAATAAATAGTGCATTGAGAACATAGAACCGAAAATAACTCACAGTGAGTTGACGCCAAAATCCAGTATTCTGAATTCTGTTCCATACCGGTAAAACTGATGTTCTTATGAAACTCTGAAAGATTGAAGCATATCTGCAAGCAATGCTAGAAATGTTGGGGCAATCACCCGGGTCCTCAACCGCTGTCATACCTTCCCTGAAAATTCCAATACAGAAAGCATCGATGGATTGCACACATTTGCAATTTGCAAATTTAAAAACAGGGGAAATATAAAAGTAAATACTCAAACTACTTTACAACATTAAGGATGGCTATTTTTAAGTTTCATTCCACTAAGGTACCTCCTTAAAAAATATTAAAACTGACCAAATTACCCTTGTTTGGGATTGGGAACCCTGAACAAGTAGGCCATTTTGGTAATTCCCACTAAAGTGGCCTGGGCCAAATGATGATAATACATGGCTTTGTTCAGGGTCAACAACACATAACATGGTTTTACAATTGAAAAAAGTGAGCTCTATGTCGTTAACCCTGAAAAACTAGGTTACCATGATAACTTGACAATTCTGTGCAGCTCGCAAATTTGTGCTGCTAAACTTGAACAACCAAGGGCATTGCTGGCCATTTAAGTTGGCTAAATACCGAAATGCACCAGCTCATTCAAGGTTCCCAATCCTGAACATGGGCAGTTTGGTCATATACTCATATTTTAACATTCTTTTGAGAAGATGCCCGAGCGAAATAAGACTTAAAAACTAACCGTTATATTGTAAATAGGACGATTTGACCACCTTAATGATTTTGTAACGTGGTTTGACCATTTAAATGATACTTTTCCTTGAAAATATTAGGCATAAGCCAAACCTGAAATTTCCAAGCATAAAACCCACAGTCGGTTCACCATGTTGAGAATAGCCAATAGAAAATTCACACTTGTTGCGGTAGCCATTTATTAGTGGTGACTTTATAATACCTTCCAGGTTGCATGGAAGGCCACCTGCAAATCCAAAGAATGTATTTAAATTTAATTAGCAATCCTAGACTTTTTAAGTGTTTGCCAAATCCTAGACATTATCACGTAAATTCTGAACAATATAAGGATACTTAAAATATTAAGAAATGTAAACAGCAACAAGATGGGAAAAATGATATGTTTCACAAATGGTATATTCCCAAAAAATAAATTTGAAATTGCATAGAGAAACAGTGGTAGCGCTGTAGTAAAACAAATAGGAAATATACAAAGTGCCCACATGCTTGAGAGGGGACTTTGTTGCAAGACTCATAAGAAAACAGGTGCTCGTTTGGGAGCAAACAGGTTGCTCGTTTGGGAGGGGACTTTGTTGCAAGACTCATAAGAGACCGTGTGTAGTTTGCGAGAGACTAGTTTGCGAGAAACACATGAGAAACCTGGCTGAAAGGCAAGGGAATCATGTTTCCCATAAAAGTTAGGAATAGGATTGCAAGAGTTTTTGTCATGTATTCCCCAGGAAAAGGGTTCCCAACAGATAACCAAGTTTCCCTTCAATGAATGATACTTCATAGCCGAATGCAACAAACAAGTACAACAGCAAAAGGAAGGAACACAATGGGAGAGTTGTGTCATAGATTAACAATTTAAGATCTTCGTAAGAAATTAATTTGCACCAATATAATTCCATGCAAATTTTGGATACAAAAGTAACTATCCTGTCATTTAAGCGGCTATCATTGAAACTGACATTCCAAGTGAGTAAAGAGAGAAGGAAAAAAGCATAGCTACACAAGATCTAAAATACTAGCAAAGGACATAACAATTAATTTGTGTAGCCATGGGAACTATCTATAAGCAAAGTGCATGATTATCATAAAAGAATATGCAATTAAGAAATGACAGAGTCATGTCCATTCACAATGACCTGCATATAAGATCATACATGGTACACTTTCTATTAACATTTATCATGAGTCATGCAGTTTAGAAAGGGAAAATCATATGTTCCCCCCCAATATAGGAGCTTCTCCACAAAATACCCCCTGTTGAATATTCTCTTACACTATATTCCCCAACAGTATTTCTCTTCTCATTCACCCCCTAAGGTCAATTTTCATATTTTTGGGGACCAAAATGCCCCTGAAATGCCCCTTTCTTTAAAAACTACAGTGTGGGGAAAGCCCATGATCCAACCTCCCTCATCCCCCATTTCGCCATCTCACTGCTTCCCCCATTTCTTTCTCTTTTGCTCTCTCTACCCCACCTCCACACCACCATTTTTTCTCTCTCTATGCCTCCTCTTCTTTCAAATCCCGTCTTTCTCCCAATTACTCAACTCTCTCTCTCTCTCTCTCTCCTGCAGCAAAAAACAAAAAAGAGCCCACCCCCCACCCCCCAAAACCACTACAACCCCCTGCAACATTTAACTCTCCGCAAAGTCCTTTTCCAAAAAACACAATCTCAACAACTCTAAAGTCCATTTCCCAGAAGCCCCAAATCTTTGAAACTCCAAAGCCTCTGAGGTTTCAGTCTCCTGCAACTCCAACTCACAACCACATTGCCAATAAACCCCATCTCTGCCACACTGCAACAAAGTATATAGTGAACAAGCTCATTATGTATATTGAACAACCTCACAATGCCCACAATATTTATATTTAAAACTGTCACTACAAGACCTTTATGTAAAACTCTACCTAAGGCCAAAATCAAACTGCCTTAAGATGTTTATTATCATTATTATTAATTATTATTGTTACCATCATCATCATCATCATCACCAAGTTATTATTGTTGTTGTTGTTGGCGTTGATATGGATAAAGTCTATATAAGGTTGCAACCTTATACTATATAAGTATGGTGCATCTCAAAAAACCAGTAGAAAGAGTCTTCTGAAATTGAAAAACCTTCCAATTGGTCATCTCGACCTCAATATCTATAGATATAAAGAAAAAATAGAATTTCAAGTCCTAAAAATAATGCATCTTGTAACAAGTTATCAAGTCTATTTTTAAGATTTTCATGTGTTTATACATCTACTTGATCTATACTGTTTTCGGATTTTGAAAATTTCGTAATTAGGGTTGAACACAGATTTTCAGGCCATCATAAGGTTTCTGATACAGGAACTACATCTTCTAGAAAAATTTAGAGGGGCACCTTATAGGACAACGTATACAAACCTCGCCCTGTTACTATCATATAATTAAGATTGTAGAAGGTAATGCATTGATGCCTGGAAAATGGGAAGAAAATATGAAATCAAAAAGAAAATAATAAGTTTGAAAAGATAGAGCCCTCTCACTAGGCCTTAAAATACTTTCTTTCTTCTCTCGCAGAAATTTAACTCTTATTACAACAATAAGTTTGATAACTTCTTTACTATTTCATAAATCTACCCTTATCAACTCCTCAAAGCAGTCAAGATTCCTTCTTTGAAAAATTATTCTTTTTAAAAATCATACTATACCACTAAATTCTCTACAATATGTCTATAGCAGCCTTAGTTTCAATCTCTGGAAGTATGGAAATACAATAACCCTACCCACATCATGTATACCTCAAGTTTCGATGTAAACATGCACAGAGTGCAATAAATATGATCAATCAAATATTCTTGGGAAATTATTGCTAATATACCTATATTTTAATAAAATCGAAAAAAAAAAAACCCAACTTTCCAAAACCTCGCTTATACCCTTTTTCCTAATTTTTGGCTTTTTTTTATGAAAATGCCCTTTACAGTAATTTTTTTATTGTAATGAACATAACGGTAGTTTAAATACCGTAATAAGTTGAAAGAGTATTACGGTAATTAAAATACCGTAATACCTTAAAGTAGTATTACGGTAATTAAAATACCGTAATACCTTAAAGTAGTATTACGGTAATTTTAATTACCGTAATAACATTACGGTAATTGAAATACAGTAATACTCATTATGGTAATTAAAATACCATAATACCTTAGAGTAGTATTACGGTAATTTAATTGCCGTAATATTGCCCAACCCTCAATACAAAGGGTTTTCTACTCTCTCGAGTCTACTATCTATTTACTCTCTCGACAAAAATCCATGCTAGTTGTATTTTTCAAATCTCAAATTTTTAGGATATTATTTCTACTTAATTTTTATATGGTTCTCAAAACTTTAGAACAAAAACACTCTTAAATAGGTATTTTTTGAGCGAGGAAGTAGCTTCATCGTGCTTCCATGGGAACATAGATTTTTTTAAAAGAGTGAGGGGTAGCCTTGATATTAGCTTCGGTTTGAAGCTTTTCAACCAATAGGAGGATGGAAAGTTTTTACCGTAATTCGAACTACTACTGTAATTTAACTACCGTAATGTGTAGGAAGTCTTTATAGTATTCTTATTACCGTAATACTTTCTCAGTCACTTCCACCGTCCTATTGGTTGAAAAGCTTCAAACCGAAACTAATATCAAAGCTACCCCTCTCTCTTTTCAAAAAATCCATGTTCTCATGGAAGCACAATGTAGATCTACTCCCTCACTCAAAAACACCTATTAAGAGTGTTTTTATTCTCAAATGTTGAGAACCATATAACAATTAAGTAGAGACTATATCCTAAAACTTTGAGATTTGAAAAATACAGCTAGCATGGATTTTTGTCGAGGGAGTAAATAGATAGTAGACTCGAGAGAGTAGAAAATCCTTTGTATTGAGGGTTGGGCAATATTACGATACTTAAATTACTGTAATACTACTTTAAGATATTACGGTATTTTAATTACCGTAATGAGTATTACTGTATTTAAATTACCATAATGTTATTACGGTAATTAAATTACCGTAATACTACTTTAAGGTATTACGGTATTTTAATTACCGTAATACTCTTTCAACTTATTACGGTATTTAAACTACCGTTATGTTCATTACGATAAAAAAACAACTGTAAAAGGTATTTTCATCCAAAAAAAAGCCAAAAATTAGGAAAAAAGGTGTAGGCAAGGATTTGGAAAGTTCGGGTTTTTTTTCCGATTTTATTAAAATATAGGTATATAAGCAATAATTTCTCAATATTCTTTTATTGTCAAATTTCAATGGCTTTTCTAAGAAAACAGAGTTGCAAGTAAGGATCCATTCCATACCACATCATTCCCATCATCATAAAAGCCATTTTCCCAACTAAGGCTACATGAATCTTGGTTCGTCATTCTGCTCTATTAAGGATCGTACCCTCAGTGAGGTTATAAATCCCTATATATTTTCTTACTACTTCCAACCATTGTTCTTTTGGGCCTACCCCTTGCCCTTTTTTAGCCTTTCATTTGAACTAACTCGTACCTCCTAACAGGTGTTATATTGATTCTGCGCCACACATGCCCAGCCCACTTCAGTCTACTCTCTCTCATCATATCGCCTATTGGTGCCACACCTAAATTTTTTCAAATGTATTCATTCTGAATTCTATTCCTTCTTATCTTGTCACTCATCCATCTCAACATCCTCATCGTCACTACATTTATTATATGGGTATATTGTTTTTTAACCGCCCAACATTCTGTCCTACAGAGCAAAACTTGTCTCCAAGCCACATGAGTTCATTCACATAAATGGAACAATTATTATGAATTCTAAATTTGACAAGCTCTCCCTAATATTGAAAGCGTCTCAGCTTTGCCGGTCTCCTAAAGGTTAGTCAAAGAAAACAAGCATCTCCCATAAAATCCCTCGTGCAAAGTCAGCCTATAAAACCAAGAGGGAAGAGAATAGTTGCCTATGTCTCTGGACTTGATAACCCATTCCGGAAGAGGAACACCATCCGGGCAAGCCTTCCGTGCATTTCGAGTCTACAAAGAAAAACTTCATGATTCAGTCCCACAAAAGGCACCTCAAGATGCTTCGTTTAAGTAACAAAAGAAGTGGTGGATTCAAGAAGCCATCATAGATACAAGAAACACTTGGTTAAAAATTTCCTATAAAAATAAAGGACATTCTTCTTACAAGTCTTTTAAGAGTTTGCAACAGCGAGTTCTTCTTGTAATCCAATTGGTCATCATATTGCATGTGAGCGAGGGGAGTCACTACCTCGCGAACTGTTCTTGTTTTTGAAGCCAAGTTATTAGCACCAGATTTACCAATTTCAACAGAATGTCCTTTCTCCCCAGCATCTCCACATGCAAAATCAGTTTCCATGATACCACCTGGATTATTACTGGAGATAGCGAGCCCAGATGTTCTCTCAAATGCTCGAGCCTTGACATCCACAACCTTTACCTGCCTGTTGCCCATTACTTTTCCATCTAGCACCTGAAATTAAATATAATAGACATTGTTAGTAGAAAAAGAACTTGCAACATCCAAGTTAATTAGAAGAAAGTGTGCCAAGCGATGAAGCACCTCTATGGCATGTGTAACATGTTCTGGGTTAGCAAAGTCCACAAAGCCAACAGCCATGCCCTTTCTCTTCTTAGCAGTGGCATAGATGATTCCCTGCTTAAAGAAAATTTTATTAGTGAGCAATTCTTAATATGAAAGAGAAATTCAAGCTTGAGACTGCAACTGTTCATTAGAAAACCCTAAATCCAGGGTTCTTTATATGCATGCAGGTCAATGGGATCAGTAATGCTGGGCAGAGAGTTCTAATAGCAAAGTCCATAGCCACTTCAAACTAGGAAGGAACTCAACTAGCTCGTTCTTTAAAGTTTGTATAAAAATGTTTCTTGGTTAATCATCTTTCAGTTTTTTCCTATTTTTTTATCATTTCTCAAATATGACATGCAAAATCACTCTTTTTTTCTTTGTTCTTTTATATCTAAGTTCTTTTTTCTTTACTCTACTGAGTAGGACTTGCTCAGTGTTGAAGGAGAGACGGCTCAAATCTAGGTAAGTTCCATGCATATATTGCCATATAACCATTCTCGCTAAGATTACGTAGCGCATTTTCATTTCATTTTTTCAAGAGCATTCCACCACTGTGTGAAATTCTACTCTTTCCAAGCATTGAGTTCTTAGAAAGGAAAATGTAAATAACCTTACAAGAGATTGATGTCATACGCAGTTTCCCCTTATTTTGTTTTACAATTTCACTTTGGAAGGTTCTACATATTTCTAAACATTTCACCCCAAGTAACGTAGCTTCCAATGAGAGAAACAATCTCATGCCCCACACCACCTCACCTCAACCCTCTCCTCAATAAATGATTTGATTTGGGGGGGCATTGTATTAGGAAAAGGTCTTCTTTCTCACTCTAACATGTGATTAGGCAATAATAAATGGTGACTGCTTCGCAGTTCTGTTGGAAAATGATTTGGGTGAAAAAGGGGCAACAAATAAAAAATAAATTAGGAAAAAATTCTTCCTGTTTTTGGGTATGCAGGAGCACTTTCTCATGACATTATTTGCCCCCCTTCGGTACTATAAATGGTGTGCATAAGAAGAGAAATTCGTTCTCGTGATACATAAACATAAAAGGTCTCTTTTTGGTGCTTCAAAGCTCTATGCACCTGAGCTAGAACTGTAGACTACCAGAGTCTTGTAATTTTCGAGAGAGAAAGGCAAAAAAAAAAACGAGTACGGACGGAGGGATGAGTGCTCAAGCTTTCTAGCGAAAACGGCATACAAAGAATGGGAAGAACAGTCCCTTTTATAGAGTTCTAGGTGCTGCGAATTTATTGTTCAAGTGAACAGTTTCAAACTATTAGACTTCAGAACGTGACTGTTTAATTACAAAAAGCCACCGTCACGGGTTTTAGTCGTTGGATGTGGACAGTTACATACATCAGGTGCCTCAAGTCTTTAACGGCTAGTGTCTGTTCGATTTCCGTGTTGCGCTTGCAAAAAGATAGCGAGCCTCGAGTTCAACCTGCACATGTGCTCGGCCGAGGGGCGCCTCATGCGTCTATGCGAGCATGTTAATGTGAAGTGCAGCAAAGTGCACCATCAAGCGCCATTGTACACGTACGTGTGAGCGTCACACACTTAGTGTGCTCTGCATATGCACCATCACTCTCACCTTTGTTATACAAACATAAAGCATGAGAATGCTCATACTTAAATACCACTCAATCCACACTCCCATATTCAATGTAGGACTAAAACCCACACCTTTCTTTCTCAACAAAAAGAATTAAAAAAAAAAAAATGTCAACGAAATACAGTAGCATTTACAAAATAAAAAATACTAACAAGTTCTTCATAGTTTGTCACCACAATGTTTTCTTAACGACCTTAGCTTGCATTTAGGAATTAGAACTCAATGTTTTGATGATTATTCTATGCTCAACTATGGAACTACCCAGCTAAATTGCAACCCATATCTCAATTTCCAGTTTAACTATACTCTCAAGGAGCAACTAACTGATGAGTTGATTGGGAGAGAGAGTATGAGGAGATATAAGTTTCTATTGTTACTTAAATGTTCTCTAAGCCCCTCAACACCTAGATTCACTCACTCCAAACCATGTGTGACATCAATGACAAGAAAGAACAAATAAAGGGTTCTCATTTGAAGATTGCTTGTCTCCTAAAGTATCTCTATTACATCCTCAGAATGATAATAACACCAAATTTTTAAATGATATTGATGGTTTATGTATGTATTTTCAGCAAAAGATTGCCTATCTGACTATCTTGATAAAAGACGCTCTATTTTTCAATTCAAATGGGACAGAAACCAATCCATCTTTTGAATTGCGCACAGTGAGCTCTGGGAAATTGTCCAATGCTTCCATAGATATTTTATACTACACTGCATCCAATACCTGTCCATACAGATGTTTACATTTTTTATGCCCACCAAATCTGAAGTCCTCTCTATAGTCTATAGTCAATAGTCAATCATTTATTCTCTTCAGAATAAATTAAGGTATAGTTTTATACCTGTACACAGTCCAAATTTCCATTAATCTCATTGAAACAAATTTAACAATACAACAAGCTATTCGTTTGAACTGATTGAGAGCATCTGCCCCATTATCAAAAAATTCAACTAGCCACGAATTCATCTTGTCGCAGAAAACAAATAACCTTTCCACCATAAGAAATTACCAAAAATAAAAAAAAGATGAGGCACATGAGCTATTTCACAGGCCATAAAAACATTTATTGCTATTTAAATGAAAGTCATCCTGACACTTCTTTTTTCTTAGAAATATCTAATGGTAGTGGAATATGAGCTCATCTTTAAATCTTTTCCACCAGAAAATACATTTTCATTCACAAATCATCCCGATAGTTGTTAATGAGAACTATCATACCTGATCAGTTAAGAAGGTCTTCAATTTATCAGAGTTCCACTGCTTTGGCAAATTGACAATGCATTTTCTCAAACTAGAAGAAGCTCCGTCGCCTTCACCATCAGAGCCAGTGCTTGGCAACACATCTTCCCTTGGAAAATCACCAACTCCATCATTCCTAATTGCATCGATCGTCTTCAAAAGCTTCTTGGCCCTTTCAGAGGTCGGGTCCCAAGAATTATCAGGTCGAGGCTTCAACTCCTCCTCTCCATGAGCGTACCTGCACGATTCGGCATGTCTACAAGACTGAGAATGTCTTCTGAAGTATGAGCACAAGCTGGTCTTCCAAAGGGGTTTAGCTTCAGGGTTAGGGTCCGCGGTTACTTCTCCTCCCTGATTCTCTTCTAGTTCTTCTCTCTCGAGGTTTTTTCTCTTCGAATCAATGGCGGTATCAGTGGGTTCTGTTGGTTGATGAAGGCCCTCAGGGCATGGAGTTGTGAAATTGGCAGAGAGAGAAATGTGAGATTCTGAGGAGAGAGAGATCCCATCTTCGCCTTCGGCAGCCATTAGAGAGAGAACAAGATACACTGGCTTCTCAGAGAGAGAGAGCTTCGCTATTTCTAGTGAGAGAAAGGAGACGGATTTTTAGTGAGAGAAAGCAGTGAAGGATTTCTAGTGAGAGAAAGGAGAGTGGATTTAGTTTAGTAGCGAAATATAGGATTCAAAATCCTTTCTTTTTTCATATAATGTATCTCGTTGTCGAGATGATTAATTACATGGTTTTTCAATATTAAAACTAGTTTTTTGGATGGATTTTTGAGATGCATCTATAGTTTTATATTTTAAAGTTACAATCTTGTATAAACTTTTTTTTTTAAATTAGGGATAATATACGATAAAACCATTTACTTTTGATAAAAAAAGTCACAATCACTTACAACCAAACCACATGAAATTTGATAGTTTGTCCATATTAAATTTGATAGTTTGGATTTTTTGGCAAAGCTTGAGAATTTTTTATTTGAACTTTGAGCTTGGTTGATAAAATAAGAGATTGTATACAATGAGACCATTTACTTTTGATACAAGGTGGTCACAATTCGTTACAGCCATTTGACGTGAAATTTGATAGCTTGGATGTGTCATAAAGTTCTAGAAAATTTCTTTTGAAATTTGAGTTTAGTCAATGGAATAATTACAACTACCCAATTTCACATCCAATTGTCAATATTAATGTGACCACCTTGTATTAAAGGTTAATGATCTCTTTCTATACTTTCCCCTAAAATAAATGCAGTCACCCAATTTTATATTCAATTGTCAAGATTAATTATAACCACTATAACCACTTGGTATCACAGGTAAATAGTCTCATTATGTACTTTCTTTTTTATTTAGGGCATGAATTATACAAGACGCTCTTATCTTAAACAATCAAGTTAAGGCGATGTTCTAAATCGTACTAAAAATGTAGTTTCAATGTTAAAGAATTTGATAAGACCTGAAAAGACTTTCCAGCCCTAACTGGCGCACTTTAATACCATGTGATTTTCACCTTATGTAAACTTTTTCCTTCGACTTATTCAAGGAAGCGAGTAGCCACAAAAAAGCAAAATTTCAAATAGTACTTTGTAGTATAGGAGAAAATAGCATTTTAAAATTATCTTCTTAGCAAATAGCCACCAAAAAGGGAATTTTCAAATCATACTTTGTAGTCTAGGAAAATAGCATTTTAAAATTATCTTCGAAGTATTGAAGAACTTAAAATACAAATTAAGTGTTTTTTTCCTAAGGGAATGTGTTCATGATGCAGATTGGATAGATCTTCAGAGGAAGATCCATCGGATCCATACCATAAACTGATTTTTATAAGAATGATAGAGAGTGAGACAATCAAATTCTAATATAAGATCAGATCTATTTGGAAATGAACATATCTACTCTCGGATCAATGGCAGAGGTAGCAATGATCTGAAATATGAAATGTTACACAAAATGCAATAAAATCAATTTAATTATAATAAAATAAATAAATAAAAAAAATAAATGCAATAAAGAGTAAAACATACTAGACCAGGCCAGTTGGCCTGGAACTTCTGTGCTTCGAGGCCTCACCCGTATCAAGACCGACTGAGTTTATGTTGTGCTGCATCATCTTTATTTCTCTTCATATTTTGATCAAGCCTTGGCTTGGTTGGATAGATTTCTTAACTTAAAGGTTGTGGGTTTAATGGCCTAAAGCTAAGGCCTTTTTAGTTTTAGGGTTTTTTCAGGGCATCAAGTTTCTTGGCATACAATTTGTCAAAGTCTAATGAGTCTAAAAACTAACCCCATAAATGATCTTTTAAAGACAGAAAATCGGCTGGAGTGGATAACTGCCAATTTCAAATAGATTTTCCAGCCCAAATTGTTGTTTTAGGGTCAACATACCAAAAGGGTCCAGATTCAATAAATCTATTCAGAAATGGTCACGAAGTGGTTGACACGCGGAAATTGTCATTTTGAGGCAGACCAAATATGCTCAGAATTGACAGATTCCTGCTAATTTGCTAGTTTTTCAAAATGGGATGTCTATAGAATGTATATTATGAGACCATTTACCTTTGGTATAGTGATATCACAATTATTTATAACCATCTGATGTGAAATTTGATAGTTTGGGTGTGTCACAAAGTTCCCAAAAATTTCATTTGAACTTTGAGCTTAGTCAATAAAATAAATGTAGCCACCCAAATTTACATCCAATGGTCAAGACTAATTATGATTATCTTGTACCACAGGTAAATGGTCTCATATATTTTCCCTTTTCCTAAATTAGCATATGGTGAATTTTAAATGGATATGGGATTTACAAAACAAATAGTTTTTTCGAAGTAGTAATTTCACCCGATAGAGGAAGTGTATCTCATTGCTCCTGTGATAGCATAGTATACACTCTTTCTAGTATACATATTAATTAATTTTATATATATATATATATACCTCAAAAAATTTACTAGAAGAGGTTGTTTTGATGCCCAAATATCCTCAAATTGATCATCTCAACACCAAGATACATGGACATGATAGAAACATAGATTTCAAGTTTTGGAAATAGCTTATTTTATAACGTATTTTTTTACCATTAATTTTCAAGATTTTCAAGTTTTCATAGATTTGTCGATTTACACTATTTTTTAAGCTTTAAAATTTATAAATAAAGATAAAAATATATTTGAAGGCTATCACAATGATTTCCAGTATTGAAACCGTATTTCTGGATACTATTTGAATGTAGGCTCTAATTTGATTGTTTAAAGCTTAACTAATTTGGACCGGCTACACAAATCCCGGTTCATCATTCTGCTCTATTAAGAGCCATACTCTCAGTAAGGCCATAAGTCCCCACATTTTTTCTTTTTACTTCCAAACATGTCCTTTTGGGCCTTACCCGATATGCTTTTTTAGCCTTCCACACTAACTGACTCGCACATCCTAGTAGGTGTTGTATTGAGTATGTGCTGCACATGGCCAACCCACCTAAGTCTACTTTTTATCATCTTATCTCATATTAGAGTCACACCTAATTCTCCCAAATGTATTCATTTTGAATTTTATTCCTTCTTGTCTTGCCACATTCATCCCAACATCTTTATCGCAGCTACAATCATCTCATGGGTATGTTGTTTTTTGCTGTACAAAATTATTGTTAACTTTTGTTACCCTTGCTTAATGTTTAAGTTATCTATAAAAAATATTTTTTAAATAAAAAGTAGGGAAATTATACTATATATATATATATATATATATATATATTATTATTAGAAATAAACCCAACACTTTCCAAGACCTCATCCATACCCTTTTTTTGGGTGTGTTGATGAAAATAGTCTTCACGGTAGTCTTAAAACCGTGGAGGCATCATAGTACAGTAAAAATCATGATGATCATGGCGAGTTGTAAGTCAAATGTAGTTTTGACGCATCACGGTTCTTTAAGTATCATGATGGTTTATTGGACTATCACGGTTTCAATTTAACTGTTATACTCTTACTCAAGCATTCGTCATGGGGCATAAGAACCCTTACCGACCATCATGGTGTGATGTCTTTTAATGACCATCATGACACTTAAACATCTATGATGCCTCAAAACATTGACCATCAAGGTAATGAGTCTATCGTGATATCTTCACATATCTAAGACTATTGTGAAGGTTATTTTGATAAAAACAACACAAAAAGTAGAAAAAAAGGGCATCGATGATGTTTTGGAGTTTGAGGTTTATTTATAATAATCCAAAAAATATGGTATAGTTTTCCTAAAAAGTAACACTTAACATCTATTAAAATTCGTTCTAATATTAAGCTTTGTATTTTGAATGATTGTTGATTATAGATAAACATATATAGGGAAAAAGTTACTATAAGGCTGTAAATTTACTTGTAGAATTAAAGTTCCAGTAATCCATACCATCCAACAAAAATTAATGGTATAGAACATTACATTCTTACTTCTGCAAGTAAGGTTCCCATCTTGTATAAACAACACCCATAATACATGGGAAATGCTTATAATAAATTTTTTGGTGAGTTTTATGACGGTTTTAGAATCTCAAATAAATCCCAAGTTATTAGAAATTCATTTTTCCTCAAACACACAAATCGAATGTCCTCACATTCATCTTTAAAATAATCTAACAAATCTCCACCTAGTTGAGGTCAATTTTCAAGCCTTTGAACTCTAAAACCAGGAGTATTGAAGGAGATGCTCTTGAATCTGGACGGAATTGTTCAGTAACTCAGCCACCAGAGCGAGATTCATCATTTATAACTTGGACAGCAAATAATAGTGAGAGAGAAAAGAGGCAAACACATGTAAACTTATGAGTGACACCTCGCCATCATGCAAAGGCTCATGTCCAAATGCATGATAGCGAGGAAGATAGCCCTAGGACCGTGGTCAACATTCAATAAAGGCCACGGTCAACTATCAATGGACACCATGGTCACCTATTGTGGACATCCGTGAACTCAAAAATGCTCAAGAATTCACATAGACTAGTTTGAAGTGTAGTCTTGGGAACTGCATTCAAATATCCAAAGAATGATCAAGACTACATAAATAAATAAAAAGAAAAAAAAACTGCACCTATATAAAAGTAGATATTATGAGTATGCGAAGTGCAAAATGTATCCTAGATGCCCTTGCCCTCATACATGTATCAATGTGTTTCACATATCCCACATAATCTTTCGCCCTCATTTATTTCATTACCACATTAGGAAATAGGAAGTCTTTAGTTGATTATGACGGTCTCTTTCTTACTCTTAAGTGTCGATTAAGAGTTCCTCAAAAGTCACAAACTATCTTTAGGGCATGTTTGTTTTCCTGAAAGATTTCTAATTTTCTAAAAGTTTTGTGTTTGACACATGGTTTCATCTAAAAGTTTAGAAAGTAATATTCCAACAAAAGTTCTCATTTATTTGTTAAAACATGAAAGATTAAGTTATTAGGAGAGGTAGGAACTTAATCTTGCATAATGTTTTTGTTGATCACTATTCACTATGCATAATATAAATACATTATATAAATATTATTGATATGATATGATATAGTATAATATAATATATTATTACTATAACATAATATTATATTATATATTTATATTAGTATTTATTATATTTATTACATTATATAGTATATAAATATCTTATATCATGTTATAATAAATATTATATTATATGTGATATATAATAAGAATATACATTAATAAAATATATAAAATACATAATATTATATGTTATATATAATACAAATATATATTAATAAAATATATAAAATACATAATATTATATGTTATATATAATACAAATATACATTAATAAAATATATTATAATGTGTTATACATATTATGTATTTATATTATATATTTATATTTATATTTATATTGTTAATCTATATGTGTTATTAAACCCAATACCCAAAACTTATTTAAACCTTCCAGATTAAAACATTCAACTTTCCAAAATATATTTTTCAGAAAAACAAACACGCCCAATACATAAGATATCATATGATATACCAATGTCATTTTGAAACAACATTTCTAAATCAACATCTGAAACTCTGAATTAGTGCGGATTTGATGATATTTAAATAATTTAAATGAACAATTCAAAAGAATGGGTAAAATACAAATTGTATTTAATAACTTTTTTTCTTTTCTTTTCCTCAAATTCATGATTGCAATGGTCAAAATAGTAGACTTGAGGAATTTTGTACATCTCCAAAATTGATTTTAGAAGGATGTACTCTCTCCAATAGGTACGTCCTATCTAGCATAACTTGTGAAGGATGGACTCTTCCCAATAGGTACATCCCCCAGATGTACCTAAACAATATCTAACATAACTTGTATTTTCTCTTCCTCTTTTGATATGTTAATAATGAGAATGAGGGTGGATGTTCTTATGTTGAGCCATCCACACCCCTAACCACTTGTGCTCCATCCCATTCGCAGCATAGCTTGAGATAAACATGTAAAGATTTATAATGTGATTAATACAAGATTGTTTGGATGTAAGAGAAAAGTCCTCATGGTTTGTTCTGGATATTGTACCTCCAATACAAATTATAGTGTTGAGGTAACACCTAAAATGGAACTCAAAAAGAAAATCGGTACAAAAAAGTGCAGTAGCCAATAGGTGTGGCAATTGGGTCAGTCGACATGCCAACTCGGTAGCTCGAACGGAACCGGGTCTAGGTCCATGTTTTGGACCCGACAAGTCAGGTCCCAATGTCTTGGATCGACCTGGCTCAGGTCTGGGTCCGTCTTAGAACTTATCATGTATAAAATATATATAGTTTGTTTATTTTCTAGACCTTGGTTTGGGTCCATGAGGAACCTAATCATGCTAGGTCGGTCAGTCCTGGATTGCCACCCCAGGTGGCCAAACATGCTATTAACAATAATGGTGAATTTCATGCACAAGTTTTGGACTCCCTAACAACCATGTTCAATATGTTGTTAAACAAATATACAATAGGAAAGTATAGGATGAGACCATTTATCTTTGGTGCAAGGTGGTCACATTAATCTTGACCATTGGATGTGAAAATTGGGTGGCTGCAATTATTCCATTGGTTAAGCTCAAACTTCAAAATAAATTTTTTCGAACTTTGTGACACATCCAAGCTATCAAATTTCACATCAGATGATTGTAAGTAATTGTGACCACCTTTTAGGAAAGATAAATGATCTTATTGTATACAGTCCCATATACAATAGCAAATATAAGATGGTTGGAAGATCATTGTACACGAGTCAAACTTCTTGGAAAAATATTTAGTTGAAGTGCTAAGTGGTCCACCTTTCCCTGTTTTGGGGCCTTAGGAGCATTTGTTTCGGTCAAATTTGGTAATACACATTCTTTTGTACCTTTATGGGAAAATATTTGAAAAAGGCTAGAAAAATTGTGTTTTTCAAAAGGTTAGAGGCTAATTTAGCACTCTATGAACTAAAAAAACATATTTTCTTTTATCTAAAAAAGATTAACCAGGTAATCTATGAAGTTGGGTCAAAAAAATCCCCTAGAGTTGAGATTATAACATTATTTTTATTTCTCTAAAACAGATTACTAGTATTCACTGCATCTTTCTCTCTTAAAAAAAAACAAAAACAAAAAAGAAAAAGATTCTCTATTCTTTTCGAAATTTATTTTCACATTCTTTTTGGCATAGTCCAAAAGAGTACGTGTGCTAAATTTGGACAGAAACAAAAGGTCCCTAAAACCCCCAAAACAGGGAACAACAAACACTTGAAATGATTGAAATATTTTCCCATTTACTGTGAGTGATTTAGTCATATTTGCTACAGACCATGGATTATGGATGGCAAGGGAATTGACTATAGTCCCTGATGAAGGACGTACACCTAAAAGTCGTTGAATCTCCAACTTCCATTAGTGAGAATAGACCATGACAACCCCAATAGTAGCTTTCCTCTTAGACTTTCCAAGAGAAAAGTGCCCTGAAAATTCAGGCAAGCCAATTCAACACCATATAAAATCCACGGGTCTCGATTCCGAAAAAACCCAAGTAAATTGCCTCTATGATAAATAAATAAATAAATAAAGGGGGAGGTTTTAGTGTTTCAGCAGATATTCAAATATCGTTTCCCTTCCGGAATGTGTCTCAAAGATGGATTTTAGATTCAGACAAGTATTCTTGTGTATAAGGTTAATATGAAAAATATATATTGCAATCAATATATATGGGAAGGGTTGTTAGAGTATCAATACTTTATGGTAAGTTTGGGTATAGTTTAGATGTTTGTGATTTAGTTTGTATTTTCTCAGATGTATTTTGTCTATAAAAGATAAGTCTATATTCATATTTTTAATGGACATTGAGCCTCTTCAGAAAAATTTGAGACTCTTGGTCATGAATACGAAATGATAGTGAGAAAAAACATTAGGACTTATGGCCTCATTGAGGACATGGATCTTAATATAGCATAAAGGTAAACCAGGATTCGTGTAGCCGACTCCAATTAGTTGGAAAAAAGTTTTGACGATGATAATATATATAAAATGGATTCAAACAATTTGAAGTAATCCATGCTGAAATTTTTTTGGACCACTCATTCTAAATCTTTCGCAAATCGTCATGTCTGACTTATTATTAAGAGATACGAACTAACGGATCTAAGGCAAAAAAAATGTATTTTCAATGATTTAAGATGCATTTCATATCCGAGATCGAGGAAAACCGAAAAGACCAGGGTCTTTTGATGCTCCCCAAGGACCACAAATATTTAAGTAAGAGGGGTGCAAAAGGGTGGGGATAGCAGCCCTTCAACCCACCTTTTTTACATGTGAAGTCCACTTCTATGTGAAATGAGAATCCTAACAATGTTAGGTGCACACCCCTAAGTAATGACTCACTCATATCGTGCATGTCACTTTACAACTTTTGGGACCATTACTTGCTATAAAAAGGGGAAAATGCTGTAGTCCTACTCTTTTAAAGTTAGTTTATTTAGACCAATGGTTTAAAAAACGGATCGGTGATCCGGATCGGGCACCTAAAAAATCGATCCGGATCAGCGAATCGGCGATTCGAATCGAGAATCGGGTGAATCGGTCAGAATAAAGCTTAAAAAAAATCCGAAAAAATTATTAAAATTCATTATAAATATTATTTTTTAGGAATTTAATAAGAAATGAGGGTACTCCATTAAGAATTTTCATGTTTTTGAATGAATATGCGAATATTGATATGTTCTTTCCCTGCATGAACCGCCATTCAGCATTTAATTTACATCACACAAAAGGATAAACATAGAATTATCATGGAATAAGTATATCAATATACATGGACTACAATAAAGCATAAAATTAGTAACATATGATCTAAAAATAAAATGATAGACGACATTCTTGTTCTTCTTGGTCACGCTGGTGCCATTGATTGAATTCGTTTAACAATTCATTGATTCGATCTAAAACGAATCATCGATATTAGCAGGCGTCTGACTATTCCCAAATTCCTGATTGTTAGTGTTTTGATGCGTTCCCAATCCAAAATCCCCGAAGCTTGTCCATCTTTCATGCTCACCTGCACTGTCATGCTCATCCCTACACTGTTGCTGTTGGGACTCGATATGTGAATAATATGGTTGGGATAGGGTGGCCTCATAATCATCATCTCTCTCATTTTCTCTTTGAATAATATGGATTAAAAAAAAAATTAACAAATTTTCAAAAAAATCGATCATGGATTAAAAAAAAAAATCACAAATTTTCAAAAAATTCTATCATAGATTACAAAAAAAAAATCCCAAATTTTCAAAAAATTCTAACATGGATTACAAAAAAAAATTCGATCATGGATTAAAAAAAAAAAATCACAAATTTTCAAAAAATTCAATCATGAATTACAAAAAATTCGATCATGGATTACAAAAAATTCGATCATGGATTACAAAAAATTCGATCATGGATTACATAAAATTCGATCATGGATTACAAAAAAAAAAAAACATAAAAAAACAAAAAATTCCATCGTGGCTTACAAAAAAAGAAAAAAACAATTCGATCATGGATTACAAAAAATTCAATCATGGATTACAAAAAATTCTATCATGGGTTACAAAAACAAAAAATTTGATCATGGATTACAAGAAAAAAAAACAAACATTTCGATCATGGATTACAAAAAATTCGATCATGGATTACAAAAAATTCTATCCTGGATTACAAAAAATTCGATCATGGATTACATAAAATTCGATCATGGATTACATAAAATTCGATCATGGATTACAAAAAAAAACAAACAAAAAAAAAACAAAAAATTCGATCGTGGATTACAAAAAAAGAAAAAAACAATTCGATCATGGATTACAAAAAATTCAATCATAGATTACAAAAAACTCTATCATGGGTTACAAAAAAAACAAAAAACAAAAAATTCGATCATGGACTACAAAAAAAAAACAAACATTTTGATCATGGATTACAAAAAAAAAAAACAAACATTTCAATCATGGATTACAAAACATTCGATCATGGATTACAAAAAATTCTATCATGGGTTAAAAAAAAAAAAAAAAAAAACAAAAATTCGATCATGGATTACAAGAAAAAAAAACAAACATTTTGATCATGGATTAAAAAAATTCGATCATGGATTACAAAAAATTCTGTCATGGGTTACCAAAAAAAAAAAAAAAAAAAAATTCGATCATGGATTACAAAAAAAAAAAAAAAAAAATTCGATCATGGATTACCAAAAATCGATCAAGTATTACAAAAAAATCTATCATGGATTACAAAAAAAAAAATGTTCTTCCATACGGGACTCGCCGATTTCGTACAGTGAATCGGCGAGTCACTGTACAGAATCGTTCGGTTCTCTCAAAAACAGGACGATTCCTATTTTTTTCACCGATTCGATCCGTCCATGATGATTCCTGAATCGAACCGGAGGCTCGGTGTTTTTTTAAACACTGATTTAGACCCTTGGTTCCATGTAAACCACGGGATCAGTACCGCATTTCTTCGCCTCTTCTTTTCTCCAACTTATAAAAATATTTATTTTTTAAAAAGCTAAATATCTTCATTTATGAGGGGTGATTTGGTTCAAATAGAAGGCTCTAAAAAGACAAAAAAAAAGTTTAAAGGGATATAAGTAGAAGTAGTGACAAGAGACATGACTATCTATGGTTTGATTGAGAGTATGACCCTTGATTTAGCAGAATGATGGAATATGATTTTTGTAGCGGATCCCTCAAATAGTTGGGATAATGCTTAAATGATGATGGTTTATTTTTTTGAAACATACCCCCAAAAAAATAAGCGAAGTTACCTGTAATAGCAGCTCTCTTTCTAATCATATAAATATGCCATCAAGCTCAAGATTTTGAGTCTCACTCCTTAACCATTCATCAAAAACGAACTCTCTCTAATCTACTATAAATGATTATGAGTTTCTATTTCTAATGAATTTAGATGATTTTGGCTTTTTAAAAAGTAATATAGATATTTATAAACTAGAGATGCAAAACATGTAGGAAGGAGGTATGGGTGGCAACCATTCGGGGTTGGGTTAGGGTCCAGCTGGACCGTACCGGACCCAAAGTTATTAGATGTGGACCCGTAGTTATCTGAGGAGGATATCAATCAAACATATTAGAGCGGGGACGGGTCTACAGGGTGGGATTACGTAGACCCGAGGGTTTAAGTGGACCACAAATTACATCATTATCGTAAAAACAAACACTATTTTATGTTGAAGCAAGCTTGCTCTCCTTTTTCTCTTCCTATTAATGTTGGCAAAATCGAACCGAAACGGTTAACCGGTTATAGGGTTGGGAGCGGTTCGAATTGGAACCAGACTAATCGGAACGGTTAACCGGATTAACTAGTCAAATAGCTTTTTTTTTTTTTTTAAAAAAAGGTTCAAAATCCCCAAAAAAATTTAAAAAAATAAAAAAACTTAGATTAAGTATACACCATCATATTACATACATTTATCTTATAAAAAATTTGAAACAACTATTTATTTAATTTAATATTTAAATATTATAAAAATATGTAAGACAAACTTATAATTTTACATAAATTCAATGGGTGAAGTTACAAAGTCCAACTAACAATGGATGATGCAACTACATATGCTGCTATATTGTTTTAATGTTTATGTTGAAAAATGTTGTTTTAATGTTGACAAACCCTTTAATACGATTTAGAATTGGGTTTGAGAGCGTATGCTTTTGTAGCATGATGTTCCCAATTTTTCGAAGGGTTGTGAGTCAAGGTAGTAAGGGAGAGCACCTCATTTACTCAGTAACTTGTTTATCAATGCAGAGTGTGGGTCTAGGTGTTAAGTGCTGCTTCAAATGGCCAAATGACATATTTTGAAAAAATATAGCCAAGTCAGATTTTCAAATGGCTAAATTGATTTTGAAATGGCTAAACCTCATTTACTTAGTAACCTTTTGAGTTGGATTTTAACATGAAAAAAAAAAAATTATATATGATAGCAACTTTAAAATGTAAAATTAAGATGCATATTTAAAAAAAAAACAGATTAAGTTTTTATCCATTTCAGCATGTGGAAATATGAGAGATGAGTAAAACACTTTTTAATTTCTACCTCTTTTCTTCATTGAGGCTAATAAACAAATTTAAGAAGTATGAAATTGCAACAAATGATAGATAGTTTGTAATAAATAAAAAAACAAATTAAAAGTAAATGTCAGAACTAAACAAGAAGTTGAGAACACAAACATCAGTAACATACACAAAAAATAACCTTAAAAAGAAATAATTTTTTCTCGTATTCATCACAAAAAAATATTTTTATAATATATATAACATTAAAAACAATCCAACAAGCTCACCAAAAATATATAACATTAAAAAGAAACAAATATTTTTTTCTCATATTCATCACAAAAAAACATATTTTTGTAAAAAAATATATAACATTAAAAACAATCCAACAAGCTCACCAAAAAATATATAATTTTTTAAAAAAGAATATATTCTTTTTTCTCATATTCATCACAAATTACATATTTTTATAAAAACAAAATGTAAATTTATTAAAAACAATTTTTTTTTTTAACAACCCTAAAATCGAGCAAAATAACACAAAAACTTTAGCGTCGAAATCAACCCCAAATCTTTCATTGTTTGAATAAATTGACATGGGGATATGATAGATACTTCAACTAAGATTCAAATGCCCCAAATTTTATGAAAGTTTATTCACTATTGAGATCTTTATTCAAAAAATTGCGAATTTTCCACTTCACGAAAATTTCAGGAAAAAATGCAACAAAAAAATCGATATAAAAACATTTAATCAATAGTAAATCAAAATAACTAGTTTATTTGATAGATAACTTCTTTATGATCAAACTTCAGTGATCAATTCGATAAAAATCAATCAACTGATCGATCAGAAATCAATTTGTTTGGATAAAAACAGTTCTTCGAGCAGCAGTACTTCGGGCTAAAAAAAACCTCAAATCTTCATCGTTTTGAAAAAATTGAAATATGAAAACGTTGAATCCTTCAAACATCAATCAAAGCCCTCCATTTTTATGAAAATTATGAGGTATTAAAGCTGCATTTGATAGAATGGAGGAAATTTCTAATTTTCAAAAATCCCCATTTCAATCTGCCAAGAACTCTTTGTTTTTTTACTTTTGATTCAATAATCGATGATCTATAGAAACTTTACGGTGTATAACATCAATATTTGACCCAAAAAACAAAAAAAAAAAAAAAAAAAACTACAAAATGGAAGAAAAAAAAAGCTGCAAAATATTGTTCTATGAAAAATAACAGGCATGTGTCAAATAATGGGTGTTATTTGATGCGTTAAAATGAGGTTATAACGGACGAAAACAACGGTAAACCGGACCAGTTAGGAAAATCGGCCGGTTTTGAAGAAAAACAGCCGGTTCCGCATTCAACTAGCCGGTTTTGGTCCCGATTTTTTTTGAAAAGTGTCGTGTTACTTGATGTACCTTAAAATCGATCCTAACTGGAATCCCCACCCCATCGATAGCGATCTAACCGGCCGGTTTTACGAACACTGCTTCCTACCTTCTATATACTCTTACTAACAAACTTGACAAATTAGCTAATGGAAGTATGGCACACGCGTTTTATTGAGCTTTGACATGCAAAGTTTTGTTTTATATTTTACTAATTTATGTTGTAATAAAATAATTAGATGTTTTAAAATTTCAACCATGTTTATAATGAATAATTTATTATTTATAACATTTAATATATGCCAAATTTTAGGATCATATATATAGGTGAGGTTTGTACAAGGCATTGACTTAAAATATCAAAGGTGCACTCAAAAGTATGCTAAAAGATGCAGTTGCGGTGCTGTAAAGCCTTGTCATGGTCAAAAAAATCAATTGTTATTCTTTAATTATGAAATTTAAAACTGAAAAATGTGCTTATTGAGCTGATCCATAACTATTAAGTTTTTTGAAAATTGACGGTCTAGATAATGTGTTACAAGATGCACTATTTTTATATATTGAAATATATATTTTTAATATACATACACCTTGAGGTCAAGATAATAAATCTACAACAAGATGGATAGAGAGAAACACAAAGATGATCATTAACTGAATTAATTTAGACTAAGTGGTAAAAGAAAACCATGGGACTCGATTAGGACATCCTCCATCATTTTCCATGAAGGATGAAAAATCAATCGATCATAGTTACGCGGTGATAGACATTGAAAGTGGCATGGTTTCCGCAATTCCCATATAAAAAAATTGTGAATTGTTCATCTTCATCTCGACCATCATGGACATAAAAGAGAAAAAAATAAAAAAGGATTTAAAAAATGATCCATCCTGCAATATTTTTTTGGATAGTTCATTTCAAGTATTCACAAGTCCTCTAAACCTGCACTATATTTTGAGCTTCAATCTCCACAGTAAAGTGCAAAATAGATCTGCATACCCAACACATAGTTTTTTGGTGCCATAACTCCCTTTTTCTCGATGTGTTTTCATTTTCATTGATTCAAACAGGAAATTTTTTATGTACTGGGTTCTTCCAACAGCCAGCCAAACAACATTGTTTTCAAAATCAGGTTTTACATATACTAGAATCTACAAAACCATGTTTTGAGACGTTTCCAGGATTTGCGTATCCAATGCCCCAAACGGGGCATTAGGAATGGCGAGTAATTAATTAGACTAATGACAAGACACACACATAATTATATGTGCACAACTAACCAGATTACTAAATGGCTAGATCCATATTCTCATAGAAAATTAGTTAAAATGCACAGTATACTCCCGGATTATAATGTCTTTTGGCTTGTGAATACAAGCTTAGACCTACCGACGCCCTATTGGCTATTGGGGTATCTGAGTGGCCTATCTTAATATATAATTTAAAGGCAACTCCATATAATAGTCATCTACATAAAAAAGTATCCATATAATAATCAGATACAATAAAAGAGAATTAGACAATAATATTTGAATAATCAAAAGAGATGGATGATGATAATAGTAGAAGGTTGGAGGTGGGAATCAGGCAAGAGGATGAGGATTCAATGTCAAGCTTTGTGGCCAACAACTAAAGTCCCCAGCCCCTTCTTTTTAAGGCATGATAATTGCTAGAAATACAGACCATCTATTTGTTTAAGCATAATATCATTGTAGGGCTGTAGCTTTTAAAAAAGCTCTAACAAAAAAAATAATGGCTGTGGTGTCGAAAAAACTAAAATCGATTATCTTGACCTCTGCAGTTATGAATCTATAATAGCGTAAGATCAAGAAATAGTGTATCTTGTGACATAATATCTGGACTGCATACTTTCAAATGTCTATATGCGCTAAATCTACATCATTTTTGGAGTTGTAAAGTTTATAATCATGGATGGGATATATTATCGTGATTATAAGACTTTTCGGCACTACAAACTACATCTTTTGACAGAATTTGAGATTTAAAAGAATATAAACCACATTAACAAAACAATGTGTTATATCAAATAAGGATTTACAAGAACCGAAGGAAGAAACAAAGGCCATGTGTGTCATCAGATGAGATGGCAACCAAAAAGCTGGAATTAAGTATAGATATGTTGATGAGAAAATGCCATGCCGTACACGTGTATAATGATTGAAGGGTGCAAACAAACCCTTAAGGTATGGATTTATATAATGCATAATTTAAGAAGCCAAAAGATTTTATATTCTTGGAGGAGTATATTGCCCATTTATCCCTTTGGTAAATATCAATGTAGGAGTAGTTTTAAGACTCTACATTTTAGAGATGTAGCCTCTTCAACCCATAGACTAACCTCACCAAAAAAAGTTCCAAATTCAAATCTCCAAGTAGTAGAAAAAATAATGTCTCAAAATTGAACGAAGACCGTCCAACTTTTAAATGGTGGGATCAAAGTGTTAAAAAAAAAAAAATCATCTCGTGATTTTTAGGCTATTCATTTAAAACAATCATCTAGTGATTTTTAGGCTATTCCCAAAATTCCAGACTGGAAAATTCTTCTAAGTAGGTTTTTTGAGTGAGGGAATAGATATGTAGTGTACTCCCATGGGAGCATAATACGCACTCTCATTTAAGAATGAATAAAGTTGTTGAAGCCACGGGTGATTTATTTACATAAATAATAATTATTTAATGTAAACAATTTTTAATCTTAAATTGGTTTATCCACGTACAAGTGACGAAGATGAGAATATACCGTTTGTCGGGGTTAACGGTGTCACATGGATGGATAAATACGGGGACCAAGCCCAAACCCTAATTCCTTGAAAGTAAGGTGGTTAACAAATGGTGGTTCACACTGGGAATCGTTTATCTGAATTGGAAATTTGGTCTTTACTTACTTGATTTCTTGTTAAATTTGAGAATCGACTGGATTTGATTGGATTTACCTTATTCCACTATGGGATTGGTCAATCGGATTAGTCAAGTCGCCCGATTCCCATCGGTTATATTTTATTTTGTTTTTCCGCACAAATTTAGTTTTTGGAATTGACTCTCACACTGAAGAATTGGTTTGCCAATTTCGATAAGAGATACACCGAATAGAATCATAGTTTTGTAAGAATGGTTTTTTCAACCGGTCTATTTTTTGAAACATTTCTCTAAAGTACATTAACAAACGTGCTATGAAAACATTTTTTTTAGACTTATTGTATAAAAATTATACACCCCATCTCTTTGATTATACCTACTATGACTATACGACTGTCTTGTACAAACGCTACAATCTCATTTGTATATAAACTTTACATGATTAATATGTTTGGAAAATCTAGTAATTCGATTACATTTGATGATTGGGAGTGAGTTCACAATAATATCATATATTAATTATGATATTGACATTGTCGTCGATTTACTCTTGTAATATGCAGTACTCATTAACTAAGAGTGAATAAACCCTAATATTATACATTAATTATGATTTGACAAATACAACTTTTTTAAGCTTGATCTAGCCTTATCAAGATGGCATTTTAAGATACCAATGAGAGATGATTTATTTAACATTCTACCCAATTGTCCATATTCCTACTCAAGATCATGTTTTTCTTTTTCTTTTTTTAATATATATTTTGAAATCAAGACAAAAGATGTGGATAAGCTCTTAAAATTATTCATTTATTGTGATAACTTGATAAACCTCCCTAAAATTTACAATCTATTTAAAATTTAAAATTCATCTATTTTGAGGATGAATTTTCTACTAAGCTTAGGCTCTATGAAAATAAATAAAGCCTCACTTCAAATTCTTGTCTAGAAAGCACTTTTGGCAACATAAATCTTCATGATGGCTCTAAAATCAATTTTCAATACCAACAATAAAATTTGAAACTCAAAAAATGGTACAACTATTGTGGATCTAGGAACACTTATTTTAGGGTGAAATGGACCATCTAGATAATTTGTTGCAATATTGCATATTTTATAGCTTTGAATCTTTTTTTTTTTTTCACAAATAAAATTCAATCAGTAAAGGTTTTTCAATGCTTGAATTGATTTTTATATGAGTTAAAAGAGGAGGTTTTACTTATTTTTCGATAATGCTTCGCCCTATCAAACCATTTTCCTTTATTAAAGAAACTTGCAGCGGGGATTATTCTCATGTTACATTCTACAAGTACAAAATCCATGAATTTTCGAAGGAGACCGCACGTTAAATAGCATGAGTCCGCGGCTCCCAATTTTGTGATACGCAGCCGACACAAACGGATAAACCCGCACGCGCCAAGTTCGACCGCCAATTACGGCTAGGTCCACGGAGACCGAATATCAGCCATCCGATTGGGCGACGCTTTGTCCGCACCACCGTCGGTGACCACGCCAACCTTAACTATGGTTAGTTAACGAACAAGCTAGAGAGAGAAAGAGGGAGGAGAGAGAAAGCTACAAAGAAAAGGAGGGAAGAGAGAGGAGAGAGAAGGGAAGAGAGAGGAGAGAGAAGGGAAGAGAGAGAGAGGGGGGAGAGGACAAAGAAACGGACGGTAAGAGCGGAGCGAGGAGAGGAATAATAAGAGATGGGAGACGAGAGGAGAGAGTTTAGAGTTTAGAGAGAGAGAGTAAGAATTTAGACTTTTAGAGAGAGAAAGAGTAGGAGGGAGTTTAGATTTTAGAGAGATAGAAGAGTAAAAGTGTAGGCTTTAGAGAGAGAAATAGTAAGAGTCTAGGCTTTAGAGAGAGAAATAGTAAGAGTGTAGGCTTTAGAGAGAGAAATAGTAAGAGTGTAGCCTTTAGAGAGAGAAATAGTAAGACTTCGGAGTTTAGAGAGAGAAAGAGAAAGAGTTAGAGTGTAGAGTTTAGAGAGAGAGAGAGAGAGAGAGAGGGGCGTATAATTGATTTTCGTTTGGTGCGCAGACATGTCTCAGGACTGCAAATCTTTGCTATAAAGAGCACGAGACATGCTCTGCAACCCTGCGTTTAATTCATTGCCCCCAGCCATTAAAGACACTCCCAAGCTTTCTTTTCTTTTTTTCAGCTTTTATCCCCTTCATGGTCGATCAGGTTTCATTTACAGAGCAGAGAGCCATCCATGCTTGCTAGACTCGCTAATGGATAAACAAGGACCTGTTCAATTCATGCTATAAATGATCCGCGAGGTTTCGATCAAAGCTCTTGAAAGCTGCAAATTCATGCTTTTTAAAATGGTAAGGATTCAGTCTGCGAGATTTTGATTGGAGCTCTTTGAAACTTGCAAATTCATGCTATGAATGGTTAGGATTGAGCTGTTTATGACTCCATGACCATTTCCTCGTGCAAAATGTGCTTTAAGGATTTTGAGTGACTAAGGTTCTGAATCTCTCTGTGAAGCTCTGTAAAACCAGGTTTCAGGCGTTTTGAGGGCTTCTAAGTTCTCTGATAGAGCTTGTGTATGAAGAAGCAGCAGTTAGTGAAACTACAGTCTTGAATTTGTAAAAGAAGTTTGAAGAGGAAGAAGAAGAAGCAAGCAGTTACAGTTCCATCAATGGATCTGGTTTCGTTGGCAATGAACAGGTAAGAGAGCTTTGATTTATTTGGAGAGCACTTTAATGGATTTTTGGAGCAAAACCCATTATAGAAACACAGTAGAAAAGGAGGGATTCCAATTCCAAGAGTGAGCAAAGGAACTTGCAGAAGGAGAAACATTCATGGTGGTGCTAAAGGACCAGTTCTCTGAGGTGAGTGCCATTGAAAACAACTGAGATAAGTTTTTTATGTGCAAAAACTCTATATAAAGTGCATAAGAAGCGAGTGTGAAGCTATATTTGCAAACTTTTTTCCGGAGATTGAATCAAAATTTGCAGAAACACTTCGTTTGTAACTATTTTTAAAATTTGGAAATATATTTGGAGTCTTGCAAATACTGAAGCTGAATTCTCGAGCAGAATTGTGAGCAAGAGACAAGCTGTAGTTGCATAAACATTGAGAAGGAGGAGTTCACAGGGCTCTGAATCTAGAGACATTCAAGTCTAAATGCTATAAGGGCCTCTTGTATAATGGCATCAAACCTTGAAATGGAGGAGCCTAGTATAGACACTGATAAGCTCAGCTATGAAATCTTCTCCATCCTCGAGAGCAAGTTCCTCTTTGGCTACGACGATCAAAAGCTATGGATCCCAAAGGACATCGTCGAGACCAGCCCTGCAAAAACCGAGCAAGAACCAGCAACAGCCATTAAAAGCCAGAGAGGAAAGGTGTGCGTGCTCAGTATAGATGGTTGTGGAATGAGAGGGATCATTCCTGGTAAAGCCCTGGCTTATCTTGAGCAAGCGATCAAGAACAAGAGCGGTGACCCAGATGCTAGAATCGCCGATTACTTTGATGTAGCAGCTGGGTCGAGCATCGGCGGCCTCTTCACTGCAATGCTCTTCACTCGAGGGAAGAACAATCGCCCTCTCTTTCGAGCTGACGAGACATGGCGATTCTTAGTGGAGAAAGGGGAGAGAATGTTTGGGTTTGGAGGTGGGTTTCTCAAGAAGCTTTTCAAAGGGGGCACAGCCTCTGCAACTGCAGGAATTGAACGGATTGCGAAGGAGATGTTCTCAGAGGAGGGTCGAAATCTAACACTAAAGGATACTCTCAAACCTGTTCTTGTGCCCTGTTATGATCTATCAAGCTCAGCTCCTTTTCTTTTCTCGAGAGCTGATGCTTTGGAGACAAGTAGCTTCGATTTCAATTTGTGGGAGGTTTGCAGGGCCACCATGGCTCACCCTGCTCGCTTTGAGCCGATCATGATGAGATCAGTTGATGGGCAAACGAGATGCTTGGCAGTAGATGGTGGCCTTGCAATGAACAATCCGACTGCTGCAGCAATAACCCATGTTTTGCATAATAAGCAGGAGTTTCCTTTTGTGAGGGGCGTTGAGGATTTGCTTGTATTGTCATTGGGTAGCGGGCAAGAGGAGGGGAGCTATGAGTATGAGAGGGTGAGAAAGTGGAGGTTAAAAGAGTGGGCGAAGCCATTGTTGAGGATTGTTGGGGAGGGGGTCTCGGATATGGTGGATCACGCGGTTTCCATGGCGTTTGGACAGAGCAGGAGCAGTAACTATGTTCGGGTCCAGGTATGAACAAGTTCTTTTTTCATTTTATTCAAATTTTCTTCTGATACTATTTTTTTGGGTTGGTTAATTTTTAAAATTTCAAGATTTATGGAAATAGAATCATAGGGCTTGTTAATTTCTTTTTTCAATTGAAGGAAAACTGTGTTTGCCACAAAAAGTTCAGTGAGTTTTAATTTTGTGCATCCTTTGTCCAAGATATTGGGGGCTTCTTCGGCTTTTCTTGTTGAGTGCTTGTGAGCTTCCACCCCTGCAGAAATTACTTTCAGAATAACACTTGTAGATGTTTTTAATATATTTTTTAATTTCTGGGTTTTCTTAAATTTTCCATAGAATTTTAAAAAATCCCTGGTCTTTGAGCTACCCAATAGATTCTGAAAATCTACTATTGGAGAAACCTTTAAATAGCTAGAACATTGTCTTTTTAGTTTTATTGTGGTCGTTTATTTGGAATAATAACAAAGTTACACGAGAAAATAAAGAAACATCATATGTATTTCATATATCTATAGAGATTCTCTCAGTTCCTTGTGTTGTTCTTGCAAAGTTGAACTCATACTTATTGAATTTATTGCTATTCTTTATATTTTTCTCTTATGGCTTGGGAAGTTTGTAATTCATAGTTTTTGCAACTGAGATTTCCTTTTGGAATTTGAATTGGAGTAAATAGTTTCTTTCTATATCCTGATTTTCATGCAACATCATCCTCTGTTTGTTATTAGCATTCTGCTATATCTTTTATATATTATGTTCTTGAGAATTGTTCAACTTCACTATTTTCCTGATATGAGTATTTTTCTTTGATATGAAAGAAACCTTTTGGGAGAATTTTTAAAATTGCTTCTGATGACACACTTTACCATTTATCTGGTTTTGAGAAAACAGCCAATGTATCTACCGAGAGAGAGAGAAAACAGCCAAAGTATCTACCGAGAGAGAGAGAGAGAGAGAGAGAGAGAGAGAGCAGCCAAAGTATGTTATGTGAGATGCATTCATTATCCTTAGATCCAGCACACGTATTCATTATCCATAGTTCCAGCACACTTGTTTCATTTTACTTCAAGTATTTTGCTTTAGTTGGAGAAACATAAATATGTTTCGTTTAACTTGTCTAAGAGGCATTCACTCATTTGAAATTTTTCCTCATTTGGGAGAGCCGCCCTCCTAAAAGTTATAATTGACGGAAACTTGAATATATGATGCTTCAAAAACATGGCTGGATGCTTTAAAAGCAGGGTCCTACCCCTGACATAGTAGGTCACAAGGAGCAATAAGCATTAATAGCTATCCGTTTGGCAGTACTTCCTTTATTTTGTATGGTACTATAAGGTCATCCTCATATTAGGGAGAACGTTCTACCTTCATTCTTCTTATTGCAAGTCCTGTTCTGATATGATTGGAGAACTGTAATCCTTATGCAAGGCATATTCCAACATTAAGAAATGATTCAGCTTCGCTTTTGAAAACCCAATTCTTCCTAGTCATCTTCTTTTATTATTTGGGGGGTCTTTTCAGATGGTGAAATAGACTAACAGCGTCTCTCCATGCTAAAGGAAATAACCAGAGACCTTTGCAAATAAATTCACAGTTCTTTATGACCCTTTTGTGATTCTATCTGATTATGTTAATCAAATTCATTTACTTCAAATGTTAATTAGTGATGATATGTATAAATTTTTTTTTGAGCTATATTACATCTGCCTGGTAAACTCAAGTAGAATATGGCACATTTTTCAGGCAAATGGTCTGAATACGGGCAACTGTGCAGCCAACATGGATGATGATCCAGGACCCAGCAATGCGAAGAAATTGATTAAAGTTGCAGATGATATGTTGAAGCAGAAGAATGTGGAGTCTGTTCTCTTTGGGGGCAAGAGAATTGGGGAGCAATTAAATTACGAGAAGCTAGACTGGTTTGCTGGCGAACTGGTCGTGGAGCATCAGAGGAGGAGCTGCAGAATAGCTCCCACTGTTGCTTTCAAGCAAGCAACACCTAGGACCTCATCCTTTGCTACCCCTGCAAGCTCCTAAGAGATGTTCCCTACAGATCGGGTAACTCTCTCTCTCCTCTCTCTCTCTCTCTCTCTCTCTCTCTCTGTGCAGCTCGTTCTTACACAGATTCCTTTACCCATGTTTTTCAATCTCAGTTCCAACCTGGGTTTCTGATTTTCTAGTTTGTGACAAATAGTCCAATTGATTCTTTTTTTCTTTTCTTTTCTATGGCGTTAAGTTTTACTTTACAGAATGTAAACATGCATTATGAATATGAGAACTTATGAAGAATAGATAGTCAAAAGATGTGTACAACTACAATCACCAAAAGCTATTGTCCCAACGGTGTTGACAATAGCTGTATTCAGACCTAAACTCTGCTCATTTTTCCGAAAAGAAAATGGAAATGATGTCTTTCAAAATGTAATGGAATTGCTTTTGATGTTATGTAATTACTATTGGTGCTGTGGACCTTTGGTAAATGGTTGAACTTTTCATGCAAAAGGAGTTGCAAGTAGCTGTTGTTCTTTGTCTTTCCTGGGTATTTCTCCTAGGTAAATTGGTGAAATTAGGCTTTTGGCTGAGTTAGAAAGATCATCATTGGACCAAGAATATCAGTGGACCAAACCAAGGAGTATCTTATGTTTCCATGGCTCAATTAGGTGGACACGGTTTGTGAACACCTTTCGGTCATCCATCCAACTTTCTGTCTTCCTTCACGTGTAGAACTTACCCATTCTTGGGTTAATAAAAGGAGACACTCTCCTCTTGTTTTGGGATTTGGCAGAGAAGGGTCCAAATCTAGTCCCTCTTACCTGCAAAAAAATATATTTGATCTCTTAAAACCTTTCCATCTGTAAGTGGATTGTTGAGTCATGAGTGTTGTGGCCCGAGAGAGTGTCCACCACCTCCCCAACAGGGGCAGGAGGGTTAATCTTTCCCATCTTCAGTGAACAGTTCTAAATTCTGGTAATTTTTACCTGAATTTGATTTCAGGCCCTGGTGCATCGTTTTTTTGGCTTAGTTTGGTTTAACTTGGGTCCTGAATTGTTGTTAATTTTTTTAGGGATCAAGTGGCCCAGCTCAATCAAACTCCAAATGTGCTGGGCACTTTGTTTGATTGCTATTCCTAAAATGTGCATCCCATCACATTATGAGCTTTTCATCGGTGGTCCACTACATGGGCCTCCTTAATAGTTTTTTGTCTTTAATTTCTATTTAGTTCTGCCTTTTAATTTTAGAGCATTGATTATTCTTGAATCAAAATATAGAGGACCCGTGATGACCCATGCCCTTTTTACTCGACAGGCGACAAGAACCTTAAAAAGTTCTCTAAAAATAATGCGACACCCCTTTGTTCTTAGAGTGAGCATGAGGCCAGCATCATTTCTGTCCTACAAATCTTTTATAAGAAGTTCAAATTAACCAACTTTAAATTAAAAAAAAAAAAAGAAGTTTAGATCTTACTATTTCCTAGTCGCATTGGATTTTCTATGCTCTCAATCGTACTCAAATTGTACCCGAGCGAATAAATTAGCAGACCGAACGAAACCCATTAACCCAAACCTATGTGTAACCATGTTATTTCTCATTCTATTATTTCTGGCCTGGTTGCATTATTTTCGTTGGTCTGGTCAGTTGAGCCCAATGGTTTTGAGCTTATTTGTTGAAGCCTTCTGCTTCAATAAAATCACTACTAATTGCCGAAGGGAAACACAGTAAGGAAGTCTGGTTGGGATATAGAGAAAACTGTCACTCTGTCAAATGGTCTATACCCAAGTGGTCTATACCCAGGCCACAAGTTCTTTTGCTTTTTGTAAAGAGGGAACAAAAAAGATTTGGGTTGGTCGGTCTGGTTGTTGCATGTGTGAATTATATGGTTTTGCCCATTGACCAAGGGGAAATGTCACGATAATCGAGTGGAGCTCTGCTTCAAAGCGCGATCCACCATCGGGTCGGCGAAGATTCGCAAACATCCTGGCGGGTCCCCTTTGGATTATGTTATAACATGGTACCATAATCTCCACTGGATTATGGTACTCCAATCTTTTGGGTAGTGCCCTCTCTTCCTTTTGTTTGAATTTTTTTGAAAAGTATTTTGGTCCAATTAGGTGAACCATCAGAGATTTGAACTAAAGTGAGTCCAAGGCAAGAGAAGTAGTACTAGAACTGAAAAGATCATAAAACCAGCTGGTTTGACCTGGACCAGTGGTGGTTTTGAGTGTGTTAGAATTCCATGGGCAGTCAGGATTAAAAGATACCTTGGCCATTATTTCTCTCTCCTCCTTTACTGTTTGAGAGTTTAGAAAAAAGATGGAGGGAAGAGGCACGTTGTTTACTTTTGTAGAGAGAGAGAGAGAGAGAGAGTATGTGGCATTTGGAATTCCCGGAAAAATGAGAATTAAGAATAGTTTGGTCATGTTGCTTTCTTTCCTTTTTTTGTTAGGAATGCAGGAGAAAGAAAGGGAGAGGAGACCTGTACCTTTTTTTGGAGAGAGAGAGAGAGAGAGAGAGAGAGAGAAATAGAGAGGATCATTCTGTGGCTTTAGTTTGAAATGAAGGGCCACCAGACCAGCAAAGTGACTCAAAAAGATCAAAATCTCCCAGGATTCCCTGCCTCCTTCGCCACCAGCAAAAGCTTAGTGTATTGACCCTAGAGAAAGCATTTGCTTTTCGGATTTCCCCTGGTACGGCATTTAACGCGTGCTTTGTGTTTGAGAGAGAGAGAAATGTTTTCTTACTCATCAGCCAGAGATGTTTGTCTCACTCCAGAGAGAGAGAGATGCTTGTCTTCTTACTAGAGAGAGAGAGAGAGATTTTAGAGAGAGAGAGAGGGGTTGTTGCATCGTATGCTCAGTCATCCCATCATGTCAAACATACTTCCAATAAAGACCAAAGGAAGGAAACCCAAAAGTTTTGTGGGACACCCACCCTCTCTGTGTCTTCATGTGTAGGGCAGGGGCCCCTACCCCACAAAAATTACCAAGGACTTCTGTGGTTTGGTCGGTTGGTTTCTAGTGGTGAGTGAAAAGGCCCCACCCACCCAAACCCAAAACCCAACCCCCAACCCCCATGACTGTGATGCGTTGGAGAGAAAGCTACATTCCTTGTGTGTGTTGAGAGAGAGAGAGAGAGAGAGAGAGAGAGAGCTGCACCTCTTCATCTTCATCTTCATCTTCATGCTCTAAACACTCTCATGGAGAAAGATGTTTTGTGCTTTGTAATTCATGGCATGGATCATTTTTTTATTTATTAACATTCACGGAATATGGTGAACGTCCTCGTAATTTTTTAGAAAAATTTTACCCCTTTTCTGTTTTTAAATACTAAGGATCTTAAACTAAAGTTCCTTTTTTCTTTTCTTTTTTGTACCATTAACCACAAGCTTCATTAACTGAAGATAGTAGAAATTACCGGAGAGGTACGATTGGTTTGAGTTTGATCGCCAACAATGAAATGATTGGTGTTCACCACCTTTCGTTAGGGAATCAACCTCAAAGTTAGCCTCTTTAAAACAGTGGCAAAACTCGGAAAAAGCTAGAACATAAAATGGAAATAATTTCATTTAAAAAAAAAAAAAAGGATCAATTTTCATGGGACTTCAGTCTCACCTTTAGCCCACGCAATGAGTTCCATTAGGTTATTTTGGGATGAAACTGCAGTCTTTAAGAACCATTCAGCGGACATAACAGTTAATATAATATTTAAAAATATTAAACTCACCTTCAAAGGTAAAGGCCCTTCTACTGCGTTCTCTTCAAATGTTCCACATAATACCAGTCTACAAGGATCTCCATAATACCGTCCCAATTTTTGTAGTTCCTGGGGTCATCAGTACAAATGGAGGGATTGGAATGTGCAGCAAAATCAAACTTTTTTTATAATTTCATAGTTCCCAATAAAATGGGCAGTGTAGCATTATGTGGTCTACTGATTCATAACCTTGTAAACAAAGTAGACACATTTGTTAAAATGAATCGTCTTCTCCATAGTGTGTAGTTTATTTTGATATGCTGCTCAAAGAAACAACTATATTTTCAGTGGAATATGCAACCTCCAAACTTTAGATAGATTTGGATTTACCGCTCTAAATCGATCATCATAAACGAGTCGATATACTGTTCTCACTGTGAAATCTATTGCTAGGTTAGGGTCCCAAATAAGTGTCTGTCTTTGTTAGGAGCACAAATTTTTTTTTCTAGTAGCTCCATATGTCTTTGGAACTCTTCAATGAAGTTATCAAGCACCCACCCTTGTGTCCCTACAAATAACAGACCAAGAATTGTTACTAGTCTCCTCCCCTCTTAATTCTCTCACTGGGGTTCAAAGGGTTCAAAACCTTAGAATTAGGAAAAGAATATTGAAGGGCATAATTCCCTAACCATTTATTAAGCCACAATAAGGTTTGGTCACCCTTTCCCACCAATTTATGGCAATAGCGAAGGTAAATAGGTCTACAACTTTCTATCCCCTTCCGAGTACTCCACAGAGAAGATTTTGATCTTATGCTTTTGATAAGTCCATAGAACACATCCATCCCATATTTATGTCTAAGAACTTCATGAAAACACCAGAAACCATTTAGTCAGCATGCTTTCATTCATCAGTTTTAGCTTCATAGTCCCCAACCCTCTGTTTTTTTTATCGAGGCACAAACTTTAATCCCATTTCACTAATTTCGATTACCTCCAATCTCTAATTTCGATTTCCTACTATCTCTAATTTATCGATACCCGTAGCTAACTCTATACATTTAAGAAAAACCCAAAGGTGCTTTATTCCTCTTTTCTTCTGGGTTGCAAAAGGTGATGGTATATTGGAGGTGGGATATCATTAATCCATTGCTGCCTATATTGATACCGGTAAGCATGTCTTTTTCAACCATTGAATTCAACATAACATAAAGACTTTCAGCCACTAAGGTGTAGAGATATCGTGATAAGAGATCCCCTTAAAAATTCCACTAGAGGCCTTAAAATAACCATTGGATTTCTCATTAAAAAGTATAGAAAAGTGAGTAGATGAAATACGTCATTGTATCCAAAGTCTCTATCTAGATCTGAAGCCCATTTTTTCCATTATCTTATAGAGAACTTGTCGATCTACTATCATAAGCTATCTAAAAGTCAATTTTGCATATCAACCCAGGATTTTGGTCTTTTAATTACAATGAATACATTCCTGTACAATGAGAATATGGTCCATGATCTGCATGTCCTTCAAGAAAGCAAATTGAGGCGCACTAATCACAAAACGCAAAACTTCAGGTAATCTGTTGGCCAGAACTTTTGTAATAATCTTGTATAAACTATCCAATAATAAACTTATAGGCTTAATATCTTTGACATCCTCTATCACAATCTTTTTAGGTATAAGAGCAACAAAATTGGAATTCATAACCTTCCTGATTTTTCCCTTTGCGAAAAATTCCTGTAAGCATAAGACCGTCCTTCAGTAGGTCCCAAAGCCTTTGGAAAAAGGCCAATAGAAATCCATCGGGCCCCTCGATTTGACTCTACCTAGGCCAAAAACCTCCTCTTTGATCTCGTTTATTTCAAATTTACATTCCACCCAAGAGTCATTTCCGAAGGGAGCCAAGGAACATGGTCTATAGAAAACATTCTCGTCCCATCGAGAAAAGCTTTTTGAAAATGGTCAACCAACACCTCTTCAATCACACATGGATCATTACGATCTACTCAATTAACTCTTAAGTTTTTATATGGAATTATTCCTCGTCATGGAATTTGCAATAGTACGAAAGAACTCATTGTTTCAAATCCCCTTCTTTTAACCATTTAGTTCTCGACTATGGCCTCCAGTGTACCTCTTTCATATTTAACAAATCAGGTAAATATGTAATAAGGTTGCATCTGTTCTTCAGATAGAACAACTCCTGAGAACTATTGTTCATTCAACTCTTCTATGTGAAATAGAGTTTTGTTTGGATACTTCCCCAAGATTTGTTCTTCCATTTCACTGCATTTTCATTTAGCAATTTTAATTTCCTAGCCATTTGATGGCCAACCCACCCCTAGCCTAGTGGACTGCCAAAAGTCCTCCACCTTGTTTAAGAATTCTCTATCCGAAAGCTAATTACGTTCAATTCTAAAAGGGTATGGACCATAATTGAAACCATCAGTATTGAGTAGAAGAGGAGCATGATCTGACCCCACCTTAATAATCGCCCTTTGGAAATTGGTTTGGTTGATGAAATAGTTCGTAATAAAAAAAATCCGTCTTAACAATGTTAAAATTGGATTAAGAATTTCACCATGTAAAATGAGCCACACTAGAAAATTCTTTAAAAAATAAACTTCTTTCATCACTATGATTGGGGCCGTATATATTTGTCGAACACTAGGGTGTACTCAATTGTTCTTGAGCTCTGATCCTTGCTATTGATCTTGAGGTATTCTATTGAGTCTTATTCTCTCTGTGTTATTGCTCTATGTGTTTTGTTCTTGAGCTCTTGAAGCAAAGAGCTCTTATTCTCTTTGTGTTATTGATCTTGAGGTATGCTATTGATTTTGATTTTCGTCATCTTTCTCTCTATATCTCTTCTTTGAGCTTTGATCCTTCCTATTGAGCTCTGATCTGTGTTCTTTATCTTTCTCGAGGTATTTGCCCCCGACTGCCCTAACCACAACGAATAGTATTGATGTGTTTTATTTAATAAAATCAGAGTGGATAGCACACCTTTTATTTATGATTTTACAAATATTTCGCAACAGCCCAATAGATAAGAGTTCAGTTACAAAGAAAATAGAGCTCAGTTACAAACTGATTATTCAAACAGTGTAATAAAATCTGAGTCCTTTGTTTTTGTGTTTATTTGGCCATTTTACAGATTTTTTGCAACAGTCCAATATATTAGAGCTCAGTTACAAAAAAAAAATAGAGCTCAGTTACAAGTTACAAACTGATTATTTAAACAGTTTGTAATAAAATCTGAGTCCTTTTTTTTTGGCGATTTTACAGATTTTTCACAACAACCCAATAGATCAGAGCTCAGTTACAAACTGATTATTCAAAAAGTTAGTAATAAAATATGAGTCCCTTTTTTTTGTGTGTTTATTTGGCGATTTTACAGATTTTTTCACAACAGCCCAATAGATCAGAGCTCAGTTACAAACTGATTATTCAAACAGTGTGTTATAAAATTTGAGTCTTTTTTTTTGTGCTTATTTGGCGATTTTACAGATTTTTAGCAACAACCCAATAGATCAGAGCTCAGTTACAAAAAAAATAAAGCTCAATTACAAATTGATTATTCAAACAGTTTGTAATAAAATATGAGTCATTTTATTTATTTTTGTTTATTTGGCGATTTTACAGATTTTTCTTAACAACCCAATAGATCAGAGCCCAGGTACAAAAAAAAATAGAGCTCAATTACAAACTGATTATTCAAATAGTTTGTAATAAAATCTGATTCCTTTTTTTTTTGTGTTTATTTGGCGATTTTACAGATTTTTCACAATAGCCCAATAGATCGGAGCTCAGTTACAAAAAAAATAGAGCTCAATTACAAACTGATTATTCAAACAATTTGTAATAAAATCTTAGTCCTTTTTTTCGTCTGTATTTGGCGATTTTACAGATTTTTCGCAGCAGCGCAATAGATCAGAGCTCAGTTACAAACCCCATTTTCAAACATTGGGTAAAGCAAAGTGATTCGGTCTTGTGAAATTTGTTAATAGATTACATCTTACTCAAGTTAGGCATTTCATGTTTTTCTTCTTATATTTTGAGTTAATTTGCAGCATGTGTATTAAAATTAAAGGTTCTTGGCATGATTGCATCTTAGTGAGTTATTTTGAGTTCCTTCTTGGTCTGATTGCATCTTACTGGGTGATTAGAGGTTCTTGGTGTTCACTTTCGTCTTCTTTTTTTCTTTTTTCTATAAAGTGGCCAAATAAGGATTCTACTTACGGTAACTTTAGTTTGCATATTTTGAATAAATAGATTGAATATACGATTCGTTTCAGGAAGATGCAGCCTGATATATTTTTAATTGGTTTCTACGAGGTTTGTGCTTCTTGGTTCTTGGTTATTTGAGCCATTTTGGTTATTTCAATTCCTTCTTCTTTAATATTTTTGTTACTGATCTATGGTTATTTGATTTGATCCTTTCTGGCTGGAATTTATCATATTCGTTCTTTAGCTTTTCAACTTCTGGAATTTGCTTTTCAACTTCTGGAATTTGCTTTTTTGAGTCGTTCCATCAATGACTTCAGCAAAGTGTGAATTTATCATATTCGTTCTTTAGCTTTTCAACTTCTGGAATTTGCTTTTCAACTTCTGGCATTTGCTTTTTTGAGTCGTTCCATCAATGACTTCAGCAAAGTGTGAACAAAACAAAGAGATAAAAATACTGAAAAAGCAGCAAATGAATGCAACTTGTGGCTATTTTTTATGTTTTTTGAAAAACTACAAGAGTTTCTCAATGCATATGGTGTGGGAGTTTTTTTCATGAGTAGATAACTATAGGAATATTACTTTTTTTGTTATTTTGTATGTTTGGGTTTGTTGAATTTTACTTAGCTCTAATTAAGAATGCTGCAGCTACCATGCTCTTTTTGGTACTTTTCTGTGTTTAATGAATAGTGCTATTTGGTTCATGAAATCTAATATATTTTTTCTTATGCAAACAAGATGTGCATGAATTACCATCATTTTTATTTTTTTTATTATTTTTTGTTATTTTTGGATTTGGGTTTTTGACTATTTTCTCTGTGATATGGTGCTAATCTTGCTTCCTTTTTGTGAATAAAATACTGAATTTTACTGGAATTGAGAATAATCTTGCTTATTTTTTTGTGATTTTTGTTTTTGGGTTTCTTGAGTTTTACTTAGCTCCAATTATGAGTGTTGTAGTTACCATGCTCATTTTGTTACATTTCTTTTTTAAGAATAATGCTTATGGGTTCATGAAATCTGATATATTTTTTCTAAGATATACAGCTATGATGTGGGTTTGTTTATATCATTTTATGCAAACAAGAAAATACATGAATTACCAACATTTGCATTTTCTTATTATAGCTATGATATGGGCATTTTCAATTATGTATGTTTAAACTATTACAGGTTATTGTTGAATGGGCTGGTTTTGTACATCATTATATATGGATTCATGAATTGTGAATGTTGCTTGACATGCATCACAAATGTCTTAATAGATAACATACAAAGGTTGTGTGCTATTATAATAAATAGAGAGGGAGAACACAAATGTTGTGTGCATGGCTTGTGAATGACGTATATTTTTTGAATTGTGGGTGACATATATTTTTTAGGTAGGGATATGGATGCATCAGTGGTGAATGTAAGTAATGCTCAAGTTATTACAAGTTATTGTTGAATGGGCTGATTTCTTACAACTTGTATTGTGCATGTGTGTTTTAATTGGCTGATTTCTTACTGCTTGCATTTTCAGTTATGTATGTTTAAACTAGAAAAATCATTCTATTAGAAAACTTTTGGACCATTAATTTCAATTGTTTTTAGATGTACCACTTATTTGCATCCATCTTTAAGATGGATACTTTATATTCTTGGTGTGCCATTATAAGTCTTTTTTTTTTTCATTTCCCGCTTATTCATACAAGATCTCTGATCAAATGCACTACAAACCTAGAATAGTATCTGAATGTTGATATCACGAGCTTAATAGGGTCGGGGTTTAATGAAACTATAGTAATCAATGAAACTTTAGAATTTAGATCAATGGATTGATTGTTTATGACTAGTTATTATTCCTTCTTAGGAATGCACATTATTCCTTACTAAAGTAGCTATTCCTTCTTAGGAATGCAACTTGGAGCATTATTGTGGTATCAAAATTGCTATTGTTAGAAGGCACTGCTTTCTCTTCCAGCGGGTTAGCAGTGGAATTCAGAACTTGGGGGTAAGAACCAAGTTGCTTTGAACCCATATTTGTTCACATAGGATTGCCTTGTAAATACTAACATGAACTGGAAATCTTGCCAATCAAGTAAATGTCTTGGCATCACGAGCTTAATAAGGTTGGGGCTATGAATTTAATCCATTTTAGGGTATTATTATGTTTCTGTTGTTGTTTTACTATTTCATTGGATTGACTTGGGCTGTTATTTGTTTAAGCAATGAATCTGATTTTCCTTCTTGAAGTTTTTCTCTCTAAGGTCAATTTCTTAAGCGCCCCTCTCGAAATAGGGAGGGTCCTATATTATTTCATAAAGTATGTCCTATTTTGAACTATGATTCAATATATGTACAATAGATAATTAAGGAGAGAAGGACAAATAATGTACAAGGGAAGCTTGAATTCAAGAGATACATGCATGCTTGTGGCCTTTGGTGCTTGAGATTAGGATAATATATAATTGAAAAAAGACTCAACAAATTGTATACCCACAATAGTAAAGAAAATATATTGATTTTTACTTTAAGTCAGTGGATTAAAAAACTAGTGATTTGATACACAATATTGAATTGAGGTTGTGCTTGACATTTATATATATATATATATCAATCCAATGTACTTTACTTTCAATTGATATTTTATCCCAAAAAATAAAATTCTCAAAATTAATAAAAAATAAATAATTTTTAGGTCTCAAAATTATGGATGATGGCTTCTTTCATTTGTATGATGGTTTGCTTTATGGATGATGAAAGAGATGGCTTCTTTCATTTATATGTGGGATGGATTTTTTCATTTTAATGTCAAAGATTACTTCATAATTTGCTTTATGGATGATGGTTTGATTGAAGATTGCTTTATGGTTTGCATGTTATAAATATGTATGTGGATGGCTTCTTTCATTGGTATGTGTATGGCTTTTTACATTTTAATGTCAAAGAGTTCTTTATGGTTTGCTTTATTGTTATGGATGACTTCTTTCATTTGTAGTTATGGATCCCCTACGGTGTTGGTTGGTGGTCATATTATGTGTTGCATATACAACGTGTTTCATTGCATATTGGCATATCACTACCTAAATGAGGAGGGGTCGTGTTCATACTTCAATTTTTATTGAGGCTAATTATGTCCAATACCTGCAGTCAGGGCACACTCATAAGTGCTTCAACAAATTACGAATTGAGGAAAATGCTTTTATCAGTCTATGTAATTTATTAAAGGAGATGACAAACATTATAAATACAAAACATTTGGCAAGTGATGAATAAGTAGCCATAGTTTTAAGCACCGTCACACACGATCAGCGGAATAGGGTGGTCCAGGAACGGTTCCAACATTCAGGGCAAACCATAAGTTACTTTTGCCATAGAGTTTTAAAAGCGATCTTAGAATTAGAACCCTTGTTCCTGCAAGCACCAAGCAATGAAACACCTGCCCACATTGCTGGTGATACACTACGCTTTCACTCATATTTCAAGGTATACGAGCGTAAGTATTCCACATTGTCGTTCTCACATCCACTGAGAACTAATATATAATGGTGATTGTTTGTCTTAATAGGATTGTGTCGGAGTTATTACTTTCAATTGATATTGTATCCCAAAAAATAATATTCTACAAATTAATAAAAATAAAAATATGTAGGTCTCCATTTTAACATTTTACATTTTGCCTATTACTTAAAACTAATCCAATATAGATACCCATAACTTCTTTAACTTCTCAGGAGGTTATCAAACATAGAAACCAGGAACTTCTTAACTTCTCAAGAGGATATCAAACATAGAAACCAGGAACGTCTTAACTTTCTAGGGAGGTTATCAAACACAAAAACTAGGAACTTCTTAAGTAACTTCTAATTTACAGTGAGGAACTTCCAATTTGTGGTTCATGAACTTGCTTCCAGTTATCAAACAAGAAAAGAGAGCTTTTTATGAAGAGAAACATTATGATGGTGCCAAACATGAGAAGAGAACTTCCTTTGAAGAGAAACATTGTGATGGTGCCTCTTGTAGATTCTCGAAGATTAAGAGGTTTGTTTTTTGTAGAGAAGCAGTTCCCATATAGATTTTGGGTCGTTCACTTTTAGTTAGAGAGAAAGTTTCTCGTTGCTCTCGTCTCTATCTGGTGTTGTTGGTAATGGTTATCAGAAGTAACCAAAAGGAAGGAATGGTGGTTTAAAAGGGTTCGTTTGACTTGGTTTTTTTGTCCAGGTTTGTTTCAAAATTGTTGCTGTAACTCTCATTAGTATAATAGATTTCAGTTTGCCGTGCCCGTGAATGTAGCCCTCTTGAGTGAAACACGTAAATCTTTGTGTTCTTGTACGTATTTCATGATTTATTTCTTATACTTTATTAGTCAAATATTAATCTAGCGGGTTTAAAGCTTCCGTGCGCACTTCCACGCGCACAACAAGTCTGAATGCTCCTCTTCTGCAGCCACCTCATTAGCTTCCTGCACAGCCAATGGTGCTACTAAGAATGGTTCCTGCAACTCCTAAACCATCCATTCTCATCATTTGATTGTGGAGATGACCTATAATTATAATAATAGATATCGATCAACTTTAAAGCAGAACAATAGATCATCTCCACCAACTGTTAATAAGGATAGATGGTGGATGGCCTATCAAGGCCTAAATTTCAGTAGTCTCTCATTCAGTGGGAGCGATTGAGAGATTGAAATCTTAACGTCTTGCGAAATGGAGCCCAGATTCTTTTACCCCAAGCACACATGAGGCATCGAGCGTTCACGTGTTGAGAAAATAATTTCTCAAGGAGGTGTGAGGGTTATCTCCTAGTCAGGATTTTATAGGTTAGCCTCATATTTAGCTGCAATCGGCCAGGGCTTGCTCTTCTACTGAAATTTTTTATGCAGGCTCAATTTGATTGTTTAGAGCCTCGACTCTATATAAAATTTTTCCTTAAAAAAAATGATTAATAATCAGAGATTTTAGAAAAATCTAGAGAATAGGATAATATAAAAATAATGCATATCACAAGAAAAACTCGATAATAACAGTAAAAAAAAAATCCAACTGACGTATAATTCTTATGGTTTTTTATTTTTAATTAATCTAAATTTTATATGGGTAATCAGCTTGACAAGGGATCTGAGTCAACTCGGCTGAGTCTCCGAACATTAAGCCAGATCTACAGCACTAGAGTTGCCTTTTGTTGAAAGAAAGTTTGCAAAATAAAGAACTATGTGAAACTATATCCAAAATTATATCAATAACATGAATACATGACAATTGAGAGTACATATAGTGTTTTAATTTTGTTTTTTGTATCAATAAGATTGCATGGAAATTTTGGGCATCCACACTTCTGACAAAGGCACATTTGTTAATAATATATAAAAAATTTAATTAAATTAAATGGCCAAAATACCTCTCCAAATTCTATGAGTATTTTGGTTAAATTACTTTTATATACCTTTAATATGTGTTCCCATGTTGGAAGAGTCTACACCCAAAACTTTAGTCTAATTCAATTGATTGAGAAAAATAAAATTAGAATATTGATACATACTCTCTAGATTAAATGATAGTATATGGCACTTTGCATAAGAAAAAAAATGTTAGCCCTTGTGTGTGGGTCGGTGTTTGAATGCACCCACCATTATCAATGGTAACCTTAGAATTTCCTACTCTAAAATTTTTGACAATAAATGTCCTTATAAATATGAAAATTATATTAATATTAGAGTATTTGAAAATTTTATGAAAGGCATATTTATAATTTTAAATTACTTTTAAAATTCAATCCCCATTCAAAAGAATTTTTTTTGTAAAACACCTTACTGATTTTTAGCTAAAAGAAGGGAAATTTATATACGGACCGGATTAAAGGTCCATTATATAACGAAATAGCCAAAAAAATTGCCGTTATTATCAAGAAGGATAGAATCCTTCTTTTAATTTTTTTGACAATTTTGACCACGGTCCGATGGTATCGTAACCCCACTCCCGTCAAGTCCATTAAGTACTTTTTGCCTTTTTTTTTTTTATCTTTTTATTATTGTAGCCTCTGACCGATGTTAAAGCAGAACGATATTGTTTATAACAAATAAATTAAAAGTTCAAACGGTCCCGCATTATGTTAAAAAAAATTGAACAAAATGCGGTCCGATGTTCATGACATGGGACCAACATTGTTCACTACAAATCGTTTCATGTGTGTTTTACCAGACGAGATCCGATGTTCCTAACATTGGACCGACATTGTTCATAACAAATAGTTTCATGGGTGTTTTACCAGACACCCTACGGGAAGCAATCAACCTGGGCTCTCTGCAATTAAACGACAATCAATTTGAAGGTTTCTTTTCATAGAAGACATCAAAGAATTAGAGTTTCTGAATCTGGGTGGCAACAAAAATGGAAGGAAAGATCCCAGAGTTTATTGGGAATCTTTCAAAGTTTCGTGTTCTTGTTCTCAAATCCAATTATTTTAATGGAAGCATCCCCAAAAAGATAACTCAGTTGAAGAACCTCCAGTTCATGGATTTATCGCAGAAATGGATTGCTTCTTCAGAAGCAAATTAAAGACTTTTATCTCCTCAGTTATATAATAGAGTTAGTGTGTCTCGACTTTGAACTAGAATGGTGAGCAAAGGCTCAAAACTCCTCATCCTAAAATGAGCATTCTTACCAAAAGATTTGGGAAAATTTGGACGTTTTTAACTTAATTATCAGACCGCATCTTAACCCAACTCCTGTTAACGCCTTCCATTAACCCCCCTCCCGTCAAACATCGAGGTCGAAATTGTCAAAAATAATAATAATTGAGAATTCTATCTTTCTTAATAATAACGGTCTATTTTTTTTTTGCCATTTTGTTATAACGGACCTTTAATCCGTATATAAATTTCCCCTAAAAGAATTCCAAGAAACCTACAAGCTTGTAGGGTCTACATTAGGACAGTGAACTATAGGCCACACCAAACTGTAGTCCACACCCCATGATCACAGTCATGAAACCACCTATCTAGGAAGAAAATATTTATGTTGAATTGAAATTGGTTGAAATAATATTTGATAAAGTCCCACGAAAGGCATAAAAATCATGGGAATCGAAACAAATTCCGTTATGACGATACACTGTAGCATAGAAACAAATAATATTTGATATGTCGTCCCACAAAAGGAGTAGGGACTTGCGCCATCAGGTCAGGTCTAACTCCAAGTGCCGAGCTTGAGGGCTCTGCTTCCTAAATATTTGATTTTTTTCCCTCTATTTTTTCTCTTTATCTTATCCTTCTTACTTAAAAAACTCTCCTCCTGTTTTTTGCTGATTTCGTAAGCTTTCTTTTCTGGTTTTACACAAATTGGCCATCGGCCGATCATATGTAAGGAAGAGGTTAATAGTTTAGAAATGGAAGACATTAAATTGAAATTTCGAAATTTTGAAACAAAAATAGATATAATAGTTTAGAAATGGAAGATACTACAAAACGTTTATAGATGAAATTCTACTGTATTTCACCTACACTTCATCACCGTCCAAAGTTCATCACACAGTCATAGTTGTCTAGTAGTATTTGAATTTTTATAATTATTGTACTAATCAGATTTATCTAAAATTTGGGGCATGACCAAGTCACCCCAAAATAAAATATTAAAATATAATAGCCATAAAATAAAATGATAAAATTATCCCAGAAACTTTATAGGGGTATTTTACATCATTTTATCATTCAAATTATTTGTTTTATATGTTTATTCATGTGCATCTCACTAAGACGCACACACCTACAAAATTTTAGATCATTATGATTTATAAAAAAATATTAAAATTCAAATAATATTAGACATATGTGACCGTATGATAAACTTTAAACGATGATAAAGCGGTAAGTGAAGTAATGTAGAACTTCACCTAGAGACGTTTTGTAGTGTTTCCCATATATATATATATAAAGAGAGAGAGAGAAATTGATACCATACATACTCACATTCAATGCATGCAGTTTTAAGTTCAGCATTTTTTAAACATAAAACATAATAGCAAAATTTCGAATCAGCACTGTCTTTGATTTTATTGTAATAATTATATATTATTATTATTATTATTTATCTTTTGAAAATCTATTCCGATCGATTTGATTAGTGAATCAATTTTGAATAAACCACACTCCTCACATGTTCTTTAGCTGTTTCAATCTTAATGGGATTCTTTGAGATCACATATAATATGGGAAGAGATCCCACCACTACCAATCTCAATGTAATGGGTGTGATGTGATGGTTTCCCTTTTAAGTTTGCCAAAATATATTCTACTCCCTTAGGATTTTACTGTTCATTTACTCCCTCGGGTAAATTCAACCAAGGATTAGGTTTTAGACTCCAAATTTTGGGGATATAATCTTTTTAACACTTCAATAATCTTTTTTTTTTATGTAATTTCACCTTCTAAACACTCGAAAAAAATAATGTCTTAAGATTGAATAGAAACTGTATAAAATTTTTAGAGGGTGAGATCTAAGCCTTAGAAAACTCAAATTTTATTTTTTATTTTTTTGAGAATAATTATTGAGTGAGTCTTAGGTGGTTGCTAAAGTTTCTTATTAAAAAAATCTCCCAAGGTCATTTGACCGAAGGAGCGGAAATAAACAATGCACTCGAGGGAGCATACTATACGTGCTCTTTTAAGTTTTAGCCATCCTTTATTCCGAGTGAGGCACGTGGATAGCTTCTCATTACATTGATAATGAAGCTCCACTTAATATGTCCTTTTATGGGCTTTCCATCAACTTTGTGGGCCAAAAGTGGTTTTCTTTCAAATCTCTCAAGGCTTTTTTCATGGTTCCTTGAATGGTTTCTCCTTTATTTTGGTTATGTATTTCTTACCAGGCCCCTCTCTCTCTCTCCCCTAACAATTGAGTACAAAATCACTAATATATCCTCTTTTTACATATTTATTTTCTCAACACTGAAGTACAAAATCACTAATATATCCTCTTTTTACATATTTATTTTCTCAACACTGAGAAGTTAACTGCAATGTGAAGAACTTGATTCTCACATTCATTGTGATGAACTTAATTTACAGGCACAGAATGTAGTGCACAAGGTGTAGTAAATGAAGAAGTTACAAACTTACAGATAAGGAAAAAGTTTATATAGAGCCGATGTTCTAAACACTCAAATTAAAGCGCATCTCCAAAATTTGACAAGAGGTTTTTTTTATGCCCAAATGTCTTCAAATTGATCATCTCGACATCAAGGGTTGTGGACATGACAAAAAAATTAATGCGTCTTGTAATGCATTTTTGGACCGTCAAATTTGAAGATTTTCAAGTTTTCATAGATCTGCTCTATCTACACTATTTTTTAAGCTTTAAATTTTATAATCAAAGATGAAAATATATTTTAAGACTATCTTGATACTATTTGATTGTTTAGAGCCTTGGCTCTATACAAACCGCACCCCGGTAAGGTAAAGCAATGAAGGACTTAAGGAGGAGCATGATGCACTAAATAGTGCTTATGGCAGTATGATACGGCTCGGTCAATACAAGATGATACAAGTAGCACGTATGAGAATGAAGAATGTTGTGCTGCTTAGGAAATGAGCACTAAGCTGAACAAAGAGTAACAATTTAAGTTCATATTTACCAAAATGAAAATTTATCCAAATACCTATAAGAGATGACCTACTTAAGTATAATAAGTATAATATTAAAAAGTTCATCTCTCATATAAATATTCTGATAAATTTCCCCTATTGAAATGCATGCCGATAGAAGTAGAGTAAGAGTAAGAGTAGCTGTCAAGATGCATTAGATAAAGTATGGTTCAAATGCTATAAAAACAATGGGGTAAAAAAATATGAGAAGAAAGGGGCATGATATATATGCTTTTTTATACTTGGCAAGGTATGGATTATACAAAGGATTTTATACTATAAAACTATTTATCTTTGTTGTAAGGAGGTCATAGTTATTTTTGGCTATCAAATGTCAAATTGGATGGTTTAGAGTGTGTCACGGAGCATTGAACTTTGAGTTTAGTCAATGGCACACTTGGAACCACCTGACCATCTTGTACCAAAAGTAAATAATCTCTGCATATACTTTTCCTTATATAAATAGTAGTGACAACAATTGGCAACAAAATATACAAATAACGTATCAAAGAATTTATTAAAATCAGCGTCGAGATTTGGGCACAACTTAGAAACTCTTATGCTCATACTCCCAACAAGACCATAAATCCTAAAATTACAATGTTGAACTTAATGTGAACATTTATTGAAATTGATACAACAGGTGTGAGGTTCTCTACAAATCTTAGAAAGAAGGTGAGAATTATTAGGCGGCTTTTACCATAATTATAAAGACTAGTCCAAAGGTTTAGGATTTAGCTAGTCGGACTGTCAATCAGTGCCTAAACCAATTTAATTTAAAGCAAAAATTATGTTTAGTGGAAAACCTGTTAAAAGCAATTTTTAGCATTTTTGACTTATCAAATCTACTAATTTTGACCGGCATTTTATTATAATATTTTTTTTTATTGTTAGTCTACTATTTTTATGTCTCTTTTTTATCTTTTGAAAATCTAATCGTATAAGGTTGTCATGCTCAAGACCACATAAGATCCTATCATTAGCCGAAAGATATTCTACTCCATCAAGAGTATATTGTTCATTTACTCCGAGCCCTCGGATAAACTCTACCTAAGACTAGTTTTTGGTCCCCAAATTTTGGGGATATAATCTCTTGAAGATATAAATTGATCTCAACAAAAAAAATTTCCTAATTGCACCTTCTAAACACTTGAAAAAAAAAAAAAATGTTTTAAGATTGAATAAAAACCGTTTAATTTTTAAAGGGTAAAATCTAAGTGTTGAAAAGCTTAAATTTCATTTTTATTTTTTGAAAATAATAATCGAGTGATTCTTAGGCGGATCGAAAAAAATCTTTCAAGTACGTCATTTGATTGAAGGAGAAGCAAACTATGCTCCCGAGGGAGCATAGCATAAAGTTTTAGCCATCTTTTGTCGTGAGTGAGCCACGTGGAAGCTCCACCTAGATTGATAATGAAGCTCCACCAAATGTCCTTTTACGAGCTTTCCATCGCCTTTGTGGGGCAAACGTGCTGCTCTTTTGTATATCGACTCTTTTTACATGGTTACTTGTGTGTTACTTCTTTTCTTTATTTTATTTTATTTATTTATTTATTCAATGCGATGATATATTATAAAACTATTTTCCTTTGGTGCAAGGAAATAAAGCCTCACCTCCAATTTATGTCTGAAAAATACTCCGGGTATAAAAAATCCTTAAGATGGCTCTAAAATCCATTTTTACCGTTTATTATGAAACTTGTAGCTAAAAAAATAATATAGATATTATAGTTTTGATAAGCGTCTTGTAGCCCAAAAAATAATATAGATATTATAGTTTTGATAAGTGTAATAATCGTATGAGACGTTCTCACACTTGTGTGAAGGACTTCAAAAGATCACCATTAAATTCGACACAGATCTCTAGAAAAATAATCACATATGTGTAGGACTTAATTTTTTAAAATATATGTGTCAAATTTAATGGTGATCCTTTGAGGTCCTACACACATGGGTCTGGGAGGGTCTCATAGGATCATTACTTATTTGAAAATAAACGATCTAGATAATAGGTTACAATATATGCTATTTTTACGGTTTGGAATTCTTTTTTTTTTCTTTTCGCAACTATAATGATCTAGGTTGAGGTGATAGATTTGTAGGTTTTTTTATGCTTGAACTATAATTTTCTATGAGTTCTGAGGTGAAACTTTATATCTTCCACAAAGCAGTGGTTTTATTTTAGTATTTTTTTTTATAAATTACTTTAAACAACAAGATGTCAAGTCTTAAAGCTTAAGATGGATTTTAGAGATCCATAAATTTTATTTTGAATTGTGAGCTTAGCCAATGACACATCCTTGTCTATCCCATTTCGGACCACTAGTGGTTGTAACTTCCTTATACTAAAGATAAACAGTCGTACTCTACATTTTTCAATTTTGGGATATTTTTTTCCTTGTTGATTCTTGTTTATTTTATCCTTTATTTTTCCTTTTCTCCCCAGCTCTTGTCATTTCTCGTTGTGATACATTTTTCATCATTGTTATTAAAATTACAGATCAATATTTGAAATAAGTATATAGTAAGACTCTTTTTATCTTTATAAAAAGGTTACAATCATCCCAGCCCTTAGTTGTGAAATCTAAGGTTTGGGGTTGTGCCCCTCTATGCTCAAAGCCCAAAAAGTTAGCTCTCGGGGTTTGCAACATGCCCTAACTACTGAGTTTCACATTTAAGGATCAAAAGTAATTGTCACTTTCTTATATAAAAAAATACCATGTCTTATGATATACAATATTTAATATTTTTATTTTCAATCCTCTCTCTATCTCTTTATGCGGTGCAATTTCAATGAGAGAAATAATCAAAGTGCACTTTCAAATTCCACTAGAAGATGCAATTCTAGTACGAGAAACCTTCTTATTATCTAAAAAACTATTTTGGTCCCTAATAATGAAATTTGAACTTCAAAAAATGATGTCGATCCAGAAAATCTTTTAACAATCGAAATCAAATATATGAAAATAAATAATCCAGATAAATGCATTCTAAGACGTAATATTTTTAAGATGTGAGATTCTTTGTTCCTTAATAGTTATACATCTCGAAGTCGAGATGATCAATTTAAAGACTTTTAATGTTTTGTAGTGAACTGTCGATCTATTCGTTTGTGATTTTACCCACATTTCTTGTTTGAGAAAACTTCACATTTTTATGTCAGAAATTATTTCATGCGTCGAGAGAAGCACTCCCACCCATCCAACATCCACCCTAAAGATTGATGAGGAATAAATGGCGACCCCACAAAAATTTAAAGATACATCAAAAAAATTATATTCTATTGAAATTTTTTATATTCATGTCTCTCAACTTATAAAGTTTTTTAATATTATATAGAAGTTAGTCATCCAGTTTGAATGGATGGTTAAGATGAATTAAATCATAATGTCATGCCTCTACACTGTTTTATTTTTAATTTTTTTCTTACAAAACATTTCGACACCAAATTTGCCTGTCGATGTCTCTCTTAAACTCACACTTGCAAAAAATGTTAAAAATATTCTAGGGAATTTTGGTCATTTTAATTGAACAATAATATTTTTAAATATTTTTTTAGGTGTGCTCTATTGAGATGGTAATATATACCCAAATTTCATATTCATATAATTTTTTAATTTTTTTTTTCAAATAAAAGACTTTGAGATGTCGAAACTAAATCAAATGGAGTGGCTTACTTGATCTAAATTGGACGGCTGGATGGTGGGGGGGAAGTATATAATTTCTATACGGTGGGAGAATTACACAAAGCTTTCCTTATTTATTTATTTTAATATGAGGTATCTATAAGGCCTAGATTCTATGAAAGCAAAATAAAGCCTCACTTTAAATCTATGTTTTTGCAGCAACAAAAATCTTCATAATGGCTCTAAAATCAATTTTCAACACCGATAATAAATTTTAAAATTAAAAAAATGACACATATCTTATGGATTTGTGAACACTTTGAGACAAAATGGATGTTTTAGATAATATGCTACAATACACATCAAACCTGAATTCTTGCTTTTTTTTTTTCAGAAAAATTTTGTATAGATCTTTAATTTCCCATCTTATTTCACGGTATATTTTTATTTTATTTTTTTTCGAGCGGCATAAAAAAACCCTTAAGTATTTCACCCTATCCCTTCATTTCTTTTTCACTTATGGCCACAAAAACTAGTCCCAACAAAATATTTTATTTCATCTCAATCCTTTGAGATGAAATAAAATAATTTGTTGAGGTTAATTTTTATGGCAAAAAGTAAATAAACATAGAAAAAACAGTGATGAGATAATTAAAAAAAAAAATTTTATACAGTTTTGAAAGAAAAATAAAAAGACGGTCTAAATTTCCTTTTTTTAGTTTGTACCAAAATTTACGTTTTTTTTTTATTACAACCATTACATTCAACCCAACCGGATGGTTTTTGAATGCTTGGATCGCAGTTCTCAACAGTTATGAGGTGAAGCTTTAATTATTTTGATAGGCCTGTACGAACCCCTATCAAACCGTCTTCCTTTGTTTTATCCAAAATCCAATGGGCGAAGACTCATATAAATATATTAGTCCACCGACTCACGAAAATCATGTCATTTATGTTAATTTTTGGCTGTTACAGTCCTGCACATCACGAGGCTAATCATGATTAAGAAGCTCAGTGTCTGAGTTTCTCTCTCTAAACAAGTTGGTTTTGTCTCTCTCTCTCTCTCTATTGACTCTAAACTCTAAACAAAACGAGATTACCGAAGAATTCTCCCACGTGGCCAAGTCTGTCGTCTGCTGCTCTACGCCGTACTCACCACTATGCAACTCCTCTTCTTCTCCCTCTTCTCGTTGCTCCATTTTCTCTCTCTAGTTCTCTGTTTCTCTCTCTAAGCATGTAGTTGTAGATTATTGATGCAGAACCTGTAAACCCAAGATGGGTCTTCCTTTCTGGTTCGAATCAAGGCACAGAACCATGCTCCGAAACAGGTTCTGGCTTGGATTCCCAAAATCACAGGGTCTTCTGGTGGGTGGGAATCACACTTCCTCAAGGTTTTGTACTCGCTAATCTCCTCTCTCAATTTCCTTCTCTGGTTTTCTCTTCCTTTACAAAAGCCCAACTTGGGTTACTACTTATTAGTTATACAGCTAAGGTTTCCCAGACTCCATGGCCAGGAAATGGCTTGCATTGATGGAAAATGTGGCTTTTGCCATGGCTCGTAGAGCTCTGCTTCGAGCTCTTCCTCTTCTTATGGTGACCGCCATGGTCCCGATCTTGCGTTATTTGCATGAGGTCGAACCCATCGATCTATTTGTCTATTTTAAAGATTGTGGCCGCGAGACACGCTATTTTCATGAAAAACCCAAATGGGTTTTCCCCCGATTGCCAGTTGTCCCTGTTCTTCAATTAAACAGGCTCTCGTCCTCTGTCAAAGAGAACCCATGCGAGGAAAACACTTATGTCCTGTACCAAGTTTTCCATGAGCTCATCAATGATAAATTACTAAGCCATGGCGCTAGGTCTCTCTGTGTTGGCGAGAAGTCCACCCCTGCTATTTCTGCTCTTCATAAACTGGGGTTTTCCAATGCAATTGGTATTGATAAGTACCCCCTTTTCTCTATAGTGAGGAGAGGAGGCATTTACAAGCTCCCATTTAAGAAGAATTCCTTCGATTTCGTGTTTTCCGGGGCTCTGGATAAGACCCTTGTCCCTGCCCTTTTGGTTCTTGAGATGGAACGGGTTTTGAGGCCGGGCTCCAATGGAGCAATACTGGTCAGTGTCACAACTGCTACACCGACCAGTCTAATTAAGACTGCTACACCAGTAAGCTCGTTTTTGAGGAATTCTGATATCATCAACATTCGTCCAATCGATTCATTCCTATTGGTGATATTCACGAAGAAAGTTTTTAATGGGTTGTCATCATTTGGGTTTAGGCTTCCCAATGAGTGCCACTCTGTTGAAAACAACAAGCCATTCATGAAACTTTTGGAACCTCTTGTAGAGAACAAAATGGTAGTGAAAACCCGGGAAAACATTTCATATTTGGCAAATTTGATGGATGTCACTGATCGAGCTCGGTTCCTATTCATTAATCTCGATTCTGGGGATTTCAATTCTAGCCTTGCACAATGGAATCAATCCCTTTATCCTCTTGTTGCTGGGAAGTTTGAAACTTATACAGTGGATCATTGTGGGTCCGTGGTTTCTTCTTTAGCAGAGAGCCCCACTATACACCATGATTTATCTGAAAAAGAGTCTTCTTCTAAACTTGTTCCACCAGATGCGTTTGCTTCGTCTGCGAAGAATGTAGCTCAAGGAAATGCTTTTGTCCATTGGTTCGAAAAAAATATTGTACCCAGAGATTTTGTAGTTCTGAAAATTAATGTCAGGGTGATGGGGATGGAATTTCTGCACAAATTGTTCGAGTGTGGACTGATATGCCTGGTTGACGAGATCTTTCTTCACTGCTCAAATGGCACAAATGAACAAATTGCAGCTGCTGGAGATTGCTGCTCCAATGGTGCAAATGAACAAATTGCAGGTGCTGGAGATTGTATACAACTCTACAAGGACCTAAGGAACAATGGTGTATTTGTTCATCAGTGGTAAATTGGGATCGTAGAAAGACTTATCTACCTTGAAAAGATCCATCGAAGTTTGTGCGTGTTGCTAGATGGAACTATGTCTTCTGCTTTAGTAATATGTTGTGTGTATTGTCTGTAATTGGGCCTCAGACGACTCAAAACAATGACAAAAACTGTTTTATGGTCATGTAGGTCTGTGAAATTTGCCATGGTTCTGTGACTCTCTTTTGTGGGATTATGGCGCTGAATAATAAAATGTGTGTGCGCTCTTATATATGTTCTTGGGATGGGCTTCATTTGTTGCGTGTTTGGTTCTTGTAATGTTTATTGCTTTCTTTTCTTTTTATGTATAGATTGTTAAAATATTTGAGCTTTGTGATGTCTAAGATATTCCTAAAACTTTCTAAATTCGATTTGTAAAAAAGGAAAGAAAGGCACTCCAAATTCATCTAGTGGTGAATGCTTTTTTCATGTGAATAATCAATCTGTAAATTTATATTTCCCAAAAGGTTGTTGTGGTTTGTGTTAGGTTTTTGAACATGACGTAGCCTTAGTTTCCATATTTTGAAGTCATGGCTTTGGGTCTTGTCAACATCCTTGATGCTAATTGATTGATCAGTTCTTATGTTTTGTTGCATCAGTTCCCATGCAAAAACTGGAATTTGACCTGATTAGCTACTGAGTATGGATGACTTAATTATTTACAGTTGGGCCTGTTCTCTTAATAACTTGCTACTGCAAAAGATGTCTTTTAAGTGTCTCCATGCAGAGAAAATAACACTGCATCATAAGATATTATTACAGTAGTCATCTAATTGTGGGATTTAGGTCTCTTGATTGGAACCGATAGACTGTGCCATTGCTTCTTTCAAAATATGTCTTTTACTTGTTGGCCGTCAATTACTTTCTCTGACCAATATTTATTAGGGCTGCAAGAGGATCATGGTTTACCTGCCTGGTCGACCTGATCCGGGTCGCGGTCCAAACCCCTGACCTTGACCTGGCAGGTCAAGTCCCGGTTCACTCTACTGGGTAGTACGGTATGTGTTCATAGAACACTGGTCGGACGCAATTTCTTCTATAATGTGATTATGACATTCTAATGAAATGGAAGAAAATCTAGTACCTAGGTCACTCAGTATAGTTTGAGGTCATCTTGCTATACCTGGTGGGAATATAGCTCATTACTTTGCTATAACTTGGATGTGGTGATGCAAAATGATCCTTTGCTCTTTCAAGACAGCAGGAGAAGAGTCGTAGACAATACCTTATCATGGAACTTTAATATATGGAGGGAATTCTGAAATGTGATGTTGATTTTGCTATGAGTTGCAAAGGAACTTTGTAAATTGAAGATTTTTGCTCGGTGAGCCTCAAATATAAAGAAATTATTGTCATAACGACCATAACATGAGGTTCCATAGAGCAGTACCGTCTATTGCTGTGGACATTGTGCATGATTTCTGGTTCGGCGACACTAATATGAGGGTAGGGTTTAGCCACATTCATGGACACACCTATTACAGTTTTTCTGCCCTTCCAAAATCCGTCGATGGATTTTGGATCAAAACTTTACGGGTTCCATCATCTCAATCACCAAGATCATGATTTTGGAAAAAAGAAAAAAAGAGTTTTTGAGCCTTAAAAATATTCCATCTTCTACTCGTCCTTTATACCATTCATCGCAACTCTTCATAGATCATCAGATCTGCGCTGTTTTCGGAGCTCCAAATTCATGGATTGAGGCGGAAATGGAGTTGCAGTAATTTGAGATGTTTCTTTGGGTCCTAAAACCTTTGAGAACCAAGGCAAATGCAAAATTCGGCAAACTCACCAAAAACTTTTCACTAATATAAAACAAATCTCTTGTATGGGGTGCGAGTTAATTCAAATGGAAGGATTGAAAAGGACAAGGGGTAGGGCCAAAAGGATGTCATTAGAAGTAGTCCGAAAATATATGAGAACTTATGGCCTCACTGAGGATATGGTTTTCAATAGAGCAGAATGGAAACTAGGATTGAGGATATGGTTTTCAATAGAGCAGAATGGAAAACTAAGATTCATGTATATAATTGATCCCAATTAATTAGAAAAAAGCTAAAATGATGATGATGAAACAAATATCTTGTAGGATTTTTTGTGCAAAACCATCTAGTGAACTGGTATAAAAAAGTAGTAAGAAATGTAGGAAAAACAAAATCCCAAGAAAATATGTTTTGGAGAAGAAATGAGAAATCCTTTTCTCTAATCAAATTTGAATCGAAAAAATAGAGACTTGGTACTGAAAACAAACAATTTGGTATGTAAGAGCATGCCAGGATTGAATACACCACCAACCCATCCATCACTGATGTGGTTCATAAGGCACCTAACAATAAACAAACCCTCAAAAAAAACTGGTAGGGAGGTCGTGTGGCATGGCGCCTGGCAATGATTTTTGTTGAGAATTGCAGCGAGAGTCCCTTCCACACCACCATTGATGTGATGTGATGATGATATTGGAAAACCCACACCACCATGTGATGAGATGTGATGTGATGATGTTAGTGCTGATGATATTGGAAAACCTGCTAACAATGTGATGATGTTAGTGCTGATGATATTGGATAACCTGCTAGCAATGCCTAACCCTTATCTTTACCGGCCCTATACTTTTGTTGGTAATGGGAACAACCGTTTTTATTCTTTTTTTTCAAATTGCGGAACCTTACTTTTGGTGGCTTTTACTGATAAGCAGGGTCCCCATTCCTGGAGCAAATGGTTGCAACTCTAGGGCAGGGCAGTTTTATTGCTAACTGGTAGAAAAGGGCAATTAAACATGCCTTAGGCAACAGTGGTACGTCCCTTGATGTACTCTCCACCAAATACAATCAATAAACTTCTTAATACATTTTTATCCTTGCTTTTGATATTTATTAATGGATGTAGTTTCTTTAAGGCCCAAGCTTTATGCGGTTTGTATAGAGGCGAGGCTCTAAAAAATCAAATCAAAGTAAAGCATATCTTCAAATAATGTCCAAAAATGTGGTTTCAATACTGACAATCTCTATGATAGCCTTAAAAGACATTTTCATCTTTAATTATAAAATGCAAAGCTTCAAAAATAGTGTAGAGCAACTGAAAAGTTGAAAATCTTCAAAATTGACGGTCCAAAAATACATTACAAGATGCACGATTTTCCAAAATTTGAAATTCATTTTTTTCTCATACATCTTGATGTTGAGATGGGGCAATTTGAGGGTATTTGGGCATCAAAACAACTTCTTCTAGTGAATTTTTTGAGGCGTTTTAGAACATAAGCTCCATATAAAATCCTCATCCGGAAAGCACTTTGAGCATCCGAAATATCCTCATCCGAAAAACACTTTGAGCATCCAAAGTTTCTATCATGGCTCTAAAATCAATTTTTAATACCAACTATGACTCAAAAAATGGCACAAATCCTGCAATTTTCTTTTTTACTTTTCATGTCATTTTGCCTGGCTTTTGCCTAGATCAATTATTGCCACAGTACCAAGCACCAATAAATCTGGTTATTGCATTGAGAGAGAGAGAGAGACTCCAAACCAGCTCTGACTCCAAAACAGTTCTAGTGTCGATCCACAACCTAAAAAAGGATATACATTGAGAAAACTTGATTTAATTTATTCCAACTCTACGGGCATGCCGAGGATTTTGTATGCTACGAGGATCAAAACCCTAAAAATGAGAGAGAGAGAGAGAGAGAGAGAGAGATGTTTTGAACTAAGTTCTATATTTCAATCCAAAGCCAAGCTTCTCATAAAATTGAGAACTCAAAAAATAACGTTGCTTTTCATTGTTTATTAATACAAGAAAGAATCCCAAAGCTTCAAACTACAATACATAATAACACAGGGCTTCAGTCACCATGGGAAAATTCCTCTCTAAATGCTTCATGACACAAGTTCACAGCCAAAAAAAGAAAAACCCAACTCACTATCATTTGGCTTGAGATAGGGCCAGTGGATTCTTTTCATTTCACAAGAAGCCACTTTACAGAGGATTCTTTTGATGAAATATTCTTAAGGTCTTCCCTTTTCACGTTATGTAAAAGGAAGTAGTAATAAGATAAGAACTCACTCTTTTCTTTTACACTGGCTGACCTGCAATCGACTCTACTGGCTCAAGAGGTTCTTGCAAGGCAGGGTTGATGGGAAACATCTCACACTGTGCATACTGTAACATCAGTTGATCTAGTACTACCAATGCCACCATTGCTTCTACCATTGGGACAGCTGCATACACACACATTGCTAATTCAAGTTCAATTTAACAGAACCCATATGAATGAACATGTCAGCATGTTGAGAGAGGCAGAGAGAGAGTGTGTGTTCAAAATTATCAACATATATGCAAGTCTGTGTGAGTGTGCCCAAAAATTGACAAATGCAGAGGAGAGAGAGGTAAGGTTAAAAAAAGACCTCGAGGAACCACGCAAGGATCGTGGCGACCACGTGCTATAAGTTCAGTCTCTTTTTTGTCTCGTGTAACAGTGTGCTGCTTCTTCTGCAAAAATTTAGTAAAAGCCCATCCATGAGAAGAGCTTATTTAACTCCTACAAAATACATTCACTAAAATATATAGCTGAGACGTAAAGGAAAGAACATCCAAAGTGAAAGACTAATGGTATGCTCTATGATGGCATGATATGGAAAAGAGCAGCAGAAAGTGGAAAGAATCCTCCCAAGTTTTTTCTTATCGAAGTTATAACTATGCTATCAAGGAATGATATGGAAAAGAGTTAAAGGGAGAGTGGCAAACCGCTATTGTTGAAGTCGGCTTGAAGGCAATCTTCATGGTTATTGTTTCACCATTAGAAATTCCACCCTAAAAGTGAACCAAGCATCAGTAAGCCCTTGTGTTAAAGGAAAACAAAAAATGTACGACCAAAGTCTAAAAATCATCAAGAACTTCCATACCTGTATCCCACCGGATCTATTAGACCTAGTCCGAATTCTTCCATGCTCATCAGTGTAGAACTCATCATTATGCTCACTCCCAGTGAGAAAAGTACCTACAAAAGTTGTCAAACAATTTAGGGGAAAAGAAGAGCTCCAGATCCTTTCACACAAAGATCCATTTGAATGGATGGTCATAAGAATCCAATGTTTGTTTCAGCATAAATCCCAATTGCCAATGCAAAATGTATCTGGCTGCATTTGTATGTTCTCAGGATTTTGCATCCTCAAATTTTTATGTTAGTTGTCTAGTAACCTCTTCATCTCACACATAATAGTGTTTACATTTACCGATGTCACTAAAGCACTAAGGCCTTCTATTTTCCAGTTATTCCTAGGAGCAGCTTCACTAATAAAAGATCACACTCTCATGTACCTGAAAATCCACTGCCGATTTCGAACCCCTTAGTTGCAGGTAGTGACATGACTGCTTTAGCTAGCTCAGCTTCGAGCTTGTCAAATACTGGTGTGCCAAGCCCCTGATATGATAATCACTGTCAGTATCCAGTAAAACGGAACATCTAGTCTTCTCCTTTTGTCCCCAGTTGGAGGGAAATTTCCTCATCTATTTCTGTGTATAGTTGGAGGTATATAACACACAGTTGGGTGTCTGCCATCCATTCTTAAGATAGATGGCAGAAATGAACTTGAATGTTCCTCATGAGAACTATGATTCATCTCCCCCATCCATCTTGAGAATGGACAGCAGATGACCCAGGTGTATATTATACACCATACACAGGAAGAGCATGGGATACTTTCCTAGTGACAATATCAGTATAATGTAGTTTTCATTCATAATTCCCAGAGCAACCATGCATTCTATACATGGACCAGATCAAAAGTCACATATGCTTTGTAACTCAGGTACAAATCTACAGTGAATAGATTTCTTTTCTTGAGTATATAGTTATACAACTATACCAGAGGAAGACAAGCCACACCTAATATTCAACCAAAGAAGAAAGACTGGTGTACGTGCAGGCGCATACTCGTGCCAGAGAGAGAGAGAGAGAGATAATAGGAAGGGGATCAGTTAGCTCCTTACACGTGGGACATTCCTCACAATGCAAGTGACAACACCACCAACAGAGTCCCCCCTAACTCGAACAGCATCAATGGCATCTATCATTTTGTCAGCATAAACTGGATCGGGACACCTCACAATATTGCTTTCTATCTGCAATAATGCAATCACAGAAGAATATGAATATTCCCTGTATCAAATAAACAACCTAACTATCCAAATGTTAAGTGAAATATCAGTTGTTTTGTTTCTTCAATATAGAGTTAAAAGTCAGCAACCACCACACCTGATCTAATGTCACCATCTCATTGTCCACAACTCCTTCAGGAAGCACAACTTTATGAACCTGAGAAACATAGGCCAGAACCTGGAAACAAGGCAGTAAATGAGGCACAGCTCTACATATCAATGATTAACAGGGCCCATGAAACAACTAGGGATCCCAGGCACATCTCTTTAGCTCAAAGCTAAAAGGGAAAGTCTACTATAGTTCGGTGGACTATGAGAAATATAAAGTCCATTGGGTTAACATCTTTATTTATATGAATATCTGATGGATGGTGATGGCGAGATGATAGGACCCACCGGAACAGGACATGACCATGAATAAAGGGTCACACTCTATTCATCACTTTTTATCACATCAATTTATGGTGGATAACCCAATGGATTATGGGTTATACACAGTCTATTAGATTAGAGTATATTTTTCCCGAACTAAATAACAGGATAGGTGCATCGATGGGCATCAAGCCTACAACAGAGATCAGAGTTTACAACGTCTTGAGCATAATTATAAACTCACCTCTGTTCCTGTCTTTATCTTGAGAAGTTTCTTAGCAACAGCACCAGCTGCCACTCTGCCAATGGTTTCCCTAGCAGACGACCTTCCGCCCCCCTACACATTCCAATAAAACTCATTACAACTGCGATCTTTGCAATCAAAATCTGCAATGGCTAGGAATTCTTTAACGCAGTGGGAATGTGTAATCACCTGTACTGATCTGACACCATACTTAAAATCGTATGTGGCATCTGCATGAGAGGGCCGATATGCCATTGACATCTCAGTGTAATCCTGCAAAGCACAGAAAATTGTTGGCTAACGCATAATATAGCCCAAAGGATTTACCATAGAGTAGATGGCAGCTTGACAAAAGAGCACAATCTACAAGAAATATTTGACCATCAAGTTTGGAGAGACTCACGTGTCCTCTTTGATCTGTATTTGGTACGACAACTGCAATAGGAGTCCCAGTAGTCATTCCTGCAATACAAAATTAGGTAAAGTCCAAGTTGAGCACATGCATCGATGTCACTATGCTTCTTGAGTTCATGCTTTGACTCTTTTTGACTACTAAGGAAGTAGAAATTAATCACTGAAAATATAGAGCATGATAGAGACAAGAGTTTCTGAAGTAAGAAGCTAACCTTCAGAAATGCCAGAAATAATGCTGCATGTGTCAGTTTCTTTCCTTGGGGTAGTTATGCGGCTCTGCCCTGGCCTCCTGGGTATCAAAATAAAATATGGTATTTAGAGAGTATACCCACAGGCACAAGGAATAAAGGATTCACTATGTTGTCTTTTGAAAAACTAGTTCAGTGGTAGGATTTGACAAAAAGGACAGAAAAGGAAAGTAGACAGAAAACCAAAACCACTTTAAAACCAATCAAAGCAGACTCACAGACCAAGTTTGCAACATAAAATGCAAACTGAAGATAGGATAGTGGTAAACAAGGAGAGATTCAAATTGCTCAAAGCAGTACCTTCTATCAAGCTCTACTTGCATGTCCGCTTCTGAAAGGGGAATCCTTGGAGGGCAGCCGTCAATTACGCATCCAACCCCTCCTCCATGAGACTCTCCAAATGTTGTGACACGAAAGACAGTCCCAAATGTATTTCCACTCCCAGCACGAACCTCTAATATTTCCAAGCAAAGATCAGTAAGATGGTATCAATTTACTTTATTTCTATAAAATCCACAACAGCAATATTTATCAAAGTTACAAGTCCATAAAACAATATATTGTCCTTTTGTCTTTCCTGAATACCAAATAAGGAATGATAATGCAGAATAGAAGAGGGGAAAAAGTGAAAACTCATTGTAATGGCACAAGAACTTCAAATATATCTAAATCAGGAAATATATTTCCTATAGATGCAATTGGAAATTCCAACTAATACCAAATGGATTAAGATGACCTAAAATTGCCAATATCTCGCTTCAGTGACACTATTAAAACGCAATACATGGATGTGTTGAATTACTGCTTAGAATTATTACACCACTTTTTTCCAAAAACTCAAAACATCTTACCAAAAAGTAAAGCTTAGGGCAACTAAGCAATCACATTCCATGATGCCCATTCTTGCATCTTGTTGTCATACTTCAGGAAGTCAGGTGTCTCTCAAAACATTCTCATAGAAACAACTAAAGTACAAACAAATCCTCCCGATCTTTTAAAGAGGTTCAGTTGCCTCAACAACCATATTCTAGAAAGACGAACACTACACAGATTTCTAGGGGGAACGAATATGGGATTGAAGAGACCATTTATCTTTTATACATGGAAGTCACAATCATTCCCACTCACTAGATATCAAATAGGAGGACTTGGGGTGAGTCACAAAGTCCAAGAATTTTGTTTTTGGAACTTTGTGTCTATTCAATGACACTCCTACAACCACCCATTTCTCAATTTAAGAGACAAGAATGATTGTGACCTCCATGTACAAAAGATAAAAGGTCCATTCATAGACAATCCCAAAAATATTCTAGGAGGTTCAGTTTTGCTGTGATCAAATAATTACTGGAAAAATATTGGCAGATAGTTGAGGAGGTTCAGCAGCCTGAACAGAAATATTTCCAGGGCACACTAAATTCATATGCCTATCCAAATATATTTTCCTCATCCTGTAGATCAAAAGAGTGACAGTGAATAAAGAAAATATGCTTAAAATTAAGAAGAGAACCAGAGGCAAGTTAGAACTTCAGAAACAAGTAGAGGAGCTGTTACAGATTATTTCATTAGATAAGGTGTCAGGGTTGGTGTTTCTCAGTGGGGCAATGTTTAAATACAATTATTGAAGTGATAATATATGTTCCATACATGGCAAGACTTACATTTTGCCTGTTCTTTTCTTTTAGTTGATTTTTTTCTTAGCCTTTTTCTTTTCTTTTATTCTAATAGCACATTGTCGATCTTTACACAACTTCCAGTTAATTTCTTGATACTTGAAAAAAAAATCCTTTCTAAAACCTCATTTGGAGCCTAATTAACAGGTCAAGCAGCGACCACATGCCAAATGCTGCAGTCGGAATCGAGGGAATCAGCATCTGTTTTTCTTTTCATAAACTGGATTTTGGTTTGTCTAACATACAGCTCAATATTCTGTTCTTTAATTGTGTGGTGGACTCAATTTTCTAGTCAGAAGCTATGATCAAGAAGTTTAATGGATGCCATTTCTTGATTAAAATTCTATCTCCAGTGATGCATAAGAGCTTTTCTAATAACACAGCATCATGAGCTTATCAAGAACTGCATTTTCTGAGTAACCTAGTTCTTTACTTGATAAAACCCATTTCCAAATGTGATTCCAAACTAAACAGTCATAAACGGTCTTTGTTTTGTCATGATAGAGCGGAACGCACTACTTCAAAAGTGAGAAAACGGATCGGTCACTCTCTGAGAATTATTAAGAAAATGGATGGCTGATTGAATCGAAAAATGAATTACAGATGAACAAAAAGGCTATGACTTTGAACGTTGTGGCTGAAAATGAAGAAATTAATCAACACAAAAAATAGAAAAAAGAAAAGACAAATACATGTAAGAGAGTTCCCATGCGTATAAAAGCAAAGGCAGTTAACAGCATTGTTTCATTCACCATTTGGGCAATGTAAAGTCAATTATCATCTAAGAATTATACGGTATTTACCAGAGCAAGAAACCTTTCTTAGTTGACTGTATTATAAATTCGAACATTACAAAACTTCACATGGTGAAACAAGCAACAGCAAACCAAGCATGCGTGAAACCAATATTTTGGTTAAGCAAGCTTTGGCTTAATAAACAGCGTAAACCAGATTAAAAAACCACTGAAATAAACATCGTAAATTATCGATCAAATTACAACTGTATAAATTGCAACTCCGAAATTTGGAGCAGAATTTTTAACAGGAAAGCCACAGTTTCCCACAAATGCATAAATGTGAAGTTACTCAAAATGCTAAATTGTAAATTTGTACTATGATTTACAATCATGGAAGCAATCTAACGAGATTTCAGTTCCATAATCAACAGCATAGACATACAAATTAATCTTAAGAATCCTACAAATTCCAACAATAAGAGCTGCGATATCGAAACTCAACCAATACTTCTGGTTCATAACAGTGTAATTAGAGAGGAGAAGGAAAGGAGCACGAACCAAGGGTTTTGGGAGCCTTATAGCGAGTGGAGATGTGGAGAGTGGACACCGATAATCTCCTGAGATCTGATTTGTTCATCCTAAAACCAGAGTCTCCATCGGCCAAGGAAGCCCTATCAAAGGGCTTAGAACTCAAAGAAAACGCCATTGAAGATTACAGGAGAAAGAAAAGCAAGACGGAGGAGCCTATACAAGCGGGAAAACCAGGAGAGAGAGAGAGAGTAGCAGAGAAGAATGGAAGGTAAGGTGGTCTTTTTAAACAGGGGGGTTGGGGGCACCCTCTCTTTCCTTGCTTCTATCCTTCTACCTACCCGCCACTAGAGAGAGACGGCCAAGTTTTAGTAGAGAGAGAAAGAGACTTTCAAGTAGAGAGAGAGAGAGTTACAGAGAGCCAATTTTAAGAGAGAGAGAGAGAGATACAGAGGAGAGAAAAAGAGAGTTACAGAGAGGCAATTTTAAGAGAGAGAAAGAGAGATTATTCTTGTGGTCTTCTCTCCCACCTACTCCCAATCCATGGCGTCTTTTTTATTTGGTGGGAAACCTATTTTTATAAAAAGCAAATTAAAGGGGGTGAGACCCAAAAACATGTCTCATTTCCGCATTTTCACCCTTCCTTTTAATGGAATTTGGGTCTTTCGTAGTCTAAAATGTCCATTTGAGTTAAGTGAATTTGCGTGAACGCCCCTCAGCTGGTCAAACTTGTCAGGTATGAAAACTTAAGGATTTTTGTTTTTTTTTTTTAATTTATTTTTGGCACGTGCCGAACATTCATTCATTGCATGGCTTTATACGAATAAAAAATGTCTTGGGGTGCCCGATTCGGATATATGTTTTTTGGATCACTCGTTTTATCCAAGGTTTTTAGATCACTAATTGTGGATCCTTAGGGAGTAGTCGATTAGGACTACAAACTCTGCCAAGATTCAATGAAAATATTGTTAGGGTTTTGAGTAGGAGTGTGTCAGTTTTTTATTTTGAATAATCATCGAGGCCTATATGGTAGGAGTTAAGTTAGTTTCTTATTTTGAATTAATTCAATTAATTAGTTGTTATTGTGGTATAGCTATTTAATAAAACAGTTTTTTTTTTTGGGTGAAAATATAGTTTCCTTAATAGTTGCTAGGTGATTTTTAGGAAGATTTCAATGAAATATACTCTCTTAATTCTTGCTAGAAATTGAGGTCCCTCATCTAGAAGAGGGAATTTATTGGTTTTTTTGTTATCTTCTGCTTAGATCATTATCAAAAATCCATAATATTTATTAATTTGGACTCAGGTCGAACTCACCCAATTCATAAAAGTTATTCATTTCGAATTAGCACCAAGTTGGGTCAGAGTGACTTAGGGGCAAGGCCAAGCTTGAGCCAACAATTTTGAAAACACAAGAAAGAGCGCAAATGAGATGGTATATTATGAGACCATTTATCTTTGTTACGAGGAGGTCACAATTATCTTTATTACAAGGAAGTCACAATTACTCTTAGCCGTTAGATATCAATTTTTTACAAAAAACTTTGGATCTAGTCAATAACATCATTACAACCATCAATTTTAAATCTAATAGACGAAGTAATCGTGATCACCTAATTGTAATGGCCAAACCATATATATACATATATGGGAAATTTATTAAAATGCATCTCGCTTTTCAACTATTTAACATTGGAAAAAGTTTCTATAAGATTGCAACCTTAAAAGGTTGAGTTAAAGATGCACCTCAAAAATCCATCATAAAAGGTTGTTTGGATGTTTTAAAGCCATCTAATTGATTATCTCAACATCGAAATGTATGAATATGAAATGGAAAAAAAATTTGTGTCTGCGAAATAGTGCATCTTGCAACACATTATTTGGACCATCTATTTTCAAGAATTTTATGTGTTTATAAATCTATTTTATTTGAACCATTTTTAAAGTTTAAAATTTTATAATTAGAGATGAAAATATATTTTCAAACCATTCTAAAATTTTTTTATATCAAAACTACATTTATGATCAAACTTAGAGGTGCGTCTTAATTGGATTGATTAAGGCTGCAACCTTATGCAAACCGCACCCACCCTTAAACATTTTACCCTTCTACCACTATTGCAAGTCAAAATCATGTTTATTTAGAAGTGCATTTTAAAATTAAGTTGGTAAAATGTTAAATAATTAATATATGAGTTTTTTTTTTTTTTGAAAGAATATCTGAGTCGTTTTTTTATAAACTACCACTTGCAATACATGAAAATGCAAACTAGCATACTTCACACATACTTAGGATTTTACGCTCATCATGAATTCTCACAGTTTTCACGGATGAATAACATTTCCCCATCGCAGTTAACATGCAACAGAGTGATATCATTTTACTCAACCCCTAACCCTAGATCTTCCAAGCAATCAGTGATAGATGCAGTTCAAAACTATGCCAAAAGATGCGGTTCCAAGGCTAAAAAAATAAAAAAAACTTTGTGAGGATATGAAAATCTATTGGTATTTCTAATTATGAAATTTAAAGCTCTAAAAGAGATGCAGATCTATAAAACATTTAAACTTTTTAAGAGTGGTTTGTATAGAGCCAAGGCTCTAAACAATCAAAGTAAAGCGCACCTTCAAATAGTGACGAGAAAGGTAATTTCAATATTGAAAATCTTTGTGATAGCCTTTAATTACAAAATTTAAAGTTTAAAAAACAATGTAGATCAAACAGATCTATAACAATCTTGAACATCGACGATCCAAAACTGCGTTACAAGATGCACTATTTCCAAAACTTAAAATCCATTTTTTTCTCATGTCCATGCATCTTGATGTCAAGATGATCTATTTGAGGATATTCGAGCATTAAAATAACCTCTTCTAGTAAAATTTTTGAGTTGGGCTCCAATTTGATTGTTTAGAACCTTGGCTCTAAATAAACAAAAATTCCATTAAGAATTAACGCTCTAGATAACGCATTACAATATGTCATGATTATTACATTTTATAACACCTAGAAATAATGAGAATAGATATGGTTAATTTTGATCAGGGTACCCTTAATAAAAAAGAATGGAAAACCATGATTCATATAGAGAACCCTAAATAATTGAGATAAGATTTGGATGATATCGATGACATTATTATGACACCCTTCATTGTTTTACAACACAAGGAAATATATACAATGAGACCATTTACCCTTGGTGGTCACACTTAATCTTGTCCATTGGATATTGAATGTCAGCCCACTGGCTGGCAGCTGCAGTATCAGTCAACAGCCCAGATTCAATCTATACCGATTTGACGGTCACGATCTTATTTCGTATTTGAATTTTCATTTTTTTTTTTATAGAAATTTAAATCACTTGAAATTTTATGCGGTCATTCTTCTCATCCAGACGCACTTAATTAAAATATATAATAAAAAAAATCGTAAAATATAAATCGACCAAAATACCTCCTAAATATTTTCGGAGTATTTTGATCGATTTATATTTTACGAATTATGTTTTATATTTTTATTAGATTCTCCAATTTTTGAAGAATAGATGCTCAAAATTTCAAGTGAATTGGATTTATATAAAAGAAAATGAAAATTGAAATATGAAATGAAATTGTGACCATTAAATTGAACCCAAATTGAGTTTGAACCGTTGGTTGACATTGTAACTGTCAACCCATGGGTTGACGAGATCTTTTTCCCCTCTCTCTCTCTCTCTCTCTCTCTCTCTATATATATATATATATAATGTAGAATCAGAGATGCAACTCAAAAAATCTATCGAAAATGTTGTTTTGATGTTGAATAAACTCTCTAATCAATCATCTCGACATTGAGATGTATGAATATGAAAAAAAAAATAGTTTTTGAGTCTTGAAATTAGTGGATCTTGTAACACATTTTCTAGACCATTTATTTTCAAGATTTTCATATATTTATAAATCTACTTGATTTTAACCATTTTTTGAATTTAAAATTTTTTAATTAAGTATAAATATATATTTTAAGACAATACTAAAAATTTTTTATAACAAAATTACTTGTTATGATAAAATTTTAAGATGCACCTTGATTTGATTGTTTCCAGGGTGTTTTGATCAATTTTTTTTTCAAATTATTTTTTTATATTTTTATTAAATACATCTCACTAAGATATACACATGTTCTAAATTTCATATCATACCAATTTGTAGAAAAAAAAATAAAAAATGAAACATTATCGAACAATCATGACCGTACGATGAACTTTGAACGGTGATGAAAATAGACGAAATCATTGTTCATTTTCTACTATTTCGTCTATAAGCGTTGGGTAGACTTTTTCATATATATATATATATATATATATATAGAGAGAGAGAGAGAGAGAGAGAGAGAGGCCATATTTCACGGCAAATCCACTTGTATTAACTAAACAAGATAGGAAGTCATCTTCCATGCTGAACTATTACAAGCCTTGAGTTCTAATTTATCCATTCAACACCCAACGAAAAAAGCCATCACACTAACGCAACTACAGAGTCCAATACCTGGAGATACATTTCTAATTTATCTATTAAACACAACACAAGCCTCAAGTCCCATACCTGGAGATAGATTTCTAAATTCTCTATTAACACAAAGTCACACAGGAATGAAATTCCACCGGTCCAAGGCTCAAGAATCCCTCTACATACAACCCAACTTTAGCATTCAAATTTAAATTTTATAAACAAGAAACCTTTCCCATTGCAAAAAGCCGGGAAGCCCGAATCCGGCATCTTTCACCGACTTTTTGGCGAAGTAAACCAACCATTTCATGTGCTTCCTTCCCCACATGTATCAGTCTTCTTACAAGAAGCCAAGGATGCCAAAGCAAACCAGTTGCTGAGAACAATACGCTTTTATATAAGAAGGGGCACTGATTCACCACCCCCTAGCCTCAAAATACAGAATGAGAATTTACAAAGATTCAAAGTAGTGGACCTTGATATTCATTCCTCGTCGGGTTTTGTGACTTTGATCTCCAAGAGCCGCTCCACCGGCTGGCGACATATGGGGCAACGGCTCGTCTGGAAACGGAGAACCTTTGCGCATCCACTGCACATGCACTGCAGCATCCATGCGGCAAACAATCAGCATATATAAAATCAATGCATTTGCATAGACCAGTGGAAATAAAATCATTGACTAGGGTTCGGACTCATCCAAGTCGCTTGAACCTGACACCCTGCCAGGTCCATATGACTAATACCAAGAAACAGGCAAGTCCAATGCGAGGTCATGATTTCTTATAGAATTTTTATTGGGACTCGGTCAGATTCTGACTCAGGCTCGAGACCCTGGCGAGTCCTAGCTCTAGTCCAGGTTTTCAAAGACTAGCATAATGCCAAAACAAGGTACCCACACATACAGCACAATCCATATCAGCATCCACAGGGCAAAAACTATGTTGATGCAAAGACGAGGTCACCCTCGTATTAAAGCATGCAAAGAGTAAAACAATGCATAGACAAAGAAACCCCACATGCACATCCATTAATATTAGCACACACACCTGGACACATTTATATATGGGAGAGTTTTTTATGTTTCTCCACCCACATATAATCTACATGTATTTGGAGACATTCAACTATATCGTCAAGATCAAACAGTTAGGAGTAAGCAGACAACAATATCATGCATTAACTATAGCCTGATAACATAGCTAATACTACCTTCTGACATTGTTTTGGCTCATTCCCACCTAGCCGATCAAAATCGGATAGCTATGAATCTCCAAATGCATATAAATCATATTTATGGTAAGACACATAGGAGGAAGGTTGACCCTTATATCACCTCCCAATTAAACTAAACAAGTAATACTTACTTTAGAAGAGAAAAGGATGGCATATAATGCTTGTTGACTGGTTCTCTTTCAGGTTTCTCAACCACCTTCCAAGGATTTGGAAATAAACACAGTGCATGGAGGCTTAGCACAGCTCAAACAAATTTAGTTTCCACCAGCAGAACAACCCGCCCCAGAATTGTGCCCTATCCATGAGACAACTTGGGGCCTGTAAAACAAGATGCCCATCTCAAGCCTCGAGCTAGCAGATAGGCAGCAAGTGGAATTGTTCACCACAATGAAGGATATAGCCAAGGGGGTAAAACCTTCAACCACCATCACCAATAACAAAACCAATATGGCACACATCCCATACCTAAATACAGTCTCTGAACAAAGATCCTCATTATATTATATTTTGTTTTCCAGGACATCCCTTCCTGCATTTTTCACATATTTATTTCTATGCACATTTTTCATGGTATCGATCTCTATTTATTCTTTAGGATTTAATACTTCCAATCTATATCCCAAGTTTATAATTGTTGTTCTCGCATTTGCCAATTCTGACCATGTTTTTTATGGGCTTCCTGATATATAGTCTTCTAGATGAGAAATTGGTTTTTCTCACTTTTCATCCTTCTATTTATATTCCCTAAACCTTTCAACAACACAACTGGTTCTTTCACAAGCTAGAAAATAGGACATGCAGCATGAAAAGTTGAACAAGAATGAGTTTTGCCATGCATTCCAGGTTATTTTATGTTATTTCTCTATTGCTTTTGGTTCTAATACCCTTTACATTAATTACCTTGTCATTTTTTTATCTCTCTTTTGTGCTTTAATTAGTTCTCTAAATCTTCGAGAGCATATGTGATAATATAATTGTCATAACTAGAAATAAAACTTAAAAGGATGTCATCATCCTCATCATCATCATAACTTTTTCCCAACTAATTGGAGTCCGCGATACAAATCTTGATCCACCATTTTGTTTTATCAAAGGCCATACCATCAAGTGAGGCCATAAGTCCCCATACATTTTCTCACTACTTCCAACCATATCCTTTGAGCTTACCCATTGCTCTTTTTGAGCCTTCCACTTGAACTAACTCACATCTCCTAGCATGGGTTGTACTAGGTCTACGCTACACATGGCCAGCGCACCTAAGTCTATTTTCTCTCATCTTATCGCCTATTAGAGTCACACCTAAGTTCTATCAAATGAAATTCATTCGAATTCTATCCCTTCTTATCTTGCCACTTATCCATCTCAGCTACACTCATCCTATGGGTATGCTATTTCTTGATTGCCCAAAATTCCTCCCCATAAAGCAAAGCTAGTCTCACTGTTGTCTTATAAAACAAAACTCAAAAAAGAGTAAGATATAGGAATAAAATTGTCCTCTGTAACATTCAAAAAGAATAAGAAAAAAAGAAAGTCCTCTCGCTCCTCTCACTCTATGTTATCAATACTATTATGGTGCTACAAAGAAAGGGGTAGGCGGCATTTGATTCCCCATGAGTAACAACATTTTTCTCTTCTGATAATTTATAGCAGTAATAGCTTTCTTTCATGGGACTCATCCTAGAATATGACCTGATTGTAAAAAATTGAAACGTACCGCATACCTCCCCAAGCAAGGAAATCTATATCAAGTTCGAGTACATAATTGATCTACACAAAGTGCTTGCTTGATTGGGCATCCACATGCATATAAAAGAAGTGCAACTATGCTATAAACTATAATCCAATGGACTAAGGCAAACCATGGTCCGTAGGGGGGGAATTGTGGAAACCACGTCCAACAAAATGTGGGACATAGAAACTAGTGTCCCAAAAGTTGTGGCAATATCACGTTCTGATGGCTCCTGCTCTCTGTCTATCTCCACCCATTTTATCAGATGTGATAAACCCAATGGACTGTGGTTCTCCATAATCAGATTATAGCATATTTTTCCATTGAAGTAAATAAGTCAGTGAAATAATTGTTTACCATGTGCCTGCAGGGGAGCACAGTCGTGTCTCTTGGCTCTGACAAGCAAATGACACATTCTTTGCCAGGGTCATTTCCATCATAATCATTTTCCATTGAATTCCCGATACCATATATCTCCTGTAACTCATACCTCATTCCACTCACCCACAATATTTGCTTCACCACCCTCACTTGGTAATCTCCATTCTCTTTCTTCTCAAACACAGCTTGTGTAGTCTGAGAATTCACAGCCCCTGGTGTAGTGTCCTGAGCCTTCTCTTCATTTGGAGGCCCATTAACACCTGGCGGTAAAGCATCTGCCTTTACCGCAAGTGGGAACACCTCATTTTCGCCATCTTTAGTGAGCTCAGCCTCTGAGAGCAGAGAGAAGTCAATTCCAGTCCCAGAAGGTTGCCTAAACGTTTGACCTAGTCCTTGTTCAAAGGACACTGTTACTGGATGGAGCAAGTTTTCCTTCAGTGATGTCAAGCTACAGTCTGCCCCTTCTTTTGCAAAGAAGTAAATAGTGATCCTGTTCACAAACGAGACATGAAAATTGAATCCATGAATAAAACGAAGTGAAACTGTTTGATAAAAAGAATAAAAAGAGCAGCTCAAGGGATATCCAGAATGCAGTCATGCTATAAAATGAATTCACACAAAAGTGCACCATGATAATGCATTAAAAGTTCCCCAAGGAAGATGACAGGATATTTATATTACAAACATTGGAAACAAGAGAGCAATGTTGACAAAATATGTATCTAACATAGCATAGAACTTCAAGGTGCACATCTGAAATAGGAAATTGCATTGACTTCTGTCCATTAGTCCATAAAATGAAGCTACAATTTTCCAATTGTAGGCAAATGTCTTTATAGTAATCCACTTTATGATTCTCCATGTCCATAGCTAGTTGCTGACATGTGGGCTGCACCTTTTTTTTTAATTATTATTAGATGGCATGCAGGTTAAATTTTTGCATGTGAACACAGAGAAACAATTGAAAAAGTAAAATAGAAGGAAATTTTTTAAAATAATAGAAATAGGAAAAGCATAAAGGTCATAGCCTACAAAAAAAGCTGTGTGCCTTCCTCTCAAATATGGAGAAAACTAAGAAAAAGGTCCAAAACTAGAAGAATCATTATCATTGTCAGTTAACACACCATGATGAGTTGTTTCTCTCGATCTATTCGAGGCAAGTTGAGTAACACAATAGATGGTTGTACTCGCTAGGAGCTGATAACTTTCTCTCTTCCTTAGAGAGGCTGGTTATTCCCTTGTTTGGTTAAGACTGGGAATCAAGAAATTGGCCAGCTTTAATCGCACATAAAACATTTCATTGAGTTCAATAAAGAATATTTTAAAATCAAGGCCCATCCATTGGAGGACCAACAAGATGCATGGTTCAAATCATCAAAAAATGGTTGAAGTTTTGTATTATATGCATTTGAACTATTTTTCCCTTTATTGTTAAATAGTAATTTTTTTTTTTTTTGGTCACAGCCCATCGATATTAGTGCACTTCTTGCAAACATGAAAGGGATAACTGATCCTCCCTCTCTCATGAAATGCTTGCTCAAGCTTCTCCTTTGTAGGATTTGTTAGAATGCCTAATAATAGACTCCAAGTGGACGGGGGAGCACCTACCTTTGATTATTGGCATTGGATGGTTGAGGGACCAATTTATAACCACTGTTTAAAAAAAAGGATCTGGGTGCTGACTCAGGCACTTACCGATCAGAGTCGGCTCGCAATACCGTGGGAGCCAGGCCACAAAAATATGAAATTCAGCTGAGAAATTCTCTTCTAATCCTCAATAGAGGCTGCAAATGGACACAAAAAAAAAAAATTCAAAACCGTTTGACTCAAGATAGCCTGATTCTGTTAAGAATCTACACATGTTTAGCTCAATGGACTGAAATAGCAGAAAATTTCTGCAGGTCTCATGCATTTTTTCAAATTCAGGCAAAAAGAAAATAAAAATGAAGAACTATGCAATTAGCCAAATTCTCGGAAGTCCAAAATTAAAGCTAAAACCAACCAAAAAACTGGGGGATAAAGCTACCATGACCGATTGTTAAATTTCGAGGAAATCTAAAATCTATCTTGAAGAGAGGCAGCGGGGAGGCAACCAGGTCAGCAAGACCCGGCAACCCGAGGGGTCGACCCAACAGCTGTCCAAATCTAGATATTAGACCTAGAGGGTTGGGTCGGATCTTGGTTTATGTAGGGCTGTTAACAAGTCAGGTTCATGCCGGGCCAAACCAGGCCAACCCTAATTGGAACAATGTAGGCTAGGCCGCGGCCCAAAAATAAGTTCCAAGACTAGCCAGGGCCAAGCCAAAATTCATGATGACTAGGCTTGAGCCCAGACCAAGCCCCAAAAATTGGGTTGGACACTATATGAACATGGGGAAAATTATTTGTTAGACATAATATATATGCTTAAAAACGTTTTTGACTGAGCTTGGGTAGGGCCAATGCTAGCCAAGCCCAACCCAAAATATTTCGAGAATACCAAGTCCAAGGCCCAACTTCGGGCCTGAACATGTGGCCAAAACTGGACAAAAACCAGGCCCGAAATAGGCCTATTAACAAACCTAGGTCTAGGTCCATCCTGGACCTTATTGGTCAGATCGGGGTTGACTAAACCCGTATATTGTATGGTATACATAACAAATTTATCTAGCTGACCCCAATTAATTAGGAAAAGGCTATGATGATGATGATGATGGTATAACAAATTTATCTTTTTATCCAGAGCTGAACCTGACCAGACCTGGCTGGTTAGGTAGGCCCAAGTAGGATGCAAACCATAGTTGCTATAAAGAAGAAACAAAAAGAAAGTGAGCAAAAAATCCATCCTCTATGAGGCCTCGTATTATCCATGATGCCATAAGAGCTAACCATGTTATTCGTTATCAATAATCAATCTTCAAATAACTAAACAAGCAACGTTTTGTGAATACAAGATTAACACCCATAGCAGGCAAAACACAAAATAAATGATTGTGTAATGCGGTTCAACCTCGGAACAGCGATATGCCCTCAAACTAACCCCAGCAAGAAAAAAACAATTTGCTACTTTAAAAAAGTAAAATAACCATTACAAATCTAGATATCAGTGTGCCCAATTAGCAGACAAATTCCATCAAAATTAATCAAATAGTGGTCTAAGGGTGACAAACGAGGAGGGATATCACCATGGCAAAAGAAGGATAGGAGAGAAAAAAACAATGCATTCTCCACCGGTCATTAGCAAGAAAAAAAAACAATAAACAATAGAGAAAAAGACCAAAAAAATTCAAGGAAAATTACCAAGCAAGCTGGGATATGTAGACATGGATACCACGGATTCATTTACCAGCTCTTGACATAGATACACTTTGATAAAGCCAAGCTCAAACATAACCAGTCTACACAGGTAAGAGATAGGTGGGGTTTTAGGTGATATAGGGAAGCCACATATTTGATATAGGGAAGTGCTACACTATTTTAAAAGTAGCCACTTCTAGCGGCTGTCAAAAGAGAATTATCAGCTTCCTTGCTCTCCTATGGAAGAAGTCGCATCCTCCACCAATCAAGCGTGCCCTAGGTCTTTTGATAGTTAATAGTTAGGGATCAAGAAGAGTCTAAGTGTCTAAAGTAACAGATACATTGCATGCATCTTTATACATGGACGTGACCCAAAAACTAAAAAGAAGCCCGTTCATAGTGAAGGAAGATGAATGGGGGCAACATCTCATTACCTCCCGGAAACGGTTGCGTCGAAGGTGAATGCCACCAAATAAGAACCTGGGTGTTCCTCATCAGGCTCAATCTTCAGAGTCTCCTTCTTCAAATTAACATCGTTCCTTATGGTAATCGCCCTCTGGTGCTCCACACAAGAGGTGGGACCATGGGGCATATTCAGAGGCCGCACACCATAGCCCCAATTCGCGTGGGGGCTGTCATGGTTGTGGTGGTGGTGATGTTGGTCATAAGGAGAAGGGAGCGGAACCGACAGAGGAGGAGGAGGAGGATAGTAATTTGGGTACTGATAAAACTGATGGTTATTAGGGTTAGGGTTTGGGAATTGGGGTGGTGGGTAAGGGGTTGCGGCTGCAAAGACATAGGGGTTTACATGTTGTTGTTGTTGTTGTTGCCGTTGCCGTTGCTGCTGATCTGGTTGTTGTTGTTGTTGTGGTGGTTCTTGGGTTGAAATAGTAGGGGCAGAAGAGTTTGGCGTTTGAGAATGGTGGTGATGGGAGTGGCGACGCCTGCGGCTTCCATTATTGCCCATTTTTTGAGAAAACCCAATTGGGAGATCCGGTGCACAATTCTCTGGTGTTCTTGGGAGGGGTTAGACTCTCGTTCTAGAGATATAGAGAGAGAGAGAGAGAGAGAAGGGAAATGGCAAGGAGCGAGAAAGAGAAGTTTGCTTAGAGAGGGAGAAGGACAAAGATGATTTCAATGTAGACAGGAGGCCAGGGGAGATGGATTAAACGCCAGGCAACAGTAGAGAGAGAGAGAGAGAGAGAGATTTGATTAATAAAAGGTTAGAAAGGAAGTGAGGATAAAAGGGCGGTATAATCAATCAGTGATGGTGATGATGAGTAGAATGGTGGTGGACTCGGGTGGAGGTCCACCCGAGACATCATGCGTAACGCTTTTTCGATTGCACAAAAACGAAACCAGAGAGAAAGTTGTAGAGAGAGAGAGAGAGGAGGTCCAACTGCTTATTGCATCAAACGCAAAAGGGGGCCGTTTATAGACAGACAGACACCACTGCCTTTTTCTGGCACAATAACGAGAGCTCAGAGAGAGAGATAGGTGAGAGGTGGGTAGATGCATGGCGTCCACTTGTATGGTGCATAACTTTGTGATGTTGACTATCATCTACACCAGGAGTGGAGAAAATGACTAAAATTCCCCTGCATTTTTTATGAGAATGCCCTCCCCTTCTTTAAAAAAAAACTTTATAAGGTAGGTGGTTCCTTTAACGGTTGTATCGTAGTATAATGCAGCGACACTGTAATAGGCAACCATATTTGAAGGAGTATCACAAAGATAAGAATTTGGTCGGTCGGTCGATATATCCAATTATAGAAAAACGTTTATATAAAGTGTCAACTTTATACTGTACGGAAGGTGCACTTAGAAACCATATTAGAGAAGGTTCGTTCATGTCCTCAAATATCCTAAAATCGATTATCTCGACCTCAAAATTCATAGACGTAAAAAAAATAGATTTTTAGTACTAAAACAGTTCATCTTCTAACATATTACCTTGAACTTCTATTTTCAATATTTTCAAATGTGTAAGGAGCAGCTTGATCATCACCATTTCTAAAATTTCATAATTCAGGACAACAATAGATTTTCATATCATTGCAAAGCTTTGCACCGAAACTGTATTTTCGGCATAGTTTTGATATGCATTTTACTTCAATATTATAAAGTTGACACCTTATATAAACATCACCCCTAATGAGTCTTTCCTTTAAAATTCATCTTAAAGTGAATTTTAGATCCAAAATATGTAGGGGCAGATAATCTCAACTATGATGAACATAAATATAAAAAAAGGAAAATGGTATACAATAAGACTATTGATATTTGGTACAAAGAGATCATAAGTATTTATAATCTTTTCATATGTCACAAAATTCAAAACAATTTCTTTTGAACTTTGAAGTTCGTCAATGAAATAATGCAACCACCCAATTTCACATATAATGGTCAAGATTAATTGTGACCACCATATAACAAAGATAGATAGTTAATATTTTCCCAAAAAAAAATTGTTCATTATGATGTATTTCCAACATTATCCATTTTAATATGTGGTAGGGCCCCTATTTTTTAATATATATTTTATCTATTAGAGGACTGCTTAACTCAACGCATAAAATATTTTTCCTTCTATAAGTACCTTGGTCTATATTATATCCCTTTCCAAAATTACCCACATATCCCAAATCTCCCAAATATTAAAATGAAAAATCATCATAAAAAAAAATCATTTTTCAATAAAATGGTCAAATGAGTCTAAAATTCAGATAAGGTTGTGATGAATTATCCCACTCATTTATTTCCCTTTTTCAAAAATTTATCTTATGAAGGGATTTTGGATTCAAACTTTTAGGGGTGATAATCTCAATAACGGTAGTCTTGAATGTAAACAAATAAAATTAAAATTAAAATAGTATTTCTCTCAACTATTTTATGCTATTTATTTTAATTTTTGGTAAAGGAATTTTTTATTATTTATTTTTTTTGTAACAATCCATCTTATTTACAGACATTTGATGCACTAACGGATGCAGCCCAATAGCTACATCGCCTAAGGCATCAAATACTTCTCCTTGAAATCACTTATGTAAATAAACAAATTTACTAATCTCATAAAAAATTTATTTTGTTAAAGTACCACTTGATTTTCTCTCGATGCCCAATGCCTGAAACTTGTAGCAATCCCTAAAACTTCACTTTAATGCTTGATTTGTATATGAAAAATGACATTTTTATGTTATTTAATCAGAATATCTATTAAAATAGAGAAATGACTTTGTGAGACCTTCCCACATCCATGTGTTAAGACTTCAAAAGATCACCTTTAAATTTGACACATGTGTGTAGGACATCAAAGGATCACCTTTAAATTTGGCACAGATCTCTAAAAAAGTCTAGTCCCACACCCATATGATAACTTTTCTAGAGATCTGTACTAACTTTAATGGTGATCTTTTGGAGTCCTATACACATGGATGTGGGAGGGTCTTATAGGATCATTACTCATTAAAATATATAGTACTTTATGTGTGGACACAAAAAACAAAAAAACCAAAATGGGCCAATTTTGGGTAAAAATACTTAGAAAGTCGGTCAACTTGTTTTTTAAAATTTTTAAAATTTGCCCCTCAGCCCAAGGATGACCTTTTATTTATGGTTTTTTCGTTAGTAAGGAAGTGCCCTAATGTAAGGTCAGTGCCCAATCCAAAAAGCAATCCGAGGTTAGCATCCTCGGACCGCCTTATTTCTTATCAAACAAATGAGCTAATGCGGTATGAGAATGTCAATCTCGATCCGCCCTGAAGAGCACTAAAGAAGGCGGTCTGAGAATGGTCAGCTTGGACCGTCTTTGAATGCTTAACAAAGTCAGTCTTTGAATGCTTAACAAAGTCAGTCTTTGTGGTCCGAGGATGCCAACCTCGAACTGCTTTGAGGAGCATTGCAGAAGGCGGTCTAATGATATTAACATCAGACCGACTGGGCGTTGCCCCAAATATTAGGGCACAACCGTACTATCAAAAAAACTATAAAAATAATAAAACTAAAATGTAGTTCGAGGATGGTATCCTCATATCAAGGGGCAATTTTGGATAAAAAATAAAAACTCTCAAGTTGACCGACATTATGTGCAATTTTAACCTAAAATTGACTCATTTCAAATTATATTTATTTATTTATTTTGTATCCCTACAAAATACACTCTAAAATATACCTAAAAGTTTAATGGGCTACTTGGAATTTGATCAAAATACTGATGTGCGAATTGAATTCGGATAAAAAGTTATGGGTAGGATGTTAAATAGCTCAACTCTTTAACACAAGTTCGAAAATCTGTTTGATTTGAAAATGTAGGATGGGATGGTCATTTTGGTTAAAAGCTTGGTGCTATTGGGGAATTCTCCATTTTACATGTTGTATTATATGACCATGACCTAACTGAAAAGAATGAGAAAGAAATAAGTGAGATTCAGGTAGGTATTAGGTTTAGGGATTGTAATTTAATTTTAAACTATTTAGAGGAAATAGAAAGTAGATGAGTAAGATACCTAAACACCAATATTGATAAAGAAAACCACTTTATTCTCTCTTTCATTGTTAACTTCAAGAAGGGGTATTGGAGGAATAATAAGAGCATAGTGTATATTAATATACTAATAAGACATGTTGAGGCTGTAATTATGCTTGTTGGGCTTAGATGCCTCTTAAATAAAGTGAGTAGATTTGGTGCTCCTGTGGGAGCATGTTGTCCATTTAGTCCCTCTGATAAAATTCAAGTTAGGAATATTTTTTGGATCCCAAATTTTGGATGTTCAATAACTTAAAATTCACTTTTTAAAAAATAGTCAATACGTAGATGGATCCAAATTTGGATTAGAAAAAGGAAAAAAATTATATAAGGGTGAGGCCCTAAACAATCAAATTAAGACACACCTCAAAAATTCACTAGAAGGGGTTGTTTCAGTGCGCAAAAATCTTTAAATCAATCATCTCAACCTCAAGATGTATGAACACGAGGAAAAATAGATTTCAAGCCTTGGAGATAATATATCTTGTTTTGCATTTTATGGACTATCAATTTTCGAGATTTTAAAATGTTCATAGATCAGCTACACTAAGTTTGAAGCTTTAAATTTTATAATTATATATAAAAATAAAATTTCCAGGCCATCACAAACTTTTTCAGTATTGAAATAAACACTATTTGAATACTGCTCAAGGCGAAAACCGCCTCAGTAACTCTTTTTCCCGAGGGACTTCTTGTGAGATATATGCTCTTGCGGAAGCATGTTGTACACACTCCATATAAAATCCTAAATAATCTACTGGGCGGATAAACTAGCAAGATATACTACCAAAGTAAGGATATTTGCATATCTTATCTATCTTTATTTAATGAAAAATGGGTAGGGCTTTCTCCCTAACCCCCCTCCCCAAAAAAAAAGTAAAAATATTTATTTTTTATTATTTTTGTCTTTTTAAAAGAGTTACATGATAATGTTAGTTAATGTTAATATGGGGAATGGGATTGGAGCATTAGTGGTTAGGGGGATGGATCCCTCAACATAATGTCCCACTTCCTATTTGTACGGTTAACATATCAATTGTTTTTTAAGCTAAATATTGATGAGGCTTCTCTACAAAATTCAGAACCACCATGGGGTGGGGCGTAATCAGAGACGATGAAGGTGCCATTCCCTGCTTGTCAAAGTAGTTCAAGGCCGATGTAATGCAGCACGGTAGCAGTCAATGACATACGTGTAGTCCATTTACCATATCTATCACAAGGCCAACATGCTAGTGGATTCATTGGCAAAAAAGGTTGCGTCTTTCTCTGGTGCTACAGTTTAACGCTAGATCGCTGGATTTTATCTTTTTTCATTTTTGTCATGATTTGGCACATATGCCCTATCACATGATTGTAAAATTATGAGTTGTATTTTTTTATCTTTGTTAATAAAAATCGTGTTGGGGGCTTCTTCCCCAATTGATTTACCTAAAAATTTTGTTACCCTCTGTTTAAGAGTTTAAAATTATTTGAAAATTACACCAGTCTATTATTGATGGGAGGACCAGACTAGTTCCAAAATGGACGGTGTGGATTACCTTGCCCATCAATCCGATGGAAGGAAAGATGCCTCTTTGTTATGCATCTTCTTATAACATGGATTTTTCTTAAGGCTAGTTAGCATCGATGCATTTGTTTTTTTTCTGTTGTATTGTTTATTTTACTTTGCTTAAAAATAAAACATTGGGTTCTTTACTAAGTTTATTTATTTTTTGTTTGTCTTTCACAAATCATCTTCTTCACCAGTATTATTTATTAAAAAACAATAATAAGAGCAATATGTTTTTTTTTTTTTGGACCAAGATAAGAGTAATACGCTCGTTCATTTTAAATTGAATTTTGTAAATAAGAGATTGTATACTGCGAGACCATTTATTTTTGTTATAAGGAGGTATTGGATGGCTTGAGATGTGTCACAAAGTTTGAGAAATTTCTTCTGAACTTTGATTGTAGTCAGTGATACTCTTCCAACCAACGAATATGAAATTCGATGGACAATAATAATTGTGACCTCCTTATAACAAACATAAATGCTCTATTTACATACTTTTCCTTTGAATAAATATTTATTTATTTTAACTAATTTTAGATAATACTTACTTTTAACAATTACGAGGTTAATAGACCGGCATAAGTAAGTTCTTCTATAAAGGGCAAACGGAGTACTTGAGTGCACTAATATTTGTAAAAAGTTTATTTGATACGTCAATATTTAGGCACCTCAACAGTATAAAGTTGACACCTTATACAAACCTCACCTTTAATATTTTAAGTGACATCTTTTATTGATAAATTAATTCTAGCACCAGTCCAACGAGAGGAGTATCCCAACTTGTTCTAAGGTCGATCAAATTATTGAAAGCCTTGAAGAAGGGAAATTTAATTTTTTTAAAAAAAATTATAAAGAGGTACTTGACTGAAATAAAATTTAAAAAGTTTTAACCTCTTATATTTTAGAGTCATTTTATAAATTTTATAAGGGGTTTTAATCCTTCATATGATTTCTTTCCCAAGTGCACCTCTAACTCCAAAACAGTTGATTTTTTAATACACGCTCAAAGTAAAAACAGAAGTTTTATTTAGGATAAAAATACCCCTTAGAACGCACATTCTTATTAAGGAAAAAAAATCAAACCGGTCTTGGATAATGCGTGTTGGATTAACTTTATTTAAAATATGTGCAAGTTCAGCACATATTATGTTGGACCGGGTTCATTTTTTAAAATAAAGGCGTTGGGTATAATGTGTCCAGACTGGCACATTGTCTAAAATGAGGCCAGTCCTACTTATTGTGAGTCGGACTACCACATTGTTTAAAATGATGTTGGTCTGGCACATAATGTGTGAGACCAACTTCTAGAAACCGATATGACACACATTGTGTGGGACTGAGATCATTTAAAAAACTAAGATGGATGAGATGACCACTATGTCTCAAGTTACATTCCTATGGAACCTTGTCAAAAAAAAAAGATGGGCGAGAGAATCATGCGTACCAGGGGGTACTTTTCATGACAAAATAAACTATTATTTTACTTATGAGGTGAGTGCAAAAAAAGACAATTTTGAAAATAATGGTGCGGTTTACAAAAGTTTGTTTCTTTTTTTAGTTTTTTTGAGTCGGGGGTGGGGGAAGGGGGTTGCCTAGAAAGTAATGTCTAGGGGATATCTATAGAGTTGAGATTTTACCCTCTTTGGATCCAAAACCTGAAATTTGGATCTCTTATGGATCCAAGTTTTGGATCCGAATAGTAATTTAGGTCGAATTCGAATATAGGTGGATTTGACCAGTTTTTTTAGTAATATATATTATTTTATATAAATACATGTTATAATTTATATATATATATAATTATTTTAAACTTTATAAGTATATTTTAAGTTTATAATATAAAATATTGAAATTGATCCGGATCCCAGAATTGGATCTGAATATTTTGGAACAAATTGAATCCGGATTTGAGTGAATCCGAACCCAATCCAAAAATATTTTCAAGCCTAGATACCTATATTTTCCGGGATAATTGTGAAAATGGGATACTCTAAAGCCTGTACTAATGGGATAGACCTTAGGTCAATGAATACACAATCATCACGTCACATATTATGCTTTCTTAGTGGAAGCAAAAAGCATGTATAAAATTGTATATGAGAGAGGGCACTCAATCAAGCATTTGGGAGAAAAAAAATGAGGAAAAGCTTTGTACTTTTCAAATGGATGAATTCTATTGGTAGTTTGTGAGGATTTCTTAGATATTTTCACAACCACCCACCAACTCTCTCTCTCTCTCTCTCTGTGGTATGAAAAATAGATCATGACCACCCCTCCCTCTTTCTCAGAGTAGGGGGGGCAATGCACCAAGTGGTTTGGCCCGAAAAAAGAGGTACGGGTCATAAAATATGGTTCAAGGATTGGGATTGGGATTGGGCTTGGGCTTGGGCCAAGGCTATGCCTACACAGGTATGACCTGACCTTTATTTTTTATTTTTTTTTGTATTATTTTCTATTTATTTTATTTGACTCTGTCCGGCTCAGGCCACGCTCATTGCGGGGCTATCTCTAAGCGACTGTCATAATGACTCCTCTATGCAATGGGAGGAAAAATATATGATGACCGCTCCTTTCTCTCTCTCTCTCAAAAGAAGGAATAATATGTGATGATCGCTCCTCTCTCTCTCTCTCTAAGTTAGGAGAATATATCATCATCTCTCTTTTTCTAAGTTGGCTTTCATCTGTGCCTCCTGCATACTACATTACAAATAAAGAAATTAAAAAAAAAAAAAAAAAGTTGCACATAACTTGTTGATGAGGCAATGGAGCTTCCATTTGCTTAGATAAGTAATCAAGCGAATAAGCATTTGGGCAAGGTAAAATATAGAGGTCTTAAACTTTTTAAATAAAAATAATGCATACAACCTCAGAATCAAATGAAGTGTCTTTTCCTACTAATATTATTGAAAAGTGGGTTGTCGCTAATGAGTAGACTGAGAGGAAACGATCGTCCCTTCAACCACAGATATCAGAAATAAATCATGTGGAGTGTTTTTTAGTGAGATGGATGGTGATGACTGCACAATGCATACTGTAGCATGTTGATATGATTACTAGAGAGAGGGAGAGAGAACGGTTGCACAGAGATATAAGGGGTTATTATGGTATTTACATTTTGTCTTGGAGGGAGTGAGAGGGACGGGGGATCCTGAAGGTGACCTGGCCAAGGTCTCGGTGAGGGTCTAGATTTAGCCCGGGCCTATCTACTTCTTGACTAGCTTGAGTCTTTGGCCGAATTTAATTCGACTTGGGAATGTGTATACGTGTTTACACATGCCCAAGTCTAGACCCCATCAGGTCAGGGTTATCGATCTGAACCGGCCACCCATTTGTAATGTAAGAGAAAGAAAAAGTAGGGCCCAACACATATTATACGGCCCATGAGTGAGGGGTTGAGCTCAGTCTTGAAGGCCCAATTGCTAGTTGGGCCAGAATGGGCAACATCCGCGGCACTACGGGTAGCCTTTACGAAGAGGAAGAGAGAGAGAGAGAGAGAGAGAGAGCCTGACCCGGCTTCTTGTGTTGGGCATGAACTATGGTAAAGGAGCCCTTAACGAGGCGAGTCAAGGCCCTAGGTTGCCCAGCTGGGCCTAGGCCACTCTAGCTCGACCCATGTACAGCTTGTTACTATATCTCAAGAGGCATTTTTGTCATTTGGAAGGGGTTAAGCATTAACGCAAAATGATGAAATTACCCTAAATAGTTCAGGATTAGGAAGGAGTTCAGGATTAGGAAGGAGGAACATATTTTCATAGCAATGGGGGATAACTTTATTATTATTATTATTATTATGTGAGATTTTTGTGGCTCGAGCAAACTTACTTTTTTAACCTTAGTTGTTCAATGTTTCTTTTAACCATATTACTATTATGTAGGATCATTACTCTTGTTAAAAATGCATGTCTCGTATTCCTAATAATTAACTTTTTAGGGCAAGATGGTCTTTTTGCTCGATCTAGTTGCCTGAGCAAAATGGATATTTAAGCCTACTTGTTCAGCCATAGGTAGCTGAAATTGTATATTTTTCTTGTGAAATATTTTTATTGTTCTTTTTTAAAGCAGGACAATGAATTGATATATAAACTTAAAAGCACACCTTCTACTGGAAATTGTAATCTTTTGACCTATGTAATGCTATTATAAGGGGCTTCAACCCCTTTCCCGGTATTTTCCCTAATAATATTATAAGGGGCTTCAACCCCTTTTCTGATATTTTCCCTAAATTCTTTCCATGTCTATGGCTTATATCTATTCCTTTTCTCTAAAATCTCACTTTCTCCCATCATTTTTTCTAGTTATAGAATAAACCCCATTTGAAATTGGTTATTTTTCTTACAACTCCTAAACCATAATAACCAAACATCCATGAGCCTAATAAAAATAGAGGACTAATCTGAACACTAATCCAACACTAGAACCCTAAAGACCGATACCCTAAGGTCCCAGCTTTATAGATCCTTTAAAACTCGTACAAATTAAGCTAAAGAGTCGCTCAAAACCGATGTACAATTTGGAAGTCATGGCCTGAACAAATTTGTTTAAAAAAATTTCAATTTGCTCCCAACAATGCAAAGCATATTATGAGGCCCTCCGAGCCCAACAATGAACTATGCAGCCTTTCCTGCTTGGGGCCCGATTTGCTCCAAATTTTTTATTGTTTCTTGATGGATGAATCAGGGATATTCTAGAAGCCTCTGGAGCCATATGAACACGGTTTTAACCGTATATTTGATTCAATCTAAAGCCTAAGATAACCCATAATCTTATTAAAACTACCCAAATTGGGTCATGTATAAAACCCTCTCTCATTGAAATTTTGGTTAAATAAAAAAAGGGTACTTGTTTCTGTGAGAGTATAATATAAATTTACTCATTCGGTAAAAAGACTTACTTAAGAAGATTTTTTCAATTTAAAATTTTTGGAACAAACTAATTAGCACTAGATGTTTATTTTTAAAAGTTAAAATTTAAGTTTTTTATTACTTAGATCTCACCCTCTAAAAATTGGACGGTCTCTATTAAATCTTGACACAAGAATTAATTTAAAGTATGTAGAGGGTTACAATAATAATAATAATAATTATTATTATTATTATTATTATTGAGGTTAGCCTATGGATGAAGAGGCTACATCCCAAAATTTGAATTCTTTAAATTAATCCTAGGTGCAATCTTACATGAGGGAGTAAATGAATAGCTGTCTCCCAACCCAAGTATAATATCTTTTGATAAAGCTGCTTATGACGTTTAAAAAGGAAATAACGGAGTGGGGCAATCAAGCGGCCATACAAGAGAGAAGACGGCTAAAGACATGGATTGGGTTGCTTTGATTTTAATTAACAAGGAATTTATATTCTCTCGGGAGTATACAGTTTATTTACTCCCTCATGTAAAATCACACTTACAATTAATTTAAGGATTCAAATTTTGAGGATACAACCTCTTCAACCCATAGATTAATCTCAATGAGAAAAGTACCTAATTTCACCCTCTTCACTCTTGAAAAAATAAAAAATAATGTCTTCAACATTCTATGGAGACCATCCAATTTTTAGAAGGTGAAATCTAAGCGTTAGAGCTCAAATGCAAATTTTAACTTTTGGAATTAATAATCTAGTGATAATTAATAGCTTCAAAAAATTTAAATTGAAAAAATCCTCTCAAGTGGGTCTTGGAGTAAACTTATATTATACTCTTCGTAGGACTACCATCCCTTTTTTTTTTTTTTACCCACAAAGTAGTGAATGAGTTTACGGGTTTTAAGTCGTTAGTACGGAGTACAACTAAAAAGAGAAAGTGGAGGGAAAATAACCTCAAATGTTTATAAATGGACCAATACGATGTACATGAAAAAGCTTAAGATTTTAGTCTCATTAAGTTGTCCGTACATAAAACTTTATATAGATCATGAAAAATTATAAAAACCTCGAGGCCGCACAACTTATTCCAACCAAACTTTTTTTTCTCTCTTTTTTTTAAGACAAACTTTTCATGCAAATATCTCGAGAAAAAAACGTTATTTTTTCGTACATAAAAATCACACATTGACGGAACGCACCATCACATTGTCAGAGTGTATAAGTGCCACACTGCCCTAGGACAACTACCGAGCCAAAACTGAGCATTACCAGAAAACCTTTTATATATTGCAATAGCAATCTAGTAACATCTACTGTCGGAGTGCCCTTTGCAATGGCCGGATCGCTAGTTCCAACTACTGGAGAGCTAGTTACAACTAGGGGACCGCTAGTGCTTGAGCCCTACTGTCAGACCGCTATCGAAGCTTACTATTAGATCGCATTTACACAACACTATTTTGGTGGATGAGCCCTACTGTCCGACTGCTATCGAAGACCTACTATTAGATCGCACCTACATAATGCCACAACCCTATTTTGGTGGGATAGAGGAGAGACCGCCACAGCGCTGTTTTGGTGGGATAGAGGAGAAAGAGGGTAAAATAAAAGTAAGGGAAGATAATTTAGGCATATATATATATATATATTAATTTTTTATTTGATTGGAACAGCATAAAAAAAATTAAAAGTGTTTTTTTTTAGAAAAAATATCTTATTATCTCTTATTTTTAACTTCTATATCTCATTAGATCTAATACTTAAAAATATTACTTATAAGCAAAATGACTCCATCTTTTTTATCTTTCAACCCTTTAAACTCTTTTGATCATGTATTGGTGACCTCAACAACTTATGAAATGACTCTATCACTTTCTCTCTCTAAACTTCTATTTCTCTATCACATTATCGTCTTTCTCTCAAAACTCGATCTCTCTCTAAAACCCAAACTCCATCTCTCACTCTCATATCATATTCTCTCTCTAAACTCTATCTCTCTCCTTAAAACTCAAACTACATCCCTCTCTTTTTAAAACCCAAACTCTATCTCTCTCTCTAAAAATCCATCTCTTTTTAAAACCTAAACTCCATCTCTCACTTTTTAAAACTCTATATCTTTTTCGAGCATAAAAAAGTGTGCTCGTGTTCGAGCTCAAGCTAAATCTTTTGGCTGGTAAACTCACCAAGAAGTGAAAAGAGAGTGATAGAGTTTTAATGAAAGAGATATGAAGTTTGAATACGGTGTTATTTTAGTGTTTATTTGGATAAAAAATTTATGATAAAAAACATAGAGACGTGGTGAGATATAAAAGAATGTGACTTATTGCTTACCAGTAATATTTTAAATTTCTGGCCGTTAAAAGTTAAAAGATGAGGATAAAGTGATATTATTTTATTTTTAATTGTTTGATTTAGTCTCGTTGCATTTCCTATTATTTATTATTTCTGACCATTTCGTGGTCCTCGCCGTGGCGGACATGGCCGAAAAAATAATTTCGTGGTCCTCGCCGTGGCGGATATGGCCGAAAAAATAAGAAGAAGAAGGAGAAGGAGAAGGAGAAGCGGAAGTATATACAAAAAAAATATGGCTACCCTTCATTTCTTACAAAGGCTTTTATCAATCAGCCTCTCTCTCTCTCTTTCTTTCTCGCCCTAACCTTCTCAAATGTTTCTGCAACTCTGGAATGCCGATCTTCTTTGTTCAAGTATGACTTATTGCTTTCATGGTGTGCCCTATTTTCTCAGGGTTTTGCTTATTTTTCTAAACTTTCAAGATTCTAAAGTGTTTGTTGCTTCTTCTTTTTTTGGGTTTATTTTTCATGGGTAGTGATCATTTTCCTCAAATTTCAATTGGCGAATTTCCTGGGTATTGCACATTTTCTCAAATTTCAATTGGTAATGTTCTTCGGTATTGTTTTTTATGTTTCAAATTTCAATCGGTAATTATATTGGGAATTTCTCACATTTCTCAAATTTCGATTGGGATTTTCTTGGGTATTTTTGTTTTAATAATGTATTTTCTGGAGTATTGCTAATATAATGTCCAAAATTTTAAGTGCTTGTCGCTGATTTCTTGCTTTTGCTAGGAATTGGGTACTGATATGCTGCTTCTTTTTTCTAGATATTATTTTTGGGCTGTGATTCAAATATTGTTATTTACTAGCTATAGCTGCCAATATACCTGCGGATGATATAATTTTTTCATTTTAAGGAATTGAAAATATGTGCTTTAACTGACATTGAACTCCAAGGACTAAGAAGAAATAGTGACTGAAAATTCAGGATTCGATGAGCATGATTTAGGGGAGGGAAATTTATCAGTCCCATAGTTAATTATTATAGAGTCATGGTTAATATCCGTTCCAATTTTTAACACCATGCGGAGTTTGATCTACCACCAATGACTCGTTCGCATAGTCTAACACGGGTATGGGTTACTCCGACTGGCATCTTGCTGAGGCGAGTTCCATGTACAAACTCGGTTATAAAAAAAAATAAAAAATACTGAATTGAGGAATAAATATTTTATATACAATTTTGATTTTTTTTCTTGTCAAATGTTGTATTTTTCTATTTTCACCTTTTCTTTAATTTTTTGAATTGTTTCCAGCCTTAAATCAAGATTTTCCAAATTCCGTCTTTTATATATATTTTCCATCTTTTTTGGACTGTAAATGTTGTTTGTAGTTTAGTTTGGTTTTCACTTTTCTGTTTTAAGTTTTTTTTTTAGCTTATTTTTGGGCTCCTTCACTTCTCAGGCTATTGCACTATGACTCGCCCTTGTTACTCGGCTTGGGTACAGCCGGAACCTGAGCCAAGTAATTGTACCTTGCCTCTATGGCCAGCTGGGAAGATGGATTAATGAAAGCTATAATTTAGCAAAAGTAATGTTAGAACCATGAGATCATTGGCCATGAAAATGTTGGTGAACAAATGACCCCTAGGAGACATCTCTTAATCACCTGTAATAGGCATCAAATAGAATTACAAGAGTTGGGGCATTGAGCAACCCCTACAAACCAAGATTGGTTACAATATCCATCTATTATTCATAGGTTCTCTGTTTGTTCCTTGAGAGACCAAATTGTCATCCATGAATTTATTAATATCTGTATTAAGAAAACCAGGATAGTTCATGTGATATTATTTTATTTCAGAGCATCGAATTCCAAACTTTTGTAAGCTAATAGGTCATAGAGTTACATGTATTCCTTCCTATTCTTGAAGGGGATTAGTTTAAGGTTGTTAATAGCTTAAACAAATCTTCTGGTACATTCAGCCTGCTTATTTGATTCATTTATCTTATCGCTTCCAATAAAAATGTAAAATTTGAAGATATCGTGTTGGGTATGTGTCCATCTTATTTTGTTTTGGTTCGAGGAATGATATCATTTAGCCATACTGATTTGGGGCATACTGATCTGAGCTGGTTTGAATGGCTTCCCAAGACTGGGTTGGCTGGTCCATATTGGGGGGATTGACTAGTTAGGCATTGGGTTCATTTCTATTTGTTTTTGTTGAGGTCCAATCTAGATCTGAAACTTTGGTAGCCTATGACATTGTGTAGTTTCCTCCTACATTTGGTGATGGCATCGTTTATCTTGGCAGGTCTGGGCTACACCTCAAGTGAACTTTGGGTGATTGTAGATGCAAATATTGATCACTCTGATTGCTTCTGAGTCATGAATTGCTTACCTTTTCTTTGCACAAGACGATGCCCTTCAGCATCAGAACCAATTCCTGGTAAATTTATGTTTTCCCGGATGTGTCATTTTTGCACCTGATATCGAACTTCATGTATCCTTTACACACTGAACTAAACTACCATACACTTGGAAAATTTTTTCGAGCACAGAGCAATGCTGCCATTGGTTGTTGTCCTTATTTTGTTAATTTGTTGGATAAATTAGTTCACATAAAGTGTTTATGAATGCAGATTCACCATCTTTCCGCAAATTTCATGTATATTCATATAATGATTTGAAGATCGCTACTGAAGATTTTGGTGAATCTAACAAAATAGGACAAGGTGGTTTTGGTTCTATTTACAAGGTACTATCATCCACTTGAAAGGTCAATTCTCTGTTTTATATACTCTTTTGCTGAAAGCTCCAGATATGGATTCACCTTGTGATATTGTGGTGGGCTATGGGCAATATTGGCAAAATTGGACTCGGTCTGGAACTTGGGCAAAGCCCAGAGCGAGTCAGCTTGGAGAATCCCATGTGGCTTGCCGAGTTTTCCCTAAATAATGGGGACATTTTGTGGAAACTAAGGAAAATTTGGGAAAAACCACATAGGAATATACAAATTGAGATATAAATTTAATTGCATGTCCTTAGAATTTCTACCACTACCACTACCTCTACCAAATGTCTCTGAATTTCTTTACTGATTGAAGATACCATACTCTAGTTGACTTGATTTTCAGTCTTGTCAGGTGACTGAATCTGATCACACATCCAAATTAAATAGTGCTATGCAAGAATAACATCAGGATATAGTACTGAATCCAATCAAATCCAAATTAGATCTGCATGGGCAAAGTCTCATTTCATGACATTTGTCGAACATCATTTTATAAACTTAATGAGCACGATGGATTTTATTTTATTTTTTGTACTTGGTTATAATACTTGGTTATAAACTTTCTTATTAATCTATGGAAATGTTTGTATTCTTTGCTGAATCTTTCATTGTATCAAAAGGGAAAACTCAAAAATGGTGCCACTGTGGCTGTGAAAGTTCTTTCCGCGCAATCCACACAAGGAGAGAGGGAGTTCTTGAATGAGATTTCTGCCATCTTTGACATCAAACACCAAAATCTTGTTGAGCTTTATGGTTGTTGTGTTGATGGGGATACCAGAATTTTGGTCTATGGCTATCTGGAAAACAACAGCCTTGCACAAGTTTTTCTGGGTAATTTTTCATTTCATGTGAAACTTCTATCAGTTATTATTTTCGTATGGCACCAGAATACTTGCTTTTATTAAAAAAAAATGTAGATAGTTTCTTTTATTCAAATGTGATTTCAGTAATATCCTACTTGCTTATTATTACAGGAAGAGTTCTGAAGTTCCTTATGCTTTTTTTTGTCAGGCAGAGAGTCCAGTGGAATTGAGTTTGACTGGATGAGAAGGAGGACAATCGGCCTTGGTGTTGCTAGTGGTCTGGCCTATCTCCATGAGGAAGTTAAACCACATATAGTGCATCGGGATATTAAAGCTAGCAATATACTCCTTGATAAGGACCTTAATCCGAAAATTTCAGATTTTGGTCTCGCCAAGCTTTTTCCAGATGACAAGACTCATATAAGCACGCGTGTTGCAGGCACTCTGTATGTTCGTTTTCCTTCTTAATAGATATCTCTTCTTCTATTGCTAATTTGAAAACTAGGCTGTTGATGATTTGCTGTTTTCTTCTTTTTGGCTCCATATGGATATTTCAGTTTAATTCAGAAGTTGTATATGGCATTCTCTTGAAGCTCTCAACATATTTCTTACACTATTTTTGGTTTGTAGTTGATGCATTGCATGGTTCTGATGTTATGGTTTCTGCTTGTACTTTGAAGAGGTTACCTGGCTCCAGAGTATGCAATAAGTGGGCAGCTGACTCGGAAAGCAGACGTCTACAGTTTTGGAGTACTTTTATTAGAAATAGTCAGTGGAGGAAGCATTCTCTACTCAGGAGTTCAGATTGAGGAACAATATCTTCTGAAAAGGGTGAGGACCATGGATGAGTGCCTCTGTTAGACAAGAATTAGAGGTTTGCTTTGACAATTAGTTATCATCATATGCACTTTAGGGACTGTTTTTTGATGAATCTCTGTTGGATCTTTAAACTCGAACCTAGATAAATCCGAATGTGTAGGCAGATGTAAACAAGTCTTTTAACTAACATACGTAGAATGTTGTTTTAGTTTATGTGGCATTTGGTGTGTATCCCCACGTGCGTGTGTGAGTGCGTATGTGTGTGCGTGAAGAGAAGGATTTTGGAGATGGCAAATAAAATATTCCTTTTTCATTAAATTATTGAGAAGAGTGTCAAATTGCAGTTGGAAAAGGGACAAGCTGACTATCTCTTTGTTGACCATGATAAAACTTTTTATGACTTGTGCCCCTGAGTAAAGAACTTTTACAGAAAATAAGTTATGGAGAATTGAGTTTTGGTTCAGTGGTGGATTTCTGTTCATTTCTTCAATATATTCTGCGAGCTTCCTGCAAAATAGTTCAATATGATGTTTCAGAACTTTATGATTCTAAGAAATCATTTTATTCCCTGTGATGCTGACCTAGAGAACTATGCTTATTCTTTGGATCTTTTACCAGAGCAATCACTGATGACTGCAAATGTGGAAGTAACAATATATCATGGAAGTAATGAATATCATGTTGCTTAAAAATGAAAGTAATGCTGTAATAGTTGCTGCAATGTCTATTTTGTCAATATGATTATCAATAAGATTGAGGACATACATGGGAAATAGTGTGAATGCATATCAGCATATGTTAGGAGTTGTTATAGATTGATGTATGAAACAGGGTTCCGTAACTCTCCAGAGTTGACTCGAATTTGGGCAAGTTACTCGGACTCGCCCTATGGCAAGGCAATTAAGTTTGCCCATTTTCGTTCAAACATCACCCAAATGACATGTTGGCTAGTATATAAGCTTCAGTGGCCTCACGACCAAGGTTCAAATTCCCTCAGACAGCACCGTATCGTTTTTTTATTAAAAAAATACGCTTCAGTAAAGTAAGGTTTAACAAGGTTTATTAAAGAAATAATGTAACGGGGGTTAAAAAAATATTAAATATGGGCATGGGTCTTGTTGAAGATCCATGTCATTTATATATATATATATATATATTTCTTTGTTTTTCTTTCTTTTCTCTTGACGGGCTGGATTCAGGCGAGTTACTTGGACTTGCTTGAGCAACTCGGCTTGGCCAATGGATGAGTACCTTGGCGGAGTCGAGTCCCAGTGCTTTGGTATGAAATATAACAAACGGGGTAGCAAATGCATTAAATAATGACATGGGGCATATAAATTGTGCATTCCCCTAACCTAGCAACGGAATGCTCCTAACAAATTAGTGCACAGAACCCTATAAATGTTAAACTTGCTGAGTAGCATCATGTGTGGTATCACTTGCATCAAGTTAGCCTGAGTAACCTCCTAAGCAAGTAGTTAATATTCCTAACAGGAAGCAGCATTAGGTGTATTCCAGGTTATGAACTATGTCGGTTTCACAAAATATTTGAACCTTGACTTTTTGTGGAAATATTAAAACTGGTTATATCCTCAATTTGCTGCAAGAAAATTTAGTAAAATGATGTTCTTTAATGATTCCTCTCAGGTCTGACTAGTGAAAATGGCACCAGAAGGATATGCAAAATGATCATAGCAGCTGTAAGCCTATTCATGAAGATACCTTTTTATGAATCATTGTTTTTAGTTGATTGGTATATTTTTTTGTCACTTTTTATAGTCATGAAAAATATTTGTCTCTTGCCTCAAGTGTTTTTCTTGTATGATATTGATGTCCTTGGACCTTCTTATTTGGTGTGTGACATGACCAATGTTAACATGTCATCTAATGGCCTGAGTTTTGCTCTATAGTTCACCATGTCATTTATGTATACGCACATTTACACCCTTGTGTATACACACATATGCCTGCATGTATGCATGTAATGGGTTATATTCCTATTGCTGAAATTAATGTTGATAGTAAGGCCGTTTTAATGTGTAAGATCCCTGGTTTGCTGCTTGCTGCTTGCTGCTTATTTGCGTGCCTTTTGGATAAAAGAAATTAGCTAGAAAACCAGAACAATAACTTCTATGCAAATCACTTAAATAGTTTCAATCACTTCTTTAGTGAACTTTAATGAGTATCAGTTGGTGATTTGTTGTCATTGTGATGCAGGCATGGGAACTGCACAAAGCAGGTGAGCTCTTAGAGCTCATTGATCCAAAACTAAATGGGGATTATCCCAGGGAGGAAGCAATTTGGTTTCTTAAAGTGGCCCTTCTCTGCGTACAAGAGAAACCTAACCTAAGACCTAATATGTCTGAAGTTGTGAAGATGTTATCAGATACTGTTAATGATATGGATGTGAATATCCGGAAACCAGGGATCATACCTAATTTTATGGCTATGAAAATGGGCAGAACGAAGAAAACTGAAGTCCTCTCTCAGAGCTCAGGTCACGAGGGGTCTTTCTTCTCTTCCTCCACTGGTGTCACACTAGGGTCATTTTCATCCTAAAATACATTTCATACAAAATATTGAGCCTAAGAAGGATGGTTTGAGCTTCTTGCATAGTTGCTGAACTTGGCTTGGCTTCACCGAAGAGAGTCGCCATACTTCGAGAAAGTCATGATTTGGTTGGAAGAGCAACCAGTGGTGTCAGGCGAGGCTAGATCAAGGATAAATTACCCAAGGAATGTAAGATTAAGAGGCCTCAATGTTTAGCCATGGATACCAATGTTAAAGAATGCTGACTCGGGCTCGGACATGCCAGGGTCTCGGGCCCTAGGAAGTTAGAGGCATAGTTTGAGAACTAACTTGGTTGATTTTCTGGGAAAATAACAAAAGGGACCCTAGGCTCGAGCGTAACTTGATTCCTGGGTAACTCCCACTTGAATCTCTAGGGTCTTGTCTGATTCTGAATGGGCATGCGATTTTCACACCATTACACCAATGCTACCACCACCATCACACAAGTTATAATTCAGATGGAAACAATTAAACATCCCACGAGATCAAATGATATTAACTAAATTGCTATTTGATTGATTATTATGGGAAAAATTATACAGAAATTTTGGAACTGAATGGTTTTCTATCTGCTGGGTCATCAGTCTTGATGGAGTTGGTCTCCGGCTCTCAGCTCAAACCCAACCAAGTTTGCAATTCCATTTCACTCGTACATTTCTCATACACCGTAATTGTTTTTAAGGTTTTGTAAAATATATAATAAAAAAAAGAGACTACAAAATGTCTATAGGTGAAACTGAACAGTATTTTTGTCCATAACTCTCATGAGTCCGGGGCGGTTTTTAAGCAAAGCCTATGTTCGTGACGGGGTGAAGCATTGTCGTTTTTAGAATTTTTCCATAATAAAATTAGCATAAATCTTTTGACAAAAAGTTCCTAATAAATGCTAAGACTGCCCAGCCCAGTCGAGTCGACCATGAAAAACCACATAATGGGTGACAAAAGTGTGACCGAGGGTAGGACGAGGGTCGGGCCACCTTGCTCGGCCTTTTTTTTTTCCCTTATTTTTTCTTGTTTCTTCTTTGTGTCCATTAGCCGTGGCCCTGCCCCAAACCTGGCCAAGGCTGTGTTGGTCTAGTCCGGTATGAGTTGGGCCCAAGCCAAAGATGGCCCAGACTACGCCCTGGCCTACGCTTGCCCAAAGAAGTGGAAATCACTAAAATATCTCCAATTACTTATGAACTCTAAAATAAGAATGAGCCTTTATTTTGTTAATTGTTGTGGGAGCTCACAAATTCAGCCAAAACAAAAAAAAAAAAATAGAGAAAAAAAGGGGGGGAAGATAGAGCTTCCTTCCTATTATTTTTTGTTCCAATATAAATTTGCGAAAGTCATTGGTCTTTGGAGACCTTGTTCTGCAACCTTTTATCTCAAAACTCACCAAAAATTGTAATTCTAGCGGTGGAAAAAATATTATCTCAGTCTTGACCATTATAGATGTAAAAAAAATATATATATATAATTTTCTATTATTTCTTATTTCAATATAAATTTGCGAAAGTCCTTAGCCCTTCTGAGGACCTTGTTCCAATTTCTCCAGGAAAAAAAAAAGAAAAAAAAGGAGCCCATATCTTTTGTTAAGAAAATATTTTGATAAGGCTGCAACCCTTTAATGCTTTACCTCCAAACTCACTAAAAATTGTAGTTCTCCATGGAAAATATTTAAAATGATTATCTTCATTATGGTTGTAAAAAACAAAACAAAAAAAATTTAAACTCTAAAAATATTATATATTACAAAATATTATCTAGACCGTCCATTTGCCCAAAAATAAATAAACGTTATTGGATACGCAAAATCTTTAATTTTTTGAGTTTTAAATTTCATAATCAGCATTGAAAATTGATTTTAAAGTCATCTTAAAGATTTTCGAAAACCAAAGTGCTTTTCAGATTAGAACTCGAACTCTAGATAAGGCTTTACTTTGTCTTCATAAATCCTAGGGCTTATAGGAACTGCGCCCCTTTCGGCAAGCATTGTCTCTCTAAACCTAGAAGGGGAGAGTAAAACAAGAATAGAAACAAAGAGCGGGAGAGGTTAAAGTACAGGACAGTCCTCAAGGAGACAATCCGAATCTTGATCAGAGTGGAATGGACGGCCCAGATTTCAAAACGTATGGCTGCCATTGGAAGAGCCAATAATGCTGCTGCTGCTGCTGCTGCTGCACATTTCCACAGACATTCTTTCTTTTCTCTTCTGTAAACATGGAAGGACCTCACCTCACTCATGAACCAATACCTCTCTCTCTAAGACCTTCATGAGACCATACCCAAAACCTATACCTCTCTCTCTAAGACCTTCAGGAGCCCATACCCAAAACCTCTCTCTCTCTCTCTCTAATATCTTAGTGAACCAATACCCCATCTCTCTCTCTAAGACCTTCATGAAACAATGCCTCTCTCTCCAACACCTTCATGAACCAATACCTCTCTCTCTAAGACCTTCATGCACCAGTATCTCTCTCTCTCTCTCTCTCTCTCTCTCTCTCTCTCTGGTGTTTGTATTGCTGGATTGGGTGTTGTTCAAGAACCAAACTTGAAAACGAGACAGAAATATCATGAACTAGTAAACTTGTTTCCACTATTTATTGATACTTCATTGGTCACAAAGGGAAAAAGAAAACAAGGGAAGATTTGAATTCATATGCAACCTCAGGCTGAATAAGGAAGGAATATTATGAAAGGAATAATAAGATGAGAATGAGCAATCAAATAAGTAAATTAATGGTGAGGATACCATGCATACATGCTCCTCTCCATCCTCCAATCTTTTTTCCTTTTAGAGAGAGAGAGAGAACAGTCTTCTGCCCATCTTGTCTTTTTCCTTTTAGAGAGAGAGAGAGGGAGGGTGCAGTCTTCGGCCCATCTTGTCACAAACGAGCACCTGGAATACATAAATGATCAAGAATTAAGTTTCACAGCGCAACTGAAACATAGTAGAGAGAGAGAGAGAGAGAGAGAGAGAGAGAAAGAGAGAGGTAAGTATGCATGGCTCCTCGCACGCCAGGTGCATGGTCAATGGAAGGATCATGGACGGTGCAGGTGGCATACAGGGAGCCAGGCATAGCATACTTGCACCATTCACTCATCTCTCCTCAACACACAACCTACATTTTCCTCTCACTCATCTCATCTCATCTTCTTAGAGAGAGAGAGAGAGAGAGAGAGAGAGAAGGGGAAGCAGGAGCAGAGGGGGAGGGAATGGAGAGGGGGTGGTGATGAAGGATTTATTGAGGAGGAAAGGGAGGATTATTGTATAATACAACAAAAAAGTGTTGGGAAAAACATTTAAAGGGAATTTTTGGTTTCCTTTATTTTGTTTTATTTTATTTCATTTCATGTGTGCATGTAATGTAAAGTGTACAGTTGGTGTCCTTCCCCTCTTCTTCTCTCTCATGAAACAGACAACTTTTGGGCTTTTCAACAAAATAAAACAAAATCAAAATCCTCTCACTACACCCAACCTCTTTGCTTCCTTGCTTTTTCCTCTCTCTCTCTCTCTCTCTCTATCGCTTTTCCCTCAACTCCTCTCCAAACTCGGTCTCTCTCTCGCTTTCCCTCAACTCCTCTCCAAAACTCGGTATCTCTCTCTCTCTCTCTATCGCTTTTCTCTCAACTCCTCTCCAAAACTCGGTCTCTCTCTCTCTCATTCATTTGTCTTAGTGGTTGGGCACTAGTCGGGGGTTAAAAATGGAGGGACTCTATTTCTTAGACACAGAGGGAGGGAGGCATTTGAATTAAGGGTGTGGTATAAATAAGGCTGAGGGCATAAACAATCCAAGTATCATGTCATTTCAATACCAAAAATCTTTATGATGATATCATGAAATTTTATTTTTATATCTAAATATAAAATTTAAAGCTTTAAAAAATTGTTTAGATTAAGAAGAACTATGAACTATTAAAAAAACTTAAAAATTGATAGGTCTAGATAATACATTACAAGATGCACTATTTTTTAAGATTTGTAATCTTTTTTTTTAACTTCCATGTGTTATCAGATTCGATAATTTTTCAACATCAAACCATCTTCCAGTGAATTCTTGAGGTGCCCAATAATTTAATTATTTAAGACCTCAACCTTATATACATTTTTTCCTTGAATTAAACCCCCTATTTCTTAGAAAGAGAGAGAGAGAGGAAGGAGGGAAGGGCTGAATTGAGTGCTTTGATTTTCCTTTTTGGGCTCTCCAAAAGCAGCAGCCAGCTTTTGCCTTCTCTGCAACATATTTGTCTCGAGCGTTTGGAAGATTTGGATTCCCTTTCCCCTAAAGCCTCCCCCTCTCTCTCTCTCTAAAACTTTATGGTGGTGGGGTTTCATTTTTCCATGCTATTGTCCTAGGGGAAAAGTACCTCTAAAATTTGTTTATTTATATTACTTTTAAAAATTTTATTTATTTTTATCACTTATATTAAAAAATTATATAACTTTGGAATTTTATTTATTGAAATATAGCAGTAATTTCAGTGTCTAGTTTATTTAAAGTTTTAGATTGAGCATTATCATGTATTAATAATGTCTTAAAAGATTTGTCAAATATACATTGTCCGATAGGAAAGAAACTGTCATCCCCACTATATTATATATATATAAAATTAATCCGATAAAATAGACGGTGTAGATTATCACAATTTTATTTCTGAATATAAAGTTACAACCTTAAATAATCCACATCCACACTAAAAAACCAATTAATTTTTCTTAGAAGAAAATCCTCCAATCTCTTTCAATAATATCAGTACTACATTTCCACAGGTGGCAGCATTAAATTGGGGCCATCCATTTATGTCCCATGATCATCTATCTGCTTGAAAGATTAACAGTGATCAAATGGTTAGCAGTTAAAATTGTTGGGGAGGTTTTTTTCTTGTCTTTTTTATTTGATATCCTGTGTTTCCTTATCTTTTTAATTTTAAATTTAATGGGAGGTTGGGCTTTTTATTGATAATGGAGAAATTTTATCGTTTTATGGGTTGGAAGTAAGAAGTGTGGGAATCAGGATGTCAGTAGGGGTGAAGGCGTTTCGTGTTTGGAGTCTTATGATGAGATTCCAATACTCAGTTTCTCTCTCTAGCTATCTAAATCTCTAGGCATCTCTATCTCTAGGAGGGTCTTTCTCTTTCCATCTCTATCTCTCTCTTTCACTTGCATATGTCTCTGTCTCTCATGTTGTTAGAGAGAGAGAGCATTGTATTGTATTGTATTGCATTGCATTGCATTGCATTACATGCAGAGGGCGTTCTCAGTTGGGGCTTTCATTTGCCCATATTTGGCTCCAAACTCAGTAGGAGGTGCATTTCATCTCTCAAACCATTTCTCCAAAATTGGGAGAGGTTTTAGGAGAAACAGATAGCGAGAGGGCTACCTCATATCATTGCTCCTCTTACCTTTTTGGGACTCATTCGATACCACCTGAGCCGTGGGGTAGAGAGAGTGACCCAACACCTTTCTTCACGTTATGAGTTATGATGGGGTATAGAACCAGAGAGAGACCCATCACCCTTCTTCATGTTATGAGTTATGATGGGGTAGAGAGAGGCTCAACACCCTTCTTCATGTCTTGGGTCAAGGAGAGACAACATCCGCATTGGCCTCCAACCAGACTAATCAGTAGTTGAGATTAGCCAAGCTATATATCTCAAGTTCGATTCCTACTGCCACTGCTACCAAAAGAACAAAAGAAGGATTCACAACACCTAGAGTGTCCGAGTGAGAGGGAGAGAGAGACACCTTTTTGTTGGGAACCGAGGCTATCTTGTTTAGTGAATCTTTCGCTGCTATAATTCTGAAACCTTGAAACCATCTTGCCAATTATTGATAAATTGATTTCAAGAAATCTTTGGTAAAAATATGGTAAAATTAATAAAATGTAACATAAGAACCCCAATGGTACAACCACACACTACGAACCATAATCAAATCAACATCACCACATAATATATGTGGTTTACGCAAAATCGTGCTATATCCACGGGCGTTTGGCAAGTAAATGATTTATTATCAATAGAAGAAACTTACAAGTTTGTGTGTTTTGTAGAGATTATCTAATAAAACGGTAAAAAAAACTCAAATTGATTTTCCTACCACAATAATATCATCAATCGACTTCTTGCTTTGTCTTTGTTGACAAACATCGCCGCCGCAAAGAATCCCCGATGCAATCCAACCTAATACAAGGGTACAATTGTGCTGGAGTTTGTGCAAAAAAATTTCCAATGATTTTGGCATCATGTCTCAAAATTTTCCACCTTGATACAAAATTATACCCTTGTCTTGTCAATTATATATTGTTATTCCTTTTTTAAAGAACTTAGAGAACTTAACGAATGCCATGAGCTCTCTAGTCCAATAACTACCGTGGCCATGCCTTGCTCATTTTCAATTGTGTTTATTCTTCTTTTACAAACTCCACATTCTTCAACATTCTCATCCTTAAGTTCTTGAGGCCATCTTGCCTTCACATATACTCTAGGTGAATCATTTTCTACACATCTACTGTGCTTGAGCTGATATCACTTAGAAACCCTATGTCAGTCTCTCCCACGAAGCCTTCTTTATGCTCAAAACCTTGGCTATACTTGCCCATACTTCTTAAATTTCAAAGTACCTATTTCACTTCATTCCAACATGTTCTTCCAAGTTGGTAGAGGAAGTGGCTCTGCTAGGGTTTCCTAGCCGCTTCCAAGAGATCCACTGCCGACCAAGCCATCCTAGACAGCAGCCACCTTCACCTCTACCTAGCAACTGTAGCATCCACCGCCACCACAACCGAGTAGCAGTAGCAACCTCCACCGCCACCACAACCGAGTAGCAGTACCAGCCGCCACCGCCCTGCTGTAGCTGCCACCAACACCACCCTGTGAGAGGAAACATATGTCATGTTGCAGCTGTTGTTTCTCTTGATCTTTCCTCCTTTGAGCTAGATCTAGTCTCTTGTGGGCTAGATCTTTCTGTTTCTCTTTCTTTCTCTGGTTTTCCCCTCTCTCTCTCTCTCTTCCCAGAGGGTTGGTTTCCAGGCCTTTGTTCTAAGCCTTCCTCATCTGCTATTTCATTTCTAAGGTAGTATATAGCTTCTTGGTGTCTTAAGGGGGGGTTGTCCACCCTTCTCCCCCCCTTCTCCCTCTTCTCCATCTTCTCATGTAGTCTATTCTTCTCATCTTCTCCCATTTCCAACCTTTCTTTCTTTTCCTCTCTTCTATCTCCAACTTTTGTCCATGATCCTCCTACTCTCTTGCACTCTTTTTCTTTTCCTCGACTTTCACCTCGTCTAGGTAGGCTAACGCCTAAGATAAGATTTTCTCTTTTTTTTAGGGATTTAAGACCCTATCGCCCCCTATTTAGGTCTTATGTGGTTAACGCCTAAGACAAGATAGACCTTTTTGAGGGCCACTTTTTCCCCTGTCATGGAGGATTTTGCTTCTTGTAGTTAACTCCCAAGATAGGTATGGCTTTGCTGAAGGCCACTTCCCCAGTCATGGAAGAATTTTTTCCTTCTAAGAAGTGAGATCCCCATTTTTTCCCTGTTCAATTGCTAGACGAGTTATCGTTGACCTCTTTCTCCATCCTTTTGTCATGGTTCTTCATCTGCCCCCCCTCTGGTTCCTCTTCCCTTCCTCTTCCCTCGAACTCAATGTTTTATACCCATCCTTTGGCCATTGGTTTAGCCATTTACTTTTAGATGCTGCCATTTTGGTGCAGTTTGGGTAGCATCCCAACCCCGGCATGTGTGCTTCCTGCAGAAGGGATAATGCTTTGGTTTGTTTTCAAGTTAATGAGGCTTGAGCTCAGGGATGTGAGCAAAATAGGCTTCCTTGCTTCAAGTGGTCAGCGAGTTTTCCAAGCTTCTAGATGGAGTAGGGTTTTCGATTTTTTGTGATTGTTTGTGTCTCACAAGTTATGGTTGATCTTGCTTTGAGGTAGGGCTACTCACCCTATTTTTCCTTTTTGTAATTGTAATATTGGAGTTTATCTCCTTATATTAATGAATTCTTACTCAACTTGTTTAAAAAAAAACATTTTCTTCCTAGTTTAAAACAAAAGCCAATCAAGAAAACCACAAACAAGTGAAATAACAAAGCATATATATAGATCATGGCAATGATCAAAATCAACACTAGAGAAATATACAATACTCTGGTCACCTCAGCTATTTTTTCACCAAATTTTAAACATTGGCTTGAAGAAAATTTATAACGTATTTTCGGGTTCACATCCTCTTGTGAAAGTCCTAAATCTTCAATTTCTCTGCCTTGGCGAATATCACCATTAAGATCTTGCTTTGTCAAGATCTTCCATTGTCAAACCATGTGCCTCTTACCAAACTTCTTCTTCTTCTACAACAAAATTTACCTTTTCATTCACAATTGCTCCCCGATAATTTATACAAGTTTCCTTTTCAGACTCCCTTCATCATAGTTAGAGCCTCCTTTTAAAACTTTGAGCACTTCACCTTGCCTGATAAATTTGTAGCCTTCTATATGTAAAGAAGAAAGTGAAATCAAATTATTCTTTAAATCCGACACATGTCTCACATTTTCATATATTAGAGCCATCCCAAACCGAGTTCATTCTGGTTGTGTTACTTATTGAATTATTCCCTATTGAAGCCAAACTACCCTCACATGACTTATATACATCAAACCACAATCTACACGGGCACATATGATGTGTGGCTCCACTGTCAAACATCCAACTTTAATAGTACATGGGATCGCATCCCACCATTAACACCTCATCTTCAATATAACCAAATATTGATTCTTCAACTTGGTGAACTTCATTCTTGGCTTCATCTTGATCTTTCATACGTGAACTGAAACATTTTGAGGAATTTGATCCTTTTCTTTGCTAATTTTTTTTTTTTATGTGGCCAATCTAGCCACAAAACCAATATCCTTTGTTATAAGACCCTCTCGACTTTGATCTGCTACTTGAGGAATCTCTTGATGAACCAACCTGTTCATCTAACCGACCTCTTTCCACAAGGACATCTATCCTCCAACCTATTTAATCACCTATCAAAGTCTTCTTTCAAAGGTCATTGGCAAGAAGTGCATTATAAACCGAATCCAATTTGTGTGATTCTTCATTGCTGCAACTCAATGTAGTAATAAGGTTATTATAAGACTCTGGTAACGAACAGAGCAGTGTTACTGCCTTATCTTCCTCATCCATCTTCACCCCGATGGTCTTGAATTGACAAATAATGTTGTTGAATTTATTCAAGTGTTCCGACACTTTCATATCATCTCTCATCCTCACATAATACGATTTTCTTTTTAAGAAAATTTGATTTGTGAATAACTTCGTTTGATACAAGCTTTCTAGCTTCGCCCATAAATCCGCTATATTAAATAGTATCTCATTCCCTAAACACAATAAATAGTGGCAAGCGCCTTCCAATCCAATTCTTCCCAATCGTCATCCTTCATATTTTATGGTTTTTGGATTTTTTTTGTAGTCTTTTTTGTAAAGGTCTTGTTGTACCAATATATCATGAACTTTTATTTTTCAAAGTTCAAAATCATTTCTTCCATCAAACTTCTATACTTCCAAATTGTAATTACCCTTTTTCCCAAATTACCACACACTTCCCTTAAGCTCTGATATCACTTGTTGGGAACCGAGGCTATCTCGATTACCCCTTGTTGCGGTGAATCCCCCACCACAACAAAATCTAGTACCTCGAAACCAACTTGCCAATCACCAGCAAATTAATTCCAAGAAATCCAACACCCAAGAATTAAATTATGGTATAGTAAATTTGGTAAAAAAACGATGAAATCAAGGTAAAATAAAATATGAACTCTAATGGCGCAACCACACACTACACAGTACAAACCATAATCAAATCAAATTGATACAAATTATATATGGTCCACCTAAAATCAATTGGCAAGGAAATGATTAACTATCAACGGAAGAAATTTTCAAGTTTGTATATTTTGCATAGATTACCTCATACAATATTAAAGAAAGCTCAAATTGATTTTCCTACCACAATAACACCATCAATCAACTCTTTGCTTTGTCTCTGTCGATAAACACCGTCGCTACAAGGAAATACTGATGAAATCCAAGTCAATACAATGACACAATGGTACTAAGGTTTGTGCAAGAAACCCCAAATCTCTACCTTTCAAAACTTCTCCCCACTTTTTATTATTATTATTATTTTCTCTCTTTAAAATTCACTTCTACAGCCTTCCATAAAAATTCATTTTTTATGATTAAATACCCCTCATTAAATAGATAATGCCATATAAAAGTGATTTTGACATCACGTCCCAACACCTTCATGACGGTAGAGAGATAACGTTTAGAGAGAGAGAGAGTTCTTCATGAGAGAGAGAAAGTGAATGCACAGACTTGTTAATTATGCTTGAGAGGCCTCACGTAGCTAAATTTGTTTAGCTTGTCTCTCCAGCATTAATCCCTCTAAATCAAAATTTTTGATGCTACTCATAATGTGTATGTAAAATAAGCGATCCACTTCAATGCTATCTTTAATTATTAAGATTCAAGATTAATAATTGTCTATCTTTTTCACCAGTCTTATATTTTTAGTAAGTTTTAGTTTGGAGATTCATTATTTCTATTTGCAAATCTTACCGATGAAAATACACACCAAAATTGAGGACCAATATTTAATTGTTAAAAGTTATATTACCACTTGGCCCTTGTTTTCAACAATTTTATGTAATATTAAAGTAAGAAAAAAACATTACCACCCAAGTGATTTAGAACTACAAGTGTGTTCCTTATTTGGAAACATTAATACTAATAATTTTTATTGTTGAAATCTCTATTTTATTTTATTTTTTACACTATCTTGAGTCATATTTTATTGTCTTTCCAATTTCTTTTGAGCTTTTTTTTTATAAGTAGTTTTTCTGTAGTACTTTCTTAAGAATGTAAAAAACTTTAAAAAATAATTGGAGATTTATTTTCCCAAAATATTCCTGAGAAGTTTGTCGCTGTTGACACCAAGGCCAAGAGCATGAAGTTTCTTGATCATAACACCTCTAACAACATGTTGGAATAACTTATGTTGTCTTATTCCACTCTCAACGTGATGTCCATATTCTTAAAATACATCCAATTCGGCTCAAGCCACTAGTTAGAGAGAGAGAGAGAGAGAGAGAGAGAGAGAGAGAAAACTTAAGGCAATTAACAAAGATTTAGTCAACATTGGCAGCTCTTAACTATGCTTTATAGCAATTTTTTGGGGGCCTAGTTAGTTAATGGAACAAAGAAAACATAGGGGGAGAGAGAGTTAGAAGTGTTAAAAAGTTATAGAAATCATATATTAATTATATGTTTGAGTTTATACAAGATATTAAAGTTTTTATATTGAATTTTCTATTTTGTGGGATTATTATTGTAATGGGATTTGTTTCTTAAAAAACAAGAGTTGTAATTCTATATATCTCTAATAAATCAGAGTAATCCCTATGAATGAGATATCGATCTACCTTCAGTGGATGTAAGCACTATTGCCGAACCACGTATATGCCTTGTTGATCTTTCTCTCTCATTACTATTTCTTTTATTGCATATTCTATATTATATTAGAGCAGGACGATTGATCGCTAAACGATCTATTGCTAGTCGACAATAAGTTCTGCACATTAACCTTCTTCCGTTCTATGACGAGTCGTTCATTGTTTGAACGACAGCTACGTTCAAATAACTTTTCCCTTATTACGCACCATATATTCTCTTTTTATTACTGCGCACCATATTTCCTCTTGATAAGGGTTTTAACGAGAAGCACTATTATTCTTCCAAGCTTTTAATGGGGCCACTTATTTTTGCAGGCAACAAAGGGTGCTTCTCATATAATGTGGAGCAGTTTATAAAAACCACCGTTTTGTACTTGGTTGTGGTTGAACAAGTGTTTTTTTTGCACGCAGTAATGGGTGCAACAGATTTTTGCATGCAGCAAAGAGCAACATTAAGACAAATTTTTTCCCTTTCGAATTTTTTTTACCGACGCTCGACTCTCTCTTTAGCAAATCTTGCACACAGCTGCGATTCTTAGCACCCACATGCAATTATATTGGTGACTTCTAGAGAGAAAAACAACAATGCTATTTGGGATCTTCGATTGGTAGCGGTATCTTTTTTTTTGTCGTCTTTTGCTGCTAATAAGGTCAGTTTTCTGGTTCCTTTTATTTCTTCGTAATGGCAGATTCAAAAAATCACTCCACCATGAAACTTACTATTGTTCTTTTGACTGGATTTAATTATCTTACTTGGTCGAAAGCTATTTCTCGTTCTCTCTTTGAAAAATCTAAACTTTGATACATAATTAGGAAGAATATCATGATTGTTTATTTCAAAACCTTTGAAGAAAGTGTTGAGAAATTTTTTATGGTTGCTAATAATGAGAAATATAAAAGAAAAATGCCTCAAAATAGTGGTGGTGGTAGAGATCCTACCAATTATCATGATAGGGGAAGGGATGCTCTCATGACTTTCTGTAACATTTTTTTTTGGATAATAGATTCAAGGGCCACAGATAATATGACTAGTAATTTATAATATTTATCTAACCTCAAAACTAATGAAAATATGAACCATGTATCTATTGCTAATTGTTCTTCATTTCCTATCCATAGTGTTGGTAAGACCAGTTTCTTCTCCAAGTCATAAAACTCTAAAGTTCTTTTTATGCCATCATTTTCCTCTAACTTGATGTCTGTTAGTAAAATCACTGTTGTTTTTTCTCCCTAACCCTGTGACTTTCCAAGACTAGGCTACGGGGAGGAAAATTGGTGAAGGAAGACTGTCTCATAGGCTATATTTATTTAATCAGGAGAATAAGGCTTTGGTTGTCGGTTAAGATAATTTTGATATTAATAAATTGTGGCATTTGATATTTGGATACCCCTCAGATAAAGATTTAAAATTTTTGATGCTATCTCTATCTTTGAACTCTCGTTCTTGTGAAGTCTATAAATTCTCAAAACAAACAAAACATCTTTTTCAATCTTTTATGCATGTTTCAAAGGAACCCTTTTATTTGATACATTTTGATATCGAGGGACCAGCCCCAATTGATTCTTATGCCAGCTTTAAATGTTTTATTACTTTTATAGATGATTGTTCTCATGCTACTTGGGTATATTTATTGAAATAAAAAACAAAAGTTTTTCCATTGTTCAAAGAATTTTCAAAACTGATTTTCAAATCAATATATAGTTTCTGTAATTATGCAAACTGATAATGACACAGAGTATATGAACGAAGCTTTTTCTGAGCATTTATTGAATCTTGGTATTATACACCGAATATCGTGTGTTGGAACACTTCAGCATAATAGAGTTGATGAAAAGAAAAATAGATACTTTTTGGAAGCTACAAGGTCTTTGTTGTTTTATATGCATGTTCTAAAAATTTATTGGTCTGAAGCTATTTTAACTGCTTGCTATCTGATTAACAAACTTCCAAAAAAAATTCTTAAGGATAAATCTCCCCTTGAAATTTTAAAAAATAGAAAAACTGATTTATCTTATTTGCGAGTATTTGGATGCAAAAAACTGATTGATCTCATTTGCGAGTATTTGGATTCGTGTCTTATGTTCATGTGGCTGGGCACAATCAGGATAAACTTGATAAGCGTTCCAGTAGATGTATTTTTCTTGGATACTCCTCTACTCAAAAGGGATACAAATTTTAAGATCCCATAACTAGAAAAATATATATTTTCATAGATGTACAATTTGTTGAAACAAAATCATATTTCCGTGACACATTGGAGAGCAGTTTGGAAAATATAACTCAGGGGGAGTGTTCAAGAGGTCATTTTCCTTTGCCTGTTATTAGCATCAGTTATATGTCCAATACACCCCGAATAAGTCATGATGATCAAGCCGAAGTTAAAAATACCTCTAAAACTCACCAAACAGGTTTAGAAGAAGAAGACTCCGTCGCGGCCATGGCCCCACCTGATCCCCCCATGCGTACATCTTCTCGTACTTTTTAATATTCATCTCAACTTCAAGATTTGTATACTTACTATGCAGTTTCTTATCCTGTTCAAAATCATATTGTTTATGAAAATATCTATCCTGACTATTTTCCTTTTTTGAATTCTATTTCTAATAATTCTAAGCCAGTCAATTTTTAAAATGCTATTTCTCAACCTGTGTGGAGGAAGGCCATGAAAGAAAAACTTCAAGCACTTGACAAGAACCATACTTGGGATATTGTCAAGCAACCTAAAGGGAATAAAAAAATTGGATGTAGATGGATTTATAAAATCAAATATAATAGTGATGGGTTTGTTGAGAGACATAAGGTCAGATTGGCAGCCAAATGATTTACCCAAACTCATGGAGTTAACTATAAAGAAACTCTTGCACCAGTTGCCAAGATGAATATTGTTCGTCTTCTTTTGTCTATAGCAGTTATTTGTGGGTGGTCTCTGCATCAGATGGATGTTAAAAATGTCTTATTACATGGTAACCTTGAAGAAGAAGTTTATATGAGTCTTCCTCCAGGCCATTCTAAAGAAAATGAAAAAAGTCTTGTATGCAAATTAAAGCAGGCATTGTATGGACTTAAACAATCACCTCGCGCATGGTACGCCAAACTCAGTTCAACTTTGATAAGTGTCGGGTTTCTTAAAAGTTTCACCGATTCTTCAATGTTTGTAAAAAAGGGGATTTCAGGTGCAACAATTGTACTCATTTATATTGATGATATTATCGTTACAGGCGACGATAAAGAAAAAATCATACAATTTAAAAATTATCTTCACAAGAAATTTGACATCAAGGACTTTGGTTAACTAAAATATTTTCTTGGCATTAAAGTATCACATTAAAAAAAAATAAACTCTTCATTTCTCAAAGGAAATATGTATTAGATATGTTGAAAGAAACTGTTGAATTGGGAGTCAAACCCGTTGACATTAATTGCAAGCTTAATTTAACAAATGAAAAACCTCTTGAAGATGTGGACCGCTTTCAGAAACTTGTAGGCATATGGATTTACTTGACTATAAAATGACCAGATATAATGTATGTTGTTAGTCTTATGAGCCAATTTATGCAGTCTCCTAGATCGTGTCATATGGAGGCTGTTGATAAAATTTTCAAATATCTTAAGTCGTTACCCGACAGAGGTGCTTGGTTGAAACCGAACGGTTACATTAATATTATTGGTTATTCTGATGCTGACTGGGCAGATAGTTCAATTGATAGGAAGTCCACTACCGGCTATTATACATTGGCTGGAGGAAACTTTATTACTTAGAAAAGCAAGAAACAAAATGAACTTTCTTGATCCAATGCAAAGGCCGAATACAGAGTGATAGCATCATCTACAAGTGAATTGATGTAGCTAAAATACCTACTTAAAGATATGGGGTTCCCAACGGTCAATCCAATGGAGATGTTTTGTGATAATCAAGCAGCTATATATAACATCCAATCCAATTTTTCATGAAAGAACCAAGCACATAAAAATTGATTGTTACTTTGTGAGAGAAAAGGTCTAGTAAAATATTATTTGTACTCCTTATGTTCAAAGTGAAGACCAACTTGCCGACATATTTACCAAAATTATTGTAAAGACAAAGTTTCATCAAATATTGTCCAAGTTGAGCTCTATTGATATCTACGCACCAACTTGAAGAGGGGTGTTGAAAGTTATACAAACTATATATTGAGTTTCTTATCTCGTATATTACAAGATATTAAAGTTTTCTATAGAGAGTTTTCTATTTTGTGGGATTATTATTGTAGTCGGATTTGTCTCCTAATCGGATTTATTGCAAATTCAACATACGGAGAGAGAGGGGGCAAAACAACCGAAAGTGGTTTGAGTGGCAGGAAAGATGAAAAGGAGCTGACACGCCTTACTAATATATCGTCTAACACCCACAAAACAAAAAAACCCCTGCACCAAAGCCTGATTTCAATATTCCTTTCGTTTTGGTGATTACCTCAATGCAATATTCTATTTCAAACACACAATTCTTTGTTAAAAACTAAATATAAAAGTGGTAGCCTTGGAAGTACACCTCCAGGACCATAGTTTCCAGGCCTACCCTCCAAGACTTTATTGATCTTACTGATAAGCAATATTTAAAAAACTCGGTTAGGCAGGGTGGATGAGAAACCGGTACGTGCTGGTGAATCGCCGGATTGACGATCCAGCTGAGAGAATAGGCTAATAAAAATAAAAAATTGATAACATAATAAAAAATTTAAAAATAACAAAAACGTCAAACGATAGGGCCTGATTAGCCTGTTCCTAACGGGAGTCGCCCGATTCACTGTTCCTATCGAGAATCGCCCGGTTCACGATATATTCAAGAAACTGGGACAGCCCCACCAATTTTCGAGTCAGATCGGGCAGTTTCTTTAAGGCTTAAGCTTAATGAAAAAGAAGTAGAGCCTCACTTCGAATTCTTGCCTAAAAACACTTTGAGCATGAAAAATCCCTAAGATGCCTCTAAAATCTATTTCTTTTCATGATTATGAAATGTGTAGCTCAAAAAGTAGTACCAATCTAATGAAAATGGAGAGCGTAGATAATGTGTTACAATATACCCTATTTTAGGAGTTAAAATCCTAATTTAAAAAAAAAACCATAATGATTAAAGTTGAGAAGATCGATTTAAAGATTTTTCGACACTAAAACTATAATTTTCAATGAGTTTTGAATCAAAGCTTTACTTTTTTTCCATAAAGTCTTAGCTTTATTTTAGCCTTTTCGATTTAATAACCATAGCCCATACTTTCCTAATCATTATGATAACCATTTACTGGTTTTTTTTTGAGCCACCGCCCAAAGAAGAATATAAGGTAGTTCGGATGAAAATATCCTTGTTGTAAAAAACAAATTTTTTTCATAAGGTGGAGTGGGTCCTCCACTTGGGTTACCCACTTGATACTAAATGTTCTTTAGAGGACGAAGCCGGTTAGACACTTGGAATGTCAGACCGGCCTCGTTTTTCAATTTTGTATAGATTACAAGGCCGGTTCAATACTCCATATACCAAATCATTGAGGTGTTTTAAAAACAAAAGCCGATCCCATACTCTTATGTGGTTGACTGGCTTTTAGTATAAAACTAAAACCCATTCAGTACATGAAGTGCTAATTATAATATTACATATTAATTATAGCTTGACAAGAATTGGCATTGTCTGCAATATTAGTTAATTAATAGCCGTTTGATCTTCATCATAGCACAATTGACCTACAAACATATAAATCATATGAGTATGAATCCACTATAAGGGTTTCCTAATGAAATTCTCAGAAAGACACACCATGTTATAAGTAAGAAAATTAAGGTCCTTGGACATACGCCTTCATACAGACACACATGCATATTATTGTTAGTTACGTGTCTGTGAATTTCACTCCTAAAAGGTTACTGGTTTGTGCTTGACTAAAAAATTTGGAGCTGAAAAACAATAGAGTATATGTATGTCAGTGTTAGACGGGTTAATACTTTAACTTCCAATAAGAACAAAAAAAAAAAAAAGATAAACTAAAGAACTAGTATTAATAATTTTTCGTTATCTTTCTTTGCTAAGCCTGCCCAAAAAGATTTATACTCCATAAGCCACTATTAATCATCAAAGTAACAAAGAAAATAAATTTAAAATAGTTTCAAAAGTTCTTCAAAAAGATTTTTTTGCAAATTGATTAAATGTTGTAAACATTCCATTTTCTTAAAAATTCTGGGATTTTAAAGTTTTTTTGAAAATCATGCATTTCAAGAAAAAAAAAAATATCATTATCGTCAGAGAGATATCCCAACTATTTGGAGTCAACGATATGATCATGTCATTCCACTCTATCAAATGTCATACTCTCAATTAGACTATAAGTCACCAAATATCTTCTCACAACTTCCATCCATTTTTTTTCGGGTAGACTTTCCCCTTGTTTTTTTAGAGCCTTCCACTTGAACAAAATCACCCTTCCTAACTACTGTGTTTTCAGGTCGACGTTGCACATGGCTAGACTACTTAAGTTTATTTTCCCGTATCTTATTTCCTATTGGAGCCACCACTAAATTCACTCGAATATATTCTTTTTGAATTCTATCCTTTTTTATCTTGCCACTCGTCTGTTTCAAAATCCTCATCTTAGTCATACTCATTATGTAGATATATTGTTTATTGACTACCCAACATTCTATCTTATAAAACATAGATGGTCATATAGTCATTCTATAGAACTTCTTTTCAATTTGATTGGTATGGGCATTCGTATGAGACCCTAGAAGCACATCTTCACTTCGTCCACCTAATTCTAATCCTATGCATGACATCTTCCCTAATCTCTCCATTCCAATCGATTATTAACCCAAGATATCGAAAACAATCATTTTTAGGTACTTCTTGATCATCAATCTTAACTAATTCAAAATGTTTTTTTCACTATTTATAGTTCCTACTGCTTTGCATGCATGGAGTGTAGAGTTTAAGATGATATGATGTACCTAAATTATAGGAATTGAAGGTTTTTTTTTTACTTTTTTGGACAAATTTATCAAAATACACTTCATTTATCAACTATTTAGCATTTTCCCCATTTTAAAGTTTTAAGCTATTGATGATCATGTACATTTTGACAAGCTTCTTAAAATTGATTAGAAATAAATAAAATCTTAAATATTTATTCTCTTAAATAGATTTTTTTTTTTTTGGATAATTCAATGGAGAAGACACGCTCCTATCCATTTATTAAATAATTTAGGAGTTAGTTTTTTTGAAAATATTAGCATGATGATATCAATGGAAATGAAAATTACAATAAAGTGACTAGGGTGTGGGGTGCTACCAGGACGGCCCCAGCCCCTTTTACTTCTCCTCGACAGATTTTCATTTCCATTGTACAGTTGAGTTGGGAGTTTAGAATCCTACAAAGGATGCAAAAGTGATGAGATGCCAAGGCATGGCACCTAGAGAGAGATTAGGCCTCTTTTCTTTATGTGTTGCTCTCCTTTTGTTCCCTTTCCATGTTTTAAAAAGCAATATATTCTTTATCCATGTGGTGTGGTCCATTTTCTGTTGTTTTTTGCATTGGTTCCTACCCAAAGGACTGGATGATACTTAACCGAAAAAAAAAAAAAAGGACTCGATAGATGGTGCATACAACCCAATGACTATTTGCCTCGCCTAAAATAATGGTTCCACCACTATCTCTCTCTCATGGCTATGCCCTGAGTATAGGTTTATTTATAATCTTAGCTGAAACTTTCTCAATAGACATTCCATCCCTCTCTCATGCCACCAAAGTGGGGGCTGGAGGGAGTATCTCAGAGAAAGAGAGGGCCTTATCAAAAATAAAAAAAAGTCCAGAATTATGCATATCAAGATTAGGGAGCTAGGAAATTTTTTTTTTTTTTTTAGAGATGTGGGTGGATTTTTAGATTAATATATAAGAATCATATTTTGGAGTTAGAGTTACTCTTGATGGTATGTGAGGAGGTCTCGACTCCCGAATCTATATTTTCTTCTTGCTGATTTTATTTTAGTGTTTTTGCTTCTCTTTCTAAAACACGATTGTTTTGCCGGTGAATTTTCAACTGCATCAAGATAGGGTGGAAGGGAGAGAGGAACTCCCATGAGACACAAGTCTTAAGCTCAAATTCAATTCCACAGTAACAAACAAAGAAAAGGGACACGAGCAGATGGGATTTATTTTCCTACGAATCGCAAATCCAGATTTTTATTTGATGATAACTTGTTTGATAAATATTTTGCATTCTGAATGGCTTTTTGAGACCAGAATGATGGCTGTGGATTGACAATTTAGAAAAATGAGATAATTACTGTTATTTTCAGGGGTTGGGACAGTTAAACCAAGATAAAAGAAAAACGAACTCTACTTCGTATGATTTTCATGATTAATAATAAAATGCCCCAATTTGCCAGATTATCTCAAATGCTCTCTCTCTCACACATAAATATAGAAGCAAAAGCTAGATACAAACACATGCAGTGAATGCTACATTCTTGAAATCCATCCAAAACATAAACTACAACCAGCAACATACATGGGACTGAACAAAAGATATCGAATGAGGAAAGAATAAAGGGTGAAGATCCCCTCCAATGCAGCATGCACAAAACACTAGGGACTCGGCCCCTGCCCTAGCCAAGTAACTCGGGCGAGTCCGAGTGGCCTCACCCAAGTTATGTACAAGTATAAAAAGGGCTAAATATGGCAAAAAAATTACAAAAAAGAATGACAAAAAGCAACAAAAAGTAAACTCACCATAGTCTAATAAAGATGTAAAAGATATACAATAGATGGAATTTGGGAAAATCTGATTTATAGCTAGAAATAGTTCCGAAAAATCTAAACAAAGTGAAAATAGAAAATAGAGCATACGATAAGTAAAACTCATAAATCATCATCATCATCAAAAACATCAAAATCATATATAAATACATTTTTGTATAATGATTTAGCCACATGAATAAGAGTTGAAACTAAAACCATCACAGTTTAGATATAATCAACGTTGCAAAATAACCACAACTCAAACAAACTTTCTAGTTTCACAAACAAAGCCTCTTCATTACAATGAAGTTGCTTTGAAATTGTAAATAAATTCCACAATTCTGCCCACTGCACAGGCAAGAAACAAACTTTCTAGTTTCACAAACAAAGCCTCTTCACTACAATGAAGTTGCTTTGAATTGTAAATGAATTCCACGTTATAAACAACGCACATGTGGGTAGGTATTCCATGTCTTGCACTAATACAGGGAGGCTATCCTGGATTCGTTCACAAGAAATGCCCTTGTTCAAGCAAAATATATTTTGCTAGGATCATCTTGCATTGTATGATGTAAAAGCTTAACAAAGCAATACATAATTTTTTATTCTTTGGGTACTTGATTAAGGGTTAAGATTTGGCTGTCAAAAGGCACTAATGCGACCTAACATGCATAACGCATAATTATATGCCAAATGTTATCTTTGTATTATCATGTAATCTTCTCATTGACCTTGGCAAATGTAGCAGATCCCTCAACCCCAAATATTTTGTCAAAAATAGGTATGCGCATCTCTTTTCAAGGAGTATGAAGCACAATTTCTGTGTTTACCAGTAAAAGAGTACAAGAAGAAGAACCCTAAAAGTGTTTTGAGTATGCAACTTGAGTCTGCAAAGTTCTAATCCGTTTTTCTCACTGCACAGAAGTTTTAATATGCAAGTTGGATAACTTGAGGACTGACACGCACACACACTACTATTACGTCCACAACCCACTAAAGTTTCGAATTTAATGTTCAGCGAAATATCAATCAATCACAAAGACATGTTAGGACACTTAGATGAACCATTGTTGCAATTAAATGGTTTGCACTATCACATTGATCCCAATTATGGAACCACAGGCTAGTAATATATAAACCAGTATGAAAGTAAAAGTGGACAAAGCTTTCATGACAAAAGAGAATATCACGTCAGGCTTTGAAGCAGTAATAAACAATGTTAGGAACTAAATACCACTTGTTTGAAAATATAAGTATTGTTCATTCAACAAGAACAAGAAACTGGTTGTTTCGATACCCATGCCATACATTTCTGCAAGTCTTCTTACAACACTAATTCCAGGAATTAGTTTATATTAATTAGTGTTAGGAATTAAAAATCAATTCTTTGGGAGTTAAAGATCAATTCTTTGGAAATCTAAGCATTCATGCAGTAAGAACAAGAAACTGGTTGTTTCCATACCTATCCAAATGCACTCCCGGATTGGCACCCAATTTGGGAGAGGAGCTCAATTCATATTGTATCTGGAAGCAAAGAACGAAAAGGAAAAAGAAAAGATTATATATAAACATAACATAAATCAAATCTGAGTTGGTACACTTATTATAAATCAGGAAGCCTGCAACCATGTGACCTTCAAAATGTGAGCTCCTAGTGATAGCCTTCTAAGAGTCTAAAGATAAGAAGGCAGTGAATTTCCATTTCGGTGGAGGTAAAACGGTAAAACGAAACAGAGATGAGTGCTTCTTCGATGGACTGGGGACACAATGCACTTGATCCTGAAATCTGAATTGTTGCCATGAAGAAGCTCTGGAATAAAATACAAAAGCTCCATGAAGAAGCTCCGGAATAAAAGCGAAAAACTAGAAACTTAACTGGATGCATATCAACAACACAGAAAACTACGGAAGGGTACTTGGTGCCAAGCTTGATGGCAAAAGCGCACCTAAGCTCACTGGTGTGCATTTGAAGAGTGAGGAAATGTGCATTTGAAATATCAGATATCAAAATATGATAGTAAGGTCATATCGAAATCATAGGTTATTGTAATCACTTCTCAGCACTTCATTGAGACCCATGAGTGAGGGAGCAGGAGAATATGTGCACAGAGAGATATTTGCATATATGTAAAATTGTACGCACATATGTTAATAATTGGAAGACATACACCAATATGAAGATTAAATTTACTTGATTTGATGTAGTAAAGGGAAAAAGTATAGATTCTAGAATATCATCAAAGAACAAATAGTTAAATCCACATTAGCTGTATTATTTGCAACGCAAACATGACATGGCCCACTCAGTTTACATGACAAAACAGCATTAAGCACACATAACTCTTCCTTTTTTGGCTGAACTTGGTTACAATACTGACCCTCAACCAAGGAGCTATAGGTGCTTGTTAGTAGGCACACGTAACTCTCCATCCAAAAGGAAAAGAAATGACTCAACCCAGAGATATGAAATTTAAGCCACAATATACCATGTGCTAAAGAAAAACAGAGCAACCATCAAGGTATGTTGGCCAGGACTGGCAAAAAGATGATAACAATTTATAAGAGCATATATGCCAATATATGTCTGATTAGGCCAAAAACAAGGCTCCTTTATTTATTGTCAAGGTGACGCGCAACCAAGTTATTCAATTTCATGAACTAAGGAGCAAAAGTAGATATTTTACAGTATCATCAAGCACACGACCAAATCACATCAATGGCACTAAGAATAGCAGAAACACATAGGCCAACCAGGCAAAATGATTCAAAAAACACAATGGTAAACCCAAAATTGTCAATGCTAAAAAAAAGGAAACAAAAATCAACGCAACGATACCAAATTTAAGAATATAGAGATTTCTTGGAACAGATCTTCCATCAAGTATATTGGTTAAGGGTACAATAATAACAAAACACAAGCCAAGTTCCATGGATATCATTAATTTGGCCAAAAAATATGGCTCTTCTTATCTTGACATTTCTTTAATCATACTATCCTTGTGCATCTTTGTGTGCTATACTTTAGCTTCTACATTCCCACTGAGGCCACGGAGTTCGTAGAATCAACGAGTCAGCACTGTTCTGAAATACAGATTTTGGGAATATAAAGGAAAAGAAGAGCAGAAAATAAAAGAAAGAGAAAAAGAAAAAGAAAAGTGTACGATTGGAGATAATACCAAGGCAAAACAAGTAGCCTCCTGAATCTGGATTCAGAGAATGAATCGGAAATAAATGACATGGCTTTTGTCAAATTGCGGAAAGCAAGTTACCCATAGGGCAGGGAATATCAGAATCAAGACAGTAAGAGCTTAGAAGAACCCATTCAGTATCGGAAAATGGGTTTTTTTTTTCGTCACTTCAACAACCCATCACAGCGCAATTGTAAACAAACACACCAGCATGCTCCTTGACCCCAAGAACTTTCCACTCCAATCCCCCATCAACCCCAGACGAGCTCGGAGACCACGAGTTGAGCACGATGCTCTCCCCCTCCGCTCCTCTCTGGCCCCCAACAACAAGCAACTCTTTTCCACAGGCCTTGAAGGCCAATCCCCAACCATTCGTTGAGTCAGCTCGAACAGGCAACCTCCCCAAGACACTCCAACTGTTATTGCTCTTATCATACTTCTTCACAACATTCGTTGAATACTCCACTGCATATAATTGGTTATCCACCACCGCGACAAGAGGGGGAGCATGGGTTGGGCTGTTGGAACCCGGGTACATCCCTTCGATCCTCCTCCATGTCCTAGTCTGGAGATTATACTCCTCCCCGCAAGTTAAGGACTCGGTGTGGCTTGCTAGCCCACCGATCACATAGAACTTACCATCCATGAAAAACCCAGAGCACAATTTTCTAGGTGAGTACATATCAGGAAGAGCCTCCCATCGCCCTGATTCTGAATTGTAGAGCTCGGCCGATTTGAGAAAGGCCCCATTTTTATCAGTCCCACCTGCAACTATAGCTAACTCCCCGTAACTGCTTGACCCAAACAAGCATCGAGGAAGGTTCATAGCTGGGCCTCTCGACCAAGTCTGAGAAAGCAAACTATACCTCCAAATAACAAAACCCAACAATTCACGTCCAAAAACGAGCAATTCGGTGCCAACTGCAAGCGATTCCTTGTCTGCATAGTGGAAGCATTCATCACATGGGATTCTTGGGAGTCTCATCCATCGCTGCCTCTTTGGATCAAAGGCTTCCCACCCCCTCAAATCACAAACCAAATAAACCCAGTGCTCAAGAATACCCATTTGTCGACGCAAGCTATAGAGGTAGCCACTGTAAATCAAGGAATTGAACCTTTTGTTTAGGCAGGCCAGGGTTGTATAATCGGATCGCGAGGCAAAGGCAAGGCAGTTGAGGGCTATGTCGTCATGGAGGCCAGGTAGGAGAGAGTCATTTGATGATGATTCATGGCCATCATCATAATCTCTATCACCACAACCACCATGATGCTTCTTCTCAGCTATATCGTTAAAGTTATGATTCCTCTTACTGATACGGCCATGGTCATCTATTAGATATCTATGATGATACAGTGATTTTAGCTCTGGATTTTGAGGATCAATGAGATTGGTGGTTTTCTTGGTTAATTCAAGCATGCAGGTAAACACGTACCAGCTCCTCTGATGAGACGACGGCCTATCCCGCTTGCTCAGAGGTGAGAGGACGCAGCCCTCGTTCTTCACCATAGCCGCTTAATCTGGTTGAAGATCCGGCAACAGATGGCCGGAAAATTTGAGGTTTTCCGGGCGAGAAACAGCCGGAAAAACAAGATATTTCTATCTGGTTTTTTTTTTTTTCTTTGGCTATCACAGGGGATTGGATTTCAGGCCGTGAAATCGATGGGGGTAAACCGGATCTTATAACTAACCCCCGATTCGTAGGAAAAACAAAAATAACCGGAAAATCAACCCGATTTTTAACTGGGTTATCGCAACCAAAAGTGAAACCCTGGTTAAACAAGAGACATGATACAGTAAGCACAAATTACCAAGAAGAGGAGGAATCAATCAGCGACCAGACTGCAATCAGAAACAAAAAGCAAGACTCTAGTGGTTAAGGCCGCCGGAAATTCGTCAGTGGCCTGTCGGATTACGACAAGATGGCCGGAAATCGAATCGAGGGACTGTAATCCAGGACGGAGAGATAAGTGTCAAGGGAGAGGGAGAGGGGGAGGAGAGAGTGATTAAAGGAGAAGGGGAAGGAGAAGGAGTTAAGAGGGAGAATCTAAGAGATTACCTGCCACACGTGCACACACACACACACTCAAACTTCACTTTAATCTTTGCATTTGTAAAAAATTATGGGAAACCTCCCCTCTCTCATCCGTCCGTGAATGTTGAACCGGCAAGTCAGATCGGAACTGGCCGGTTAGACCTAAAATTGGTTGGTTACTTATTTTAAAAAAAATTAATAATATTATATAAAATTATTAAAATAGGTTTTTTATAATATAATTTTAAATATTTTTTATCATTTTAACAATCGGAAAAGTGTTTTGACCGTAAATACTTAGTTTTACTCTTTGCATTTTTCGAATAATTTAAACAATTCACTTGAAAACAAATCTTGATTTTTTAAAAGAGAAAAGTTTATATAGACTCTACGCTCTAAACAATCAAATTAGAGCCTACCTCAAAAATTTCACTAGAAAAATGTTGTTTTAATGTCCAAATATCCTCAAATTGATCATCTCAACATCAAGATGCATGGAATTGAGAAAAAATGGATTTCAAGTTTTTCAAATAGTGCATCTTATAACGCATTTTTGGACTGTCAATTTTTAAGTTATTCAAGTTTTCTTAGATCTGCTCGATCTACACTATTTTTTAAGCTTTACATTTTATAAGTAAAGATCAAAATATATTTTAAGGCTAGTCAAAGATTTCTAGAATCGAAATCACATTTCTCGACACTATTTGATGGTGGGCTCCAATTTGATTGTTTAGAGCCTCGGTTCTATACAAACCGCACTTTTTTAAAAATCCATTTTTCACTAGTTTTCAACTTTCGTTTGGATGTGTTTTGTTCCATCATGTTTTAAATATATTTTTTATTATTTTTCAATTTTTTATTTCTTTTATATTTTTTATTTTCTTTTAACACTTTTTTTTACTGGATGGGACTTGCCCAATTAGGCTGGTCTAACCATCAGATTTACCAATTACTTGAAACCAACCCTTGGAAGGTTTTAGAGGCCGGATCATTTTTTTCAAACACTAGTCATCAATCGATAAAAATATTTGCACAATCTAATCGTGATTAAAAATTGATAGTGAGATGACAACAAATATTCTAAATTAATATAAATTATTTGATTAATAGTAATTTTTTTGCTGGTTTAGTATTCCAATTAGATCAAACAATTATTACTAGTAATTTTGTTGCCATTTTACTGCTAGTCTTGATTTGTACTTTTTTTAAAACTTTAAATCTTATAATTAGCAACCCTCGCAAGATTTTCTAGCATTGAAACTACATTATGTGTCCCTCGATATGGATCATTGGAAATGAGTCGTATCACCCATTCATTACATACAAAGATACATTATGAAGAAGCTTATAATATATGAAAAATGTGTACTTTAAGACTTGAAATTATTGTTTTTTAAATCATAAATCTCGAGGTTGGGAAGGTTTTCCAACTTCAAAACTGTCTTTTCTCCATGATTTTTGAAGTTTAAACTTACTCCTGTATTATAAAGTTATAACCTTACATAGACTTTTTGCAATATAATATACTGTAATGAAGAGAGGTACGTGGTAATCTTGATGACGACGTAGAAGCTATAGGCATATAGAAGTTTTGGTCAAGAGTCTCATCATCCAACCAATGGACTGGATGACTGGAGGGCAATGGATATGACATCACCAACGTCCATCGGTTTGGTGTGGAACCCATTGATATCAAAATCACACGGTAATCCCTTGGACCACCGCCATCATCATTTGGAAAAAGAATTTTGTCTATTTTACTTTTACAGTGTTCTAATTGTTTTTCTAGACCTGGTTATCTAGGCCAAATGGGACTGGTATCTGGTATGAGGATCGGTTTAAATAAATTAAATACTATTCAAATGTAAAAATTAAAAAAAATAATAAAAATTAAAATGAGTGGAAACCGGGTGATTCGGTTGATCCCGACCGCCTATATCATACCATTTTTTAGTTCTAACCATGAACTGGGTTAATCCCAACTAATTCCCAATCCAAATCGATGATTTTTCAATGCATGTTAAAAAATAAAAACTACCTGTTCAATAATAAATTGAGCTTTTTGGAGCTTCAAATTTATAGATACGAGGTGGGGGGGGGGGGGGGGGGGAAATAAATTTGAAAAGCGTTTTGGTCCCTATATCGTTCAAAACCAAATGAACACGCAAATGAGCCAACTCACCATATACTTTTCCTTACTAAACTCATATATGTAAGGGTCCGCACGACAACAGCAATTTCACTGGTTACTGTAGTAATACGGGTGAGACCCTTTAACACGGCGATTGGGGACACCAGATAAAAAAGGAGTTGAGGCACCTACTTTAGGAGGTCCTAAGCTCCATTCACATCATTCATTAATGCTTTATAAAAAAAATAAAAAGAAAACGTGGCATCTTCTCAGCATAATAGAAAGTCCCTTTCACGTTGTTCATATTTGTTTGAGAGCAAAGAGAAAAGCAAAAGGATGTTTAGAAAAAGGATAGAATTTATGAATAGAATTATATGTTACAAGAGTATCAAGGATGTCACGACCATTTTTAGATATGAAATTTCATGATAAATAAATTTTGATTTTGAGTTTGTTCTTTACAATGACGCATCCTCAAACGTCTAACTTGAAATCTAATGATCAATGATGATGGTGATCTTTATGTATTAAAAATAAATAATTTTATTATATATATATATTTATTTTTATAAAATATTTTATTTATTTTGTTATATATTGGTAGAGAGAGAGAGGTGAATAATGAGGGGGGTATGGGACTAGGAATTTGTAATGAGAGGTAGGGTAGGATTTCGTACGCACACAGAGACAGGAATGTTATGGGGACTATGAATTTGTAGTGAGAAAAAGGGTGGTGGGCCATGTGTTTTGTAGAGAGAGAGAGAGAGAGAGGGGGACGACCACCTCGAAGGAAGGCTTGGGGAATCAATGGGGCTGCGTGGACAACCGGCAACGAGGTGGACCCACCACCCACCCATTCATGTTTCTTATTCTCTCTCTAATTTTAAATTTTTTAGTTTTATAAGTAGAAAAGGATGGAGTTAGAGAGAGAGGGGAATTTTTTTAGTTTTATAAGTAGCAAAGGAAGTAGTTAGAGAGAGAGAGAGGGGAATTTTTTTAGTTTTATAAGTAGCAAAGGAAGGAGTTAAAGAGAGAGAGAGGGGTTGTGGTCCGTCCATGTGCATGCATGTGAGGGGCCCTTAATAATTAGTGGGGTGGGTGGGGTCCCCTGAGGCTATCTAATTAACTTTCGAGTCCATTTATGCCTTCTCACTTTTACAAGAGAGAGAGAGAGAGAGAGGGAGGGTGGAAGGTGAAACGTCTCCCTCCATCCTTTCTCCCTCAATACAAAAGACATCATCATCCAAGCCTGCTTCTCTCTCTCTTATGAGATCCACTTTATCTCTCTCTCTCTCCTCAAACATAAAAAAAGATCCCTCTCTCGCATTACACAACCCACTGTTGTTTCAAAAATCGAACTGGCCAATGGCCGGTTCCCAGTAATTAGTAAACTGACTTGTTTAAGTCCCTAGTGGCCAAGAAAAGCATTAAAAAGCTAAAACAAAATGCAAAAAAAAATCTGAAAAGAGTGATTAAACAAATCACGTCCAAATGGAATTGACAATTAATTAAATAACTAAATTTTTAAAAATCGATTTGTGCCCAAAAATATTTTTCAAATAAGACGGAAAAATGTAAAAATAAATATTCATTGTCAATATTTGCCAAAATGATATATAAAAAAAAAAACATTAAAAAAAAATCCTTATTTTTTGAGATTTTATATAATTTTTTTAAAATATTCAGCTGGATAACCATAACCAAAATTGGAACTGGCCGATATTACACAAACAACGTACGTTCAAAAGACTGTCTCTGTTCAAATCAAAAGATTCTCTTAAAAGACAGTTGAAAATAGTTTTTCCTATACATACTTTCTCTCACACACACAAATAGCATATGGGTGTGAAATTTATTTGGTTAGGCACAATGTTAAAGACGTGTAGGTGGGAAGGCAGTTACCATGGTTTTCTTCAATGCAAGTCACGCCCCATTCGTGACTCTCTCTCTCTCTCTCTCTCTCTCTCTCTCTCTCTCTCTCTCTCTATTTATTAGGGATAGGTTGGTTGGAATTTCCATTTCCTTATTGGGAATGTGTCTTACACTCAAATATGGGGGTGAGTTAAGAGGTCAGGTAGGCATCCTCTCCTCGTCTTTCCCAACACATCTAAGCCATGTTACCCCTCCCTCTCTCTCTCTTTCTCTCTCTCTCCCATCCATCCATGTTATAGAGAGAGAGAGAGAGAGAGAGAACTGGGTTGAGAAAGAGAAAGGGACCACAAGGGAAGGGAGGGAGGTTTGAGTTGGTTATTCTTTCAAGAAGCAGAATCCAAAGCTTCAAGGCTTTTCACACAAAAGATGACCTCCCTTCCCAATAGGAGAGAAAGTTAACAGTAAGAGAATAACCAAAGTAAAACCTCCACCTCAATTTTTTATTCTCCTCCATAAAAGCAGGGATAACATGCGTTACTTTTCAGCAAATTTATAATGGTTTCAACCAGTGATCCAAAAATGGCCAATCCGAATCAAAATTGGCCAAATGGATCAGAACCGGAAATGGACATTCACAGCTGGAAAATCCCCAGAATTGGCCCATTCTACAGGTTTTCTATTTTTTCTTTTTCCTTCTTTTCTGTAGCCAGGTCTGACTAGGAGAATATAAAAACGGACCACAGCTGAGTCGGGCCTGATTATAATTTTTTAAATCGAGTTTCGAGCATGGCTAAGGGAAGCAAATATAGTAAAAACCAAAAGAAACAAACAATACAGCTCCCAATTAAAGAACTGAACAACCAACCACATCTTTGACTGAAGAAACTTTTATCTTTCTAGAGACTATACATTTTTCTTTTACTTAAAACCACTTTCATCCACTTATAACATTAATGTGACTCAAAAAGTCTCAAAAGGAATAACCAAGCCTCACAAGCAGATTCAAATATAACAACAACTTACACCCCACATCTAAAAAACACCCCCATTTGCTCACTTCTACAAATAAGAAAGAAAAGGAAATGGGAAAAGTATTAAACCTCTCGAAATAAACGGTTATGCTTGTTTAGTAGAATCTGTGGTTGCATTGGGATCTGGCTCAGCTTGGCTGGGGACATCCTTGTGCTGGCTACCACGCTGGCACCTACAAGAATCTCGAGGAATTGGGCCGTATCCTCTAACCACCCAGGGATGCTCCACTATGGCATCTAAAGTAAATCTTTGCTTTGGGTCTGTAGCATAACAAAGCAAAAATCAATTTGCGTGAGCGCACGCATGCACATGCTCTCACTAAGAGAGAGAGAGAACAAATCGTGAATGAACTATTTCAAAGAGAACAATACTTGCCTTTGCAGAGCAATCCTTCAAGTAAGTCTTTAAGCTCAGGATCCATATCCTCCGGTAGATGCAATGGATTATTGACAATCTGAACAGATTGTATCAATAAAATGAAAGACGAGAAAAAAAAAGAAGCAAATATGTATAGGCTGCTCATGCTATATTTACATATAAGCCTCAGTAAAACAAAAGCACCAAAATACAAAACACTATTTCCCCAAAATCAGTCATACCCTATCATATGTATCTTGTAAAGTGTCTCCAAGGAAAGGATAGCACCCAAATGTCATACAATACAATGTGACACCAAGAGCCCATACATCAGCAGCTTTGCCATGGTATGTCAAGCCTGTTCATAATAGGTCAGAATAGGAATAGGAATATCAAATATCAATCTGCAGAAGACATTTCTCTCATATAAATAGAGCTGGTCTCTGTGCGTTACCTAAGCAACATTCGGGTGCAGTAAAGACAGGTGTTCCTGGAGATCTTCTTAGCTCGTCATTGTCATCCTACAAACATGAATGGAAATGAGAGCTGAAACAATGCACCTTTTTGTTTGGTCACATTTCTCAGGACCATTTTTAATGAAAAAAAAATTTCATCTGTGAGAATTAAGAAAAATGCCAACCGTTATACCATGAATCTTGTCATTCTATAACGTAAATTTATTCTACCAATATTGCTCTGGATTTTTTTTTTTGGGGGGAGATAATTGGCATTATATATACTTATAATTGATGTAATGACCAATTATATATACTTATAATTGATGTAATGATCTTGATGTCACTATGAAATTAATCCTTTAATATCCATACTAACAACTGGTTCCATAACTGGCCTAAGCTTTGTCTAGATACACTTCATAATCACGTCAGCCTCTTCATTTTTAAATCTTGTCAAAACCGCAGCCGCACCTTTGACTCAACCCAACAAAAGAGAACCAATCTCAAGGAGTAATCACACGATAAATTCAAAGACAAACAATCAGGACCATTCTAAGTATGCACAATTGAAAATATAGTTACCATTCTGAAACCTCTAAATGAAATTGATAGAATGTCCATTAGCAGAGAATCAAGAAATATAATCACATTTTCACGTACAGAAATGGCCTGTGAAGCTTAACATTCAAGGAAGTAAAAATTCATTTTTTATTGGTTAAAAACAATATTTATAGCAATAAGCCTTATAGATTAAGTAGAATAGCCATATTTTACCTCAAAGATGCGACTAACACTGAAGTCACAAATCTTCACCCTGCCATTACTTGTGACCAAGAGGTTTTCAGGTTTAATGTCCCCATGCACAATATTCTGTCCATCAAAACGACTAGTTAAGGCATGACCAATGCATTTAATTTGATTTAAATATATAAGTATAAGTCAACCACTCGTATTAATAATAAAAAATTTAAATAAACTAATGCTTTTAAATATTTTTATTATTGTACCGAACACATTGGAATTAAAATAATGAAAAATGACAATGCCGTACATCATGATCTTCTTATGACAAAACCGATTGACACAAAGTAATAGGCATTGATGTGTACAACGATGTAACAGCAATCAAGTGCATTGATTTAGGCCTGGTTTGGACAGACCACTAGATATATTTTAGATACTCTGCCCTGCTCGCTTGAAGCAGTAAAGAGGACATTTGGTCCGCTCGAGCTAATCAAGAGTAAGTCCCAAGCCTCTGCCTGCTTTTGCGGAAAGGGCCGTTACCTCTGCCCCACTCAAATAGTGAAAAAAAAAAACACTCTTTCCCACTTATCTCAAGCAAGAGGGTCCGAGGAACTGAAATATATCAAGTATTATCCATCCAATCTGGCCCTTAGTAATGCATGTAGTAATGCATGAACACAAGTTTAGAAATGCCAGGTCTTTCTCTTCAAAAGTTCAAATAGGAAACTAGCAAATAACAACAGCTGCAAAACAATCAAAACAAGAAAATGGAAACCTGCATTTATAGAAGCATGCCCAATGCACAGTTAGGAAACATCAGCACAAAACTAGGTTGTTTTTCTATTTGAAGAGTTCAAGTAGGATTACACTTATAGAATGCAAAACTAACACAGTATCATGTAGCTTTTCCCTTTACGCCTTTTCTACAATCATTTTGTGTTGGGTGCAGTTAGCATACGGATGCATCCGTAGCTGTAGAGGTAAGGTGCACCTTCAAATTTTATCATGGTATATAATTTTGATGTAAAATGTTCTTAGGATTATCTCAAAATTTACTTTTATATCTAATTATAAAATTTTAAATTTCAAAAATCGTTAAAATCAAGTAGATCTATAAACATATGGAAATCTTGAAAATGGACAGTGTATGTTGTAAAATGCACTATTTCTGAGACTTAAAATCTTTTTATTTTTCATGGTCATACATCTCGATGTCGAGATGATCAATTAAAGGTTTTCAACATTAAAACTACCTTTTCCGATGGATTCTTGAGGTGCATCCGTAGTTCTACATATAAGGTTGCAACCTTATAAAAACTTTTTCCTTTTGTGTTTGTGAGAGGAGATCAATATTTATAATTATAATAACAAAATACTTATCATATAAAAGTAACAGATATAAACACAAGAACACACACATAGAGGTACCATAAATACACCCCAACTCACATGGGCATGCAGATACATGAGCCCTGCAACTACATCCCGGAAATATCTTCTTGAAGTAGTCTCCCCAATTCCACCAGGTGGACCAGATCCCTCACATATCCACTTGCCTTCCACATACTCGAGAACTAAAAAAGCAACAATCAAAAATATAAATAGAAAAAAAAATGACACTCGCAAAGAAAAAGAAGACATAAGGACACCAAGAAAGTTCACAATGAAGCAATAAATCAATAAGAAATTCTGAGGTAGCTTCAAGGAAAATATGCTAGAGAATTGATAGTACCCATGTAGAAGTAATCTGTGTCTGGGTCATCAATGACCTCAATAAGATTAACAATGTTAGGATGGCCCAGCATTTTCATGATTAATACCTGAAATAAAGTACAAAGCATCAATCTCCTAGCCACGTTCCAGCAGTAACTGCCGCAAAAAGGCTTTAAAATAGAATGCAAAAGGGATTCTATCTATTGGTCCTGTAGACTACCAAGATTTTCATTTAGAAATAAAAAACACCATGAGTCAACTAGCAAGTTTCCTAGTAATCCTCTATTTGTCATGTGTCTCAAATCTATCCTATATCGGGCATGTTTGCACATTTCTGTAAGTCCACCGCTCCCTCACTTTTACTTCCAATTAACGAAAGAGAGCTTGTCAACATTTAAAATTAGTGCCCATAGCAGGGGATTCTATGGTAAACAGGACGATGAAATCTGGGAATTCTTAAATTGCAAGAGCAGACCAAGCTCCTGGTTTTCTCTTTCAAATAGTATAATAGCACTGTAGAGTTACTAGAAGTAAGATGCTCCACCCAAACAGGCCCTTAGTACTGGTTTGTCAGCGGGTGGAGCATGCATCAGATTTTGTTCCCAAAATACCCCTGCTTAGGAGCTGTCAGTCGGACTCTCTTTCTACCTATAGCGTTTCTCCTTTCCATGTATCACAAGCTTTCAAGATGATTAACAATTAACATTTTCGGGCTGCTTCGTGATATAAGGCTTCACGTTAAAAACTTAGCAATATTAATTATGTAATTAATAGCAAGGATACACCTGTCATGTCAAAAACTCTATTGGTCGAAATTTAAAAGCTTGGTTCCTCTCCAATTAACTGCATCGTCTATCCATTCCTTCCTTCCTATCTGTTCATAGTGAGTCTTTTTTCATTGGATAATGAATCAGAAACCTCAAGCCTATACAAAAGCCATAATATATGCTTCTCATTGTGTTAAATAGGATACATAAACCATATATATTCCCTGGGTTTTGATAAATACAAATTCGCATCCCTGCCCTCCATATCTATGTTGGAGCATCTTAAGAGCCAGAATGATATCTTATTTCTAAAATATATTAAAGTTTATCCTTGTTTCCCTAAAATATGCTAATCTCAACACCCCCTTCTTCCATCCACCCATACCTTCCCACCCCCCACAACCCTTCCTCCCTCCCTCTTTCTATCTTATTCTTTATCTCACTGCCCAATTTTCTAAATCGACTCACTCTGATGCTCTCTACATGCATTCATACATACATACAGTATATATATAAACATACGTGTGCATCCACGCTTCGCCACCCTCTAAAATCCCACCTAACGGGATCGTTTGATGCCAAATCTTGGGAATGGTCTTAAAAGCACAAGATGAACAATTTCAACAACCAGAAAAAAAAAAAAAAAAACAACTATTTTGGAGCTCATCCAACTTCAGATTTGACAAAGCATCAAAATGGGTGGTTAGCGTTGAACATATTTTCTCTCTCCTCAAAGAACCATTTTTTAGGGTTTTTTGTCAATTTTTTTCAAAAACATATTCGCAAAGGTGTAGAAAATGTGTGTGCAAAACAAGCGGTTAAGAAAATTTCCTTAACATGATTTTGTTAGGGCCGGCGAATTTTGCAATTGGAGGATGGGGTGTTTGTAATTTTTTCTAAAATTGGTTGTGTTGGGTGAAGACAAAAAGTATGTATTGTACATGTACCCTTGCTTAATGACAAGCTACCCATAAAAAGTAATTTCTCAGTAAAGAAAACCACATATTTGGTAAATCCATCCTTCACAACTGATTCTAACATTAACCTTTGTATTTTGAAGGGTTGTTAAGGTTAGATTCCTATATATACTGACTCAGCAGTGCCAAGACCAAGTTGGCACGCCACGTTAAACAGTCAACCCAGAAAAACTTGGATGAGTTTTCCAAATATTGTGAAGATTTGCAAAAAAAATATAAAATGTTCATAATGCCATATGAACCCAGCTTGTCACTATTTCAGAGTAGCATTCTTATCACATCAGAATATGAAATTTGTGTCAAAACAACAATAATTATTATATAGTACGATGTACTAGGCCATATCCTGAGTCTTTTATTTATGAATAAAAGTTACGGGATAAGTCGAGTTGACTCAGCAACTTCTTTTGAGTGAAAGGCAAAATTTTGTTTTTTTATGACCTGAAATTGAACAGGGATGAGTTTTGCCTTAAAGGCCGTACCAGTATCAATATTTGGCTTCTTCTATCTACCTCCCATGCATCGCATGGGTTGAATGCTAGTCACTTTAAGCCTCATCCACAACTTTCCTGGCTTGTGTCAGATTCAGCAACTCAATCGACTGCCCCATGTCCAAGTCATCCACTCCTCCAAGTATGACATCATGCCCTTCATTGAATATGATGTGTCCATTTCTTTAGGAACCCATGAAGGTATTATTGGGTTTCTAAAAAAATTTAAATGATTTTACACTCAGGTACTAAACTAGATCTTTGGGTCTCTTTTCAATTTCTCTAAATCCTAAAATAGGACAGTTACTCAAGTATTAACAATTAAATCCAAAAACTATCCCTCCTTTTATAGGCGGTCATTTAAAGTATAATAAACCTTGGAATGAGAGTTAGATTGATATTAATTGGCAGCTTGTAAAAAGATAGCGTTGTTGATAATTAAACATCTAAACCTAAGAGACTTCCAACACTTCCTTCTCTTTTTGGGGAGATTAATAGACAAGATTTCCAAATTCTCACCCACAATAACACAGTATGTTAGAGGATTAAAGCCATTTAAAACCATTTAGCTTAAAGATCCAAAGAGAATCAGTATGATGCAAACCACAGAAAAGCTTCCCATGACAAGCACACCTTTGAAATAAATAAGCCAGCGCAATCCAGGTGACCTGGATGCTTATATCATTCAGCTATTATTATGGATGATGTATTCTATAATTCCAATAAAAGAGTTTCTGCAAACATCAAGGAGTCCATAACTTGATAAAGTGAAATGGATCATTCCATTCTCTTGCCAAAGATAATAACAGAAGTGAATATAGAGAAAAATAGAAGGCCAGAATACTGAGAGGAGTGTCATTTTCTCTTCTTTATACGGGAATACTGAGACGAGTGTCATTTTCTTTTCTTTATGTCCCGTATCAAAGCATATTCTGTGAACTCTTCAAAACGAGCCCGCACTAACCAATCTTAAAATCATTGGGATCCTTAACACCCATGACAAACAAATCAAGATAATTAACTAGATCCACCGAAGTATCAAATTTCATGCAGTGTGAAACCAAACATAACAATGCAGCAAACACACCTCCCTAAGAACATCCGTCATGGCAGTTTCAGAAGGGGCTACACGCAATTTTGATAATCGAGACTTGTGGAAAGCCTGCAAAAACAAACACACAGGAGATTTCAAATAATAGCCTAAGATAGACATTTTACCGAGATACGAATGCAATTTTGAATGTCTGTTTTGCACATAGAAGCATCATATACACGAATAAAAGGCCAAGTATTATAACCGCCTACGCTATAGATATATCCATGAGAGGCTGATCATGATTAAATGCTTTCTTTCAGCTAAACGACTGACCAGGATAGATAAATCATTTTGATTGTCTAGATATCTGAAATAAAATCCTGTGCATAGGCCGTGATGTTTTCAGCTGAAAATCAACCACCTCGGGAGAAAAAAATTTTAGACAATAACAAATCAGAAGAAACCAAAATGAATGAGATGCATGTAATCCTGAAAGATAGTTTTACCAAGATGGTCAACCCAAAGGAAGATAAAAAAAAAAAAAAAGAAAAATAGCATATGATTCACAAATCACTCAAGATGCCCTTTAAAAATAATAAGAGATAGCTTCAACCACAACAAATCGGACTATCCAAACGAGATAATAAATAAAATAAAATTATTTTAACTTTGTCCATCACCTCCAAATGGGAAAGGAACAAACACTGACCTTGATAGCATACCGCTTTCCATCAATACTACTTTGATACAACACCTGCTCAAATAGAATAACAGTTATGTGCTTCACCATTTTCATGCTTGTACTAGCAGCAATGTGAACTATTAAAGCAATAATCTTACCACTTTACCATAACTGCCAGAACCAATCTTAAACTCCCGAACATATTCATTAATCATCTTATTTCCATTATCATCCTGCAAGAGTACAGAGTCCAGAAATTACTACTCACATGATTTGCTATTTACGAAGTCCAGAAATGATTTTCTTTCAGCAACAATAATATATGCATAAGAGCAAGTATTCAATTTCTTAAATCCAGTTGAGGATAAACCACAAGTGGTAAGCTTGTGACACCACAAAAAGATGATGTGTTTTACTATCATGGCTAGGGGCTAACCAGAGCCCATGCCAAATCCCTTGACTTAACTGAAGGTTTGGATAACTGAGAGCTCAAAAGAGGAAGGCAATATGCATACATTCATTTTGGTACATACAGTCCTTGGGAAACCCATTGATTGAAAAAATAAAAAATAACAAGTTCGGGAAACCCAGGGAAATAGCCGTTTCAGGCAATTTGGGAGCTCAGTTAATTCTTGGGACAGCTATAGTTCTGTTCATTTCAAAGAGATATTACTAGCAAAAATATGATAGCAATTCAAAGGAAGCATAACCACGTTATTCATGAAAGCTTAATCAATATCATCTGTGCAATAAGCAAATTTCCTAGAATAAATAAATAAATTGCCATAATATGCAGAAAGAGTAATATTTTTCATTAACTCATACAGATAGAATTACGAAGAGTATTCTATCAATATACATACAGATAGAATAATGAAAAGTTCCATTTACTCGTACGGATAGAATTACGAAGAGTATTCTATCCATATACATACAGCTAGAATACACTGAAAATTATGAAACAAAAACCAAAATCTAGAGAACAGAGGACTTCTGAGATTATTCCTAGCAACTTACCTCTGCACGAGTAACATGGTGAGTCGCCTTGACAGGAGTTTCCCTACATATTATTCCATCTGGCAAAGCAAATATGGAAGTCTCTTCGGAGTTATTATTACACCGCCGCAAGCCACTGGCACTTGCGTGGAAAAAGTCAGCCCCTACTTTATAAGAAACACCATCAACATCCTCCAGATCATCTGTCAACAAATATTCTTGAGAGAAATGATTACCAAATCCATGTGCAGGCTTCACTGACTTATCATAGGGCTTCCTCAAGAAACCAAAGCAGCTACAACAACCCATGTCTGGATCGTACTCAGAAGTTGAAAACTTTGAGAGAGGAAGCTCCTTCCCAAACATGGGTAATTCGGAGAAGTCTAGAAATCTTATGTCAAAAACAAAATAATTGTGGTAATGATGGTGCCACAACTGGAAGATATATCAAAACACCAGCTTCCTGCATATCAAATTCCCCGCAGTTCTCAAATGAAAATTAATTAATAAACCATCTACTCATGAAGAAAAATTATAGATGCATCTACAAGCATAGTGTGATTAATAAAATGGGGGAGAGGAGTGGGTAAATGTAATGGAGATACCTGGCACGAGAAGGGCTTTTAAGCCCTAACCACCTTTGCTATCCAAACGGATGCCATTCGCAAAGTGCAATGGAGCAACTAACTAAATCCACACCATTCCGATTCAATACGACCATTTCGATAACCCAGTCTACGCTAAGAAGAGAAACTGGGGCGTTTATCCAACTACAACAAGAAACCAAATGGTGCATGAATTTCCTACATTGGAAACCTCAGTAAACCCATAAGATATTCACATCCAATGGATATCTTCAAGTATCAAATGCATATCTAATATCATAAGATGCATACTAAATCAGTTTGAGAGTACTGTAATGATCAATCTCTCCACAACCAAGTGAGAAATACAAGAAAATCAAGTTAACACTCCAAAGATTAAAATCCATTTGTCAGGAAATAGACACATCCCTATGGCTGTCTAAGAATCGGCCTACCCCAAGGTAGACACGTCATTGCTAGTTGTCCCGCTTATAATAACAATAGCAGTTCAACCCCTTCAGGCCTCACTCTACATGGAAAAATGTTTACACCACCACTGCAAAATCAAATTGCACACTCAAGTGAAAAAGATCTTCATTAACCATGGACCATGACATTGTGACAGAAGTTCCCATATATTTTTCCTCCATTTCCCAAAATTATTCCCTTTGATTTAGGATGAGCTCATTCCATATGATCAAACTTGCCAAGATGGATTCTTGCACATGATAGCAGGTAACATCCTTAAACACCAAAATTCTAGGATTACTTTACATTTTTATAAATAGCAAGAATCGAAGGGGTTTACAAACCAAAAGGGAACCACCTATATTTTACATTTACCCAAAAGCAGTCTTGACAAGACAAATTAAGTAGACCATGACCAACTTTAACTACTGACTAAAATTCAGAATAGATTTATGAAGGATCTCTGCAAACTTGATAACCAAAGTACCAAACCTACAATTCAGAGTTTGCTTCAAGGTCATCAGGAGGGCATCAGATTCTCACAGCTAAAACCATTGAGATCTACCTTGAAAAGCGATCAAATGAATCTTTGAAACTAAGGGCCCATGAAATAGTACATTCCTAAGAGTATGGTCTAGTTCACAATTCACACAACCAGTGCATCTTAAGATTGAATGTCTAATGTCTTTGAAATAGTTAAATGCTATTGAAAACGCACATAATTGCTTCTGCAGATTTTCCGAGGTGATCAAAGCAAATGTATCATGTCCATGATATGCATAATCTCCATAATGCACATTTCAGGGCCTATTCCTTTCAGAGGCAGATATGCTATCCCGATGAAGGACTGGTCTCCCTAAACAGATGACATTATTTCATCTTTTTCATGCCAATCTGTAACCATCACAGCAGTCGGACATTGGTCAACAGATTGAGTAACCTCAACAACATACCTAGTTCATCCTTCCAGTTTCTTGTCATCCCAGCAACTTGGCAGGAGCATCACAAACTCATAATTATCACCCACTCTCCATTGATCCAGTCATATCCTGTTCTTATCCTTACGATCCTGTTTTTTCATTTGGGGTAGTTTCATTGTAGGAATCAAACTTGAGATTAGAGCCCTATCTTTATTATACATCTGATACTAACAATGAAACATATATTTAGAAAGAAAAGGCAAGCACCTCTTAGAAGTTTGAGGACCTGAGAAGCACCAGGCGCCCCCCTAACTTTACAAAGCAGTGGAAACTTACAAACAAAACTAAAATAAAAATAAAAAATATGCATGCGTAACATACACAGTAATCTCATGTATTAATCATCTATCATCTACATATAGATCTTGGTCACTGCACAATGGTAATATGTCACATAATTCATTCAAAATTCTCTCTTTATCATTTTTAGCTTTAACATGGACAATGTAAGAGATTGATCCACAAGGAACTTCTAATTCTAGAAGAACAACAGAAAGAGTTTCTAATTATATATAACAACAGATAATTGTTCTCATAACTCATTAACGAAAACAATTTAAGAAGAGTATACTTGTTGGTCAACTCCCGGAGACCAATTCATACATTTTGTATCCAAATAGGATATAAAATAGAAGTTACACAAGAACTGATACATTACAAATGATATCTCAAAAAGATTAACAAATTAACAATGTCTCAAAGACCATGTCTAACCTTCACATAAGACACAGAATTCACATATGGAACATACAAACACTAAAGAGTCAAAAACACTAAAATACAAAAACCTGGAAACTTGTAGTAGATAATCAAAACAGAAATGCCTTGTGAGCATTCAACCCCTAAATATGGGGTTCTCTCCCACCTTTCCCAAACTAAAAATAAATCCGAAATAATTTTTGTTTGCTTTTTATCCTCGTGAACAATGTCTAAAAACACAGAGGACAGGGATGGGTCCAAGTCAACTCAATGAGTCCCAATTCTGACAGTTCAAGACTTGGACCAGTCACTGGCTTTCTAAAGTCCCAGACAGACTCAGGCAAACTCAGTCAAAAACCGTCACGACTCGGGTTACCAGAGACCGGGTCACCAAAAATCCAGGGTGCTGATTCTGCGTCAAACTCACCGAGTTTCTAATCGCTTCTCCCAGATGTAAAATAAGAATTTAGAATGTTCTATCAGGAGAAATATAAACTCCCACAAATCATATCGAAGGGGGAAAAGATAAATAAAAACTATTAAAACCCAAATCTGAGTCAGGCATGTACACAACGCCTGTGCAGAGAGTGCCAGGTCTAGGTTGTTCTCAAGTGGGGGTGTAAGTGAGCGCCTAAACCTCCTGCCTTAGACAATCCACCCAAGCAACTGCTTTCAAGTGCAGGGTTCAAATATTCTATTAGAAACTCGATATGTCAAATGGATTTCAAACCTTGATCTCTTTCCAGTATAGTTTCTTCACACCTTTACATGACAATCAAACTCATGGCCATCGTCTCTCGGCCTTCTGTAAAACTTCCCACCTTTACAATGGATCCCTTCTACAATTGCTCACTGCTTCGCAAGATTCCTTTCAGGTAAAGTCTCACTAATTTGTTTTCTTTGCCACTTTCTAGCATATTTGAAGCTCAACAAAGCTTACGATTTTTCCAGTTATATAGCCAGCAAGTTATTTTTTCTTTCACTTATTTTCAATTCCTATGCATTTTCTCAGGTTTGTCTTTGGGAAATTTATCAGAATACACCTGACTTATCAACTACTTAACATTTTACACCTCTCAACAATTCCACTTCATGATCATGTCGTTTTTTTTTTTTAGGTTTGGGGGGGGGTGGGGGTGGGTTGAAATTAAATCAAAAGAAATGGGAAAATGTCAAATAATAAATTTTCATTTTTTTCCCAACATAAGCTCAATAAGATAATATATATCTAAAATAAAGGGGAAAAAAAAAAGGCATTCTCATATAATGTGAACATAACGAGTGTCGCATTTGATCCAAATATGCTTTTCAACAGAATCAACATAGTCTCACAGATAGAAATAAGAGATAAGAGATAGAAATTGCGGTAGAAAGAGAGAAGGATTTATATGGATTAGTAAACAATAGCATCATAGACGATCATGACCAAATGGTACTCAAACTGAAATCAAAAGAATTGCATAGTGAGATACATAAAGAATGCGAAGCAATAACAAACACCCAAGATGAATTAGTACAAAGCACTGAAATCAAAAGAATTGCATAGTGAGATACAAAAAGAATGAGAAGCAATAAGATGAATTTGTACAAAGCCAGGAAGAAACGGGCGGAAAAAAAAATGAAAAAGGATAAAGAAAATTATAGCAAACAAATGAAAAATATATTGAAAATGTGGTCCACATATGAAGAAAATCATCCCAAAAACGACGAAATATTGTTTATCAAATTCACAATACGGGGTCGTTACCTCTTTTCTTCAGTTTCTTGGGAGGATGAACTTCAAAATCGACAAAGAAAATTGAAATGGATTCAGAACAAGACAACTCAATTCTAAAGCAGCAAGCCCTAACTGAAACAACCAATAAACAAAAACGAAAGTTCAGCCCTACAATTCTGAACTAACAGGCAAGCAATAAACCACTAAACCTTACCATTCCTCAATCAACCAGATGATGAATCACTTCAAATAAGAAGAAACGCAAACGAGTAAATAAACATGCATCATCAAAAAACAGGGAAGATGAAAATCTAAAACCAAATAGAGCATGCAAGAAAAACCATGAAGGAATTAAGAGAGAATCAAAGAAAAATTGAAGTGCTTACCTAGGGTTTGATGATCGTAATGTTTATCTTATTTTATACTATTAGGCCGTCTTCCTCCTCTTCCTTTTCTTCTGCTTATTCCACATAAACAGCTGAAAAATAGAGAGAGAGAGAGAGATCCTTCCTCTTCTTCCCTTTTCGTTTTTCTTCTCTCTCACTAGAAATATACCCAATTCACCCTTTGTTCCTTTTTTGCTAGCTTTAAAAAGAAAAATAAATAAATCCCTAAGACTAAAAATATCCGTTTTCTTCTTCTTTTCTGTATTTTTTTTTTGGTTTTCTGAGTTCGCTCTCTCTCTCTAAAACCGCAATGTCCATTTCACCTCTGACCTTTTAGTGAGAGAAAACAGAAAACAGAAACGGGGCGCTTCTTTCTCTCTCTTCTTAACTAACTCCGCTGCTAATGATTTGTTGCGGAGTAATAGCTACTGCGTGGCGCGTTCTGGCGCGTACGATAGGGATTCCTGCGTCTTGCACGTCTTTCGCGTACGATAGGGATTCCTACTCCAAAATGATATGTGCTTTTTTTAGTATGTACTATGTTTATACATTGGAAAAGTATATTATTTTTTACAAGGTGGTCAGGATCAATCTTTATCACTAATGATAAAATTGGATCTTTGTGTTTGTTTTATTGCTCAAGCTCAAATTTCAAAATATTTTTTTTTTTTTAATTTTATATTGCACTCAAGCCAAGGCTCTAAACAATCAAATAAGAGTTTATATAGACTTCTTTTTATAATTTTATAAAAGTAAAGGGAAAAGTTTTACAATTTTATATAATTGTTTTCAAATTTTTTTAAATATTTCAAATTTTATAAAAGTACAGAGAAAAGTTTTCAGAATTTTACACACTTCCTTTTATAAAAAGTAAAGGGAAAATTTATATAGAGCCGAGGCTCTAAACAATCAAATAAGAGGCTACCTCAAAAACTTTACTAGAATAGATTGTTTCGATGCTCAAATATCTTCAAATTTATCATCTTGACATCAAGATGCATAGACATGAGAAAAAAATAGATTTCAAGTTGTGAAAATAATGTATTTTATAATGCATTTTTGGACTATCAATTTTCAAGATTTTCAAGTTTTTATAGATCTGTCGATCTATACTATTTTGAAGCTTTAAACTTTATAAATAAAGATAAAAGTATATTTTAAGACTATCACAAAGATTTTCAATATTAAAACCACATTTCTTGACACTTTTTGAAGGTAGGCTCTAATTTGATTGTTTAGAGCCTAGGCTCTATACAAACCGCACAAAAGTAAATGGTCTCATTATGTAGAATCCTTAATATATTATACACAAATAATACATGTGTAAATTAATGGGGAGATTTAACATACCCCTTGCCCCATCTTTCTAGTGGTATCCCCTCAAAAAACAAAACAAAAACAAAAAAACAAGAAAATCTAAATTGAGATTGTATACTATAAGACTATTTATTAATATTATAAGGTGGTCACAATCACTCCTAGATATTATAACTACCTAGATCAAAAACATAAAGTTTTTTAGGATGAATGGTACAATGCACATTTCTTTCAAGAAAAAACTTCAAATAATCCCACACAATGTGTGTCAGACTGGTTTTATACTCTATTGTATATTATGCGAGAAAGAGACCTGTATTATTTTTATGATATGTATCCCTCTCCATATCATTTCTCTTTCTGAAAAAAATGTTAAACGATTGTTTCTATTTTCAAATATTTCAAAATCAAAAGGTCCACCTCCTTAAATCTCACCAACAATCCCTCTCTTGAAATTAAATATATCTATTAACACTTGAAAAACTTGAAAAATGAATGTCTAGACAATACATTACAAGATGCATTATATCCAATATTTGATTTTTTTTTTTTCTCATGTCCATATATCTTGAGGTTGAGATGAATGAATTAAGGGTTTTTCGGCATCAAAGCAACTCTTCTAGTGAAATTTTGAGGTATGCGTTAATTTGATTCTTTAGGATATCGCCCATATATAATTTACTTACTGTTAATTTGGTATGGTTTGTATAAGGTTGAGGCCCTAAACAATCAAAATAAGATGCACCTTGAAATAATATTAAAAGATATTATTTAAATACGTAAATCTTTATGATAGCCTGAAAATTAATTAATTTTTTTTCTAATTATAAATTTTAAATCTTCAAAAATAGTATAGAAAAAATAGATATATGAACAATTGACAAATTTGAAATTTGACTGTCTAGAAAATGCTTACAATATGTACTATTTCTAAGACTTAAAATCCATTTTTTCTCATATTCATACATATTGAGGTCGAGATGATCGATTTGATAATTTTTGGGTATCAAAACAACCTCTTCTAGTGATTTTTCAAGGTGTGCCTTAATTTGATTGTCGAGGGCCTCACCCTCATATAAACTTTTTTCTTTAATTAATCAATTAGCTAAATATTAATTTGATAATATTAATTAATTTTAATCGTTAATGACTCTTACATAAAATAATAAATATAATACATTATAAATGTGATGAGTATGAGAATAGTAATAATCATGCTTTGATAATTATAAAAATATAATAATTCACTTAGTATGTGTATGTTAATAACAATAATCATGCTTTCATAATTATAAAAAATATAGTAATTCACTTAGTAACGATATTAAATATAGTTTGGTTAGTCATAAATATAATGATTATGTTATACTATTAGAATTTCAACTAAATAAATTTTATGGTATAAATTTATTTTTTCAAGTAAGAAGAAGAATTAAATAACGTATTAAAATTTTAAGTTTTATTTAAATTAATGCATAAATAATTTTATCATTTTATTAAGTTTATGTCTAATATTCAATCAAATAGTATTTATATCCTTGTTGCTTTGTTTGCGAAAATTTAGTTTACTTTTTATTTGATTCTATATTTTTATTTTACATTTTGAAGATTTATTTTCCTTACAAAATACCATTAACAAAAATATTAAGTGCATGACAATGCAGATGCATGCTACTAGTTTTAAACAATCTGACACAACATTGTGTCGGACCAATTTATTTTAAACAATATGGGGTCTCTCACATATCGTCCCAAATGGGCTTCATTTTTTAAAACAAAACCACCAGACTAACACATTGTCTAAAACGAAGCCTGTCTAGCACATTTTATGGCGGACCGACACAGTTTAAAATGATGCATTTTTTAGCATATATTGTGTCAGACCGTCATCATTTAAAAAAATCGAGAGTAGGTGAGAGAAACATGTTATAAGAAGATATTTCATCCTGAAAGACAATGCTTTTTTACTTCGGGAACAATCCTTAGAAAGTAGAGTCCTGGGCGTATCTCTAATTTTTTCCAATTAAATGCTTGGTGTGGGGCTAGGGGAATTCTTTTTCTAAAAGTCAAATGTGAAGTTAAAAAAATAAAATAAGGAGAGAGAGAGAGAGAGATTCAAATAATTTTTATTTTTTTCAATTTAAGAATGGGTTCTGATATTTTGGCAATTGAATCACTGAATTTCTCCTCGAATTTTGCATGGTGAATAGGCAACTTCAGCGATGCTAATAATAAATGGAAAAGTTTGGAGGAATCCAGCCTTTTTTTTTTTATACATGTAAAATTCAAAAATCACTATCTCATTTCAATTTGTTTTTAAAATGGAATAAAGGAAGTTTAATGAGCATAACTAAATCCGGGGAAATTTTGAAGTGCAAATTATCCAAGTTGTTCCTATTTAGGGGTTATGACTCCAAAGTCTAAACATAGTGGGTTCGACATAGTATGACTACTGATTCCAAGTGGACTAAATTTGATGCCTTTTAATTACTATTGATTCCATATGGACTTAATTTGATGCTTTTTAATTATTATGTTATTTTTCCAAATATCAAATGCATAACAAATGGATGAAATGTTTTTACAAAACATTGCGCTCAAGGCATAGGTGGTTAGGGTAATGGGTGCTACAACCAGACATATTGAATTTTATTGTTGAAAAAAAGACGTTTTTCCCACCAAAATACTAAAAAAAAAAAAAAAAAAGGTTTTTAGAATGCCTATGACCTATTGGCACAAGAGTAGGAGAAAAAACAAAAATTTGAATTTCTAGACACCTAAATGTGACCGCACAAAATGTTTTTCGTTTAATCTTAAGATGTTATTTTTTTCATTTTTTCAAGCAAGTGCAAGGTGAGTTTTATTTTTTCTTTTTAGATTGGTGGCTATGCTGAAGTTACGTCACAAAAATTAGATACTAAAAATACTCCTAAATAACATTAAAAAAAAACTCCTAAAAAGGGGTTTTTAACTTAAAAAATAATGTCCATAGGTTTTTTTCTAAAAAAAATAAAAATATGGCTATAGTTTGTATAAAGTTGCAACCTTAAACAATCCAATTAAGGTGCACTTCTAAATTTTATCCTAAATGTAATTTTGATATAAAAAATTCTTAGGATGACTTGAGAATCTATTTTAATCTCTAATTATAAAATTATAAACTCTAAAAATAGTTTAAATTAAGTACATCTATAAACACATGAAAATATTGGAAATGGACGGTTTGTATTGCGAGATATATTATTTTGTGGACACGAAATCTTTTTTTCTTTCTATATGCATGCATCTCGTTGACTAGATGATCAATTAAAGGGTTTTCTAATATTCAAACAATTTTTTATGATAAATTTTTGAGACGCACCTGTAATCCTACATTTCAAGGTGGCAACTTTATATAATTTTTTCCCTTTAAATAATGGTTCGTAATTAAGTTGGGATTAGAACGTAAATCCAAAGTGATGCGTCTTAGTTTAGTAGCAAGTTTTTGAACCTTGCACATACTTTCACGCTGAACCACAAAGCCATGAAACCCTAATATGGAGGTAAATACCCAAATTTTCTATCTCCATACACAAATAATGTGCAACACATTATTGTTGACTACTTTCACCAAACACGTATAAATTATATGTATGGAAACATATAAAAAGTTTATATGTGTGGAAATATACAAAAAGTTCATTTGATATTAAAATGAATGATATATATATATATATATATGGGTGTGGTTTCCATAAGGTTGCAACCTTAAACAATCCAAATTTTATTATAACATATAATTTTGTTTTTAAAAATTCTTAGGATTATCTTAAAATCTATTTTCATATTTAATTAGAAAATTTAAAACTCCAAAAATGATTAAAATCAAGTAGATCTATAAACATATAAAAATCATGAAAATGGATGGTCTAGATAATGTGTTGCATGATGCACTATTTCTTAGACTCAAAAACATTTTTTTTTTTTCCATATTCATACATCTCAATGTCGAGATGATCAATTAGAGTTTTTTCAATATTAAAATCACCTTTCTGATAGAGTTTTTAGGTACATATGTGATTCTACATTTTAAGGTTGCAACTTTATTTAAACTTTACACATATATATATAATTTGACTGAGGGTTGGCAATGGGATGGGCCCAGGCAAGCTCATGGTGGGCTTGACCCTTGGGCTAAAGTTTTTGGCCAGGCCCTAGTTTCGTAGGGACTAAACCATGCAGCCCACCCATTGCCGACCTTAAATTTGTCGATTATTTTCCCTATTGGGGGAGGGTCTCTTCTATTTCAAAGGGAACATTACTTAATTAGACATGCAAAATTATACTACCGCAAAAACCCATTGGCAAAGGTTATTTTAGTGTGAAAAAGCATCAAATTAATCATCTCAACCTTGAGAAATATGACTAATGAAAAAACGATTTCAAATTATAAAAATAGTGTACCTTGTAACATATTATCCGAACCATTCATTTTCAAAATATCTAATTGCTTATAATTGCATTGCCGGAACCACAAATAATTAGGCGAATATTGTTGTGCGGTCGCTCATGCATCAAACGATGGTGGCACTAGGCCCTAATCAGACCCAAGACCCAACTGGGTAGACCCGACCTCGGGTCCGGGTATGAGTCAAAATTTTGGAGCCAAATACTATTCGGCTGTTGCCAGCCCCTGTCTGGACAGTCTCTCCCTCTCTACGCAAAGCAGCACCAAACATGGCTTCTTTCATTCGTTCTCACATTAATACATTGTAGTTTGGAACTTTCGGTGCGCTTTTCATCACTTGAAAACCAAGGAAGCTCTCTCTCTCTCTCTCTCTCTCCAATTAAAAGAGAGGGGAGAGAGCCTTCTAGAGAGAGATTCAGAGAGCGAGGAGAGAGGTTCTCTTTGTATAGGCCCGAATTTCCTTGTCATTCTAGAGAGAGAGATGGCATCTGCAATGTCGCCGTCCACTTCCTTTCTCCTCCTCGTTTTCTTCCTTCAATTGAAGCACCTCTGCAATTCTATTCTGGTTAATGGTATCTATCATCTTCTCCTCTGTTTTGTGCTTCAATCTTTCCTTCAGTAAAAAATGCATAAGAAATTATCGATCTTTGCGTTCAGGTGATGGTCTGTATTCTGTAGAGTATTCTCGTTTCTCTCTGAAATCTCATATGAAAAATGTAGGTTCTTTTTGGATCATATACACAGCGTGCTTAATTGTTTGTTTTTTTGTTTTTTTTTTGGTTTTATTTCGGCCACGAGTGTGGAGATCTGCAAATGAAAATAGTTTCCTTGAGTGGAAGGGCAGAGATCCAGCACCTTCTGCATTTCTTTACTTTTCTCTTTTCTCTTTTTTGGAAATTTTGGGCTTAATGTAAAAATTCATCGAGTGGAATCTCAGGAGATCTGTGATCCTTTATGCTTTTGGAAGGATTTTACATATGTCAAATAATCTATATTCTCCAAACTGTTTTCATCTCACCTATCTCATTTCATGGAATCATATAAACATATATCCTTTTCAAAGATCATTTTATTTCTCATATTTATCTATGCTTACCTGAATGAAAAATCATTTTGGGGAAATTGAGAGATCCGTAATTTATCTCGTGTTCAATTGGCTTTTCACAAGTAGTAGTATCACAAGATGTCGAAGACATTATTCTGATCTCCGTTGTTCAAGTCCCTACTGTTTGACAGATATGGTCTAACCTCAAATGTGTTTTCTCTGCACTCTGTTTGTGAATAGTTTGGCAAATCTGTGACATATATATTTTCATCGTTGGTGTCTTCCATCCTGCAACTCAGCTCGTACATTTGGTGGAATTAGGAACAGGAACTAAACACAGTTTCACTGTGATCAAGCATTTCACTCTTTTATATATTGAGGGTGGTTGTAACAGACCATGAAACTTTTTATTTTCCCACTTGAGTTGAGCTTCAATGGCATCCGACACCTACATTACAATACTTTTCTTCCATGGTTTTCTCAGCATTATACATTTTGGTCAAGTAAGCATATGATTTAAACTTGAAGCTAACCAGCTAAGCAGTTCAGGTCATGAGCTATCTCAAAATGATACAGTGGCATCGAGCAGCCAATATTCCATGTATTTATAGTTCAATTGAATTATTTATAGATATACTTCTATTCTAAGAACTTCCATAACCAGATATGGTCATTCCAAACATGCGGTTTTATTTGGAATTTTAGGTATACGATCAACATTTAGTAGAAAGGTTGATTTTTTATTGTAAACTTGCACTCAAACGTGCATGCTTCTCAGGGCTTTCCTCTGCTTTTGGTTGGTGTGTGGGGAATGAACCTGTACTCTTAAAAATGAAAGCCAACAAGTTCATTGCGCATTATGCAAGCAATCAAGAATTTTTTTGAACCATAATGCATGTGGATCAGGTAATTCTTCATACCAACAACCTCTGAGACAAGTTAAGCTTTGGACTTATTTCTCGACTGAATATATGTAATTTCTGTACTATATGTTTCCTGGTTTATAGAACATGCCAAAGCCAAAAGGCAGCATGCCACTTGAGTGGTCTTAAACTTACAATGATGGCCTTGGATCTTGGAATTCCATGTACTTAGTCATAACAGCTTCCTATTGTGTGTAATTTGATATTAATTTAAAAATAAAAAAAAACAAAAACTTAAACTCAACTGTATCTTCACCCTTCCAAGACCTACCATTCATATTTGAGTACTTTGCTTTCTTTGTTGCAAGCTTTAGCCTATGGACAGTTTCTAGACACATGTGACCTACCACAGTAGCAGTTGAACAGGTAGCTCTCATTTTGGCCTATAGACTTAAGGCTTCAAATACTTGTTCATTTGAGTGGATGGTTGATGCTAGAGAATGAATATCTTATCACGTAAAACCATAAGCCAGCAATTTAAAAATTAGCCTTGGTTACAGTTTGCATGCAGCTGATCTTCTTATATGCTTGAGTCTCCTGGTGTCTGAGCAATCCATATACATTGAAGCTGTGTTCATCAACAGGTTTTGAGGTTGCGCCAGCTCCCAGTTTCAATGGACATAGTTGGCCAGGATCAGCTGCAATTTCTCCCTCCTATCCTTCTCCTTTCCATGCCCCTTCCCTTATTCCAAGCCCTGCAAAAGCTGCAGATCAAACCATACGACATTCAGAACTGGCTCCTACGCCTGATCCTGAAAGAAACTCACCATTGCCAGAGCCAACTGAAGGTGCCAATGAGGAGAAAACAAGTCCAGCGAGGGAGCCATCTCCAGCCCCTTCTGAGGATATCTCTAGACCCGCAGAACATGAGGTTGATAATGCACCACCCGAGGAAACTGATCCCAAGACTGTAAAATGGTGTGCAGTTAGGGATGAATTCGTTGACTGCCAATACTACATAAGTCTCTTAAAACCGGTGGACAACTATAGCTGGAAATGGTACATTTAGTAGTAAATAATTGTATTCATTGGCTCTTTCACTTTTATCCTCTCTTCATGCCTGACAAGTTTCTGGAGCTTTATTGATCACAGACAAACATTTCTTTCCTATATATACAGACAAAGATTTCTTTCCTCTTTGCCTTCTATTTCCCAAGTTGGCATCAAACCCTTCCAGCAGAGCCCATTGTGAATAGTGGTATGTTATCTTGAAATATACCTAAGCTACTTGAAGTGACAAGATCTGGTCAGTGTTTCAGAAAGGTGCCATCCAGGAAAATGAGGCAAAGAGAAGTTGATATATATTTCTTCTTGTATGGATGTGCATACTTTGATGACCGAGTCTTTGTTGGTTTCATTTTTGTACTAATTTATGATCTTCTTATCTTCATTGAGAATCGAGGAGCTTTCTTTTTGTAAGATCATGCATTGTATAAAAGAGACTTGTAGTTGCAATGACATATTTTGAAAGCATGGCAACTAGTTGCTCACTGTCTTCCTGCACATACAGTGTTCAGAGGCAAACAACCCAAGAATGCTTGCAGGCAATAAAGGCCAGGGAAGCTGACTTGATAGTTTTGGATCCTGGTTTGGCATACATTGCATTCCTGAATTACTCCATGAAATCAATTCTAAACGAAGTTTACTGCAACCATGCCCAGACATATGATGCAGTGGCTGTTGTGAATAAGAAGGCTTGTGAACGTAGTGAAACAATTAGCATACAGGATTATAAAGGCAAGAGATCATGCCATGGATTATATGCATCAGCAGCTGGATGGAACTATCCCATCCACACTGTCAGATCGTACCTTCCACACCAAGGAAATGATGTGAAAATTGTAAAAGATTTCTTTTCTGAAACTTGTGCACCCTCAGAATTGGAGGGAACAGGTCTATGCACCGGTTGTGGAAATCAAAGCTCTTGCCTTGCTGATAGCCCTTATTCTGGTGATTTGGGTGCTTTCCGCTGCCTCATTGAGGAGGTGGGAGACATTGCCTTCGTAAAGGCTGATACCCCGCTGCTTTACTCAAAGGAGGGCCCCTATAATCAGTCATGGTCAACAAAATCTATCAATCAATTCATGTATGTATTTGTGAATGTGAGAAATAGTAGAGTAGTATCCTTCAAATAAATTATTGCTTGCTGTGGTCAAATAACTTTAAAATTACTTGTTTGCAGGTATCTTTGTCCCAAGGGTGGCTGTAGAGCTATTAATGGTTACCCCGGAACTTGCAAGTAAGTTTTTATTACTTACCCGCCTTATCAATCTCATTTTGAATCATTAGTCTCGGATCAAAGGAGATAGCACTTGTCCAACAACAGAAAGGTTGCCATGGAAGTTAGTCTTATTGTATTTAAGACAAATTAACCCAAGCCTATAGATCAGCTTTAGTTCCTTCCCCCTTGTCCATTTCCAGCTTACTTTTATATTATTGCCCGTTCTTTTTTGGGGTATTTTCATTTTTATGTCAGTGGCTGCTTCAGCCATGTTGAATTATGGGGTTCTTTTTATTGCTCTATTTGAAATATTGGATATATTTGTTTCTCGTTCAGCAGCATTATTGAGTATTTGAGCCCATCTTGAGGTGAGTGATTTCGTTGTTCTCAGATTTGGAAGTGTTCCTGCAAAGACAATAATGGCACCTAATTCTATTTCAAGCAAGAAGAGATTGGCCATTTTGCAGACGTTGCTGAATGCAACCTGGGCTGATTCTCTTTATACAGGGAGAAATGGTGCCAGCCACCTACTTAGCTCTGGGTAATTCCACAAAATCTCTAGCTGTCTAAATACATGCAATTTATATGAATTCTTGTGTTACAAGGGGCTATACACATTACAGAAAATTGAAAAATTTCAGGTGCATTTGAAATAAAATAATATCCTTGAGTGGCAGACGTTTATACATTTATATAAGATCAGAAACTTATTAACATTTTCAATAAGAAGTGAGGGAGGGGAGACAAATGTTAATCGCATGATTTAAGGTTCATGCAAAATTCGTCAGAATCACTCACTATTATCCCACTAACTTTTACAGCTCTTGATTTTCATCTTGATCCATGTGCAGTACACAGAGCTTAGCAGAAGTTAAGCAGCTCACAAGGTCATATCTCGGTGTCTCTGCAACTATTTCTCAGACTTTACAAGAATTAAATATTGAGAAGGTCCAATCTGCAAATGCTACATCAATTCCAGTTTTAGGTATGTGAAAGGAACTGATTCCCTGTTCATTTTAGTGTTCTCTTTTTTTCATTCTTCTTTCCCGGGCATTAGACTTCTTTGCACCCAGAACTTGAGTTATGGTTTCCATTTCATCTCAGTGTTTCCCTTTTCTTCTTTGCTCATTTTGAATCTTTGATACATTTATCATGATAGTTTTTAAAAAGCTAAGATCCATATGTTTTGTTATTTCAGAATATACTTCGTGTTCTACATGCATTCTGGCTCGACATCTATGGCTTGCTGTTATATTTATATCCTGGCTCGGGCTTCTGTGATTCACCATTTCCTCATAGTGACAGAATTACTACACTCTTATGAAGATTAAAGTTTCATTCCTCTATCTCGTATAGAGTGAGAAAATCTACAAAGTAATTCCTCTGTTTACCTCTCTTTTAAGTAGGAGACAGTTTATCCAGGTCCAGAAAAACAATTAACAAAATGATGAAGGCCTTTTTAACAATTTAAGAAATGAGTCCATTACAGAGAAGATATACACTAGAGGAATAGACAGATAACACCACCAAGGTCACAGGGACATAATAATTCTACAAAAGCTCTGCCGCTTTCTCTCTGATTAGGGCAAGATTGATCTTGGGATGATCACATCCCCAATGTTGTTGTGCCAGGGGTCAGCCAGGTGGGTCGCCAGGTTCTCCAATGGCCCTGTTCCTGGACGAGCCGATTGCTGAACGCAGAAGCCCACAAACGCCAACAATGCAAGGCGACCTGATGAATAGAATAAAAAGAAGATAAATTTTGAACGCATATCAGAAGTGAGTATGAAGTTCTTTCTTGTTTTGTGCTGGTTGGTATGAAATGTATGTCATAACTGAGATTAATAGCAATGATAATTGAGAACACGGTCTAAAAACTTGTACTCTCTTATACTATTAATTAAAGGTTAACATTCTCAAAAAAAAACTTGGAGAGCCCCACTCGTCCGAGTTAATTGGAACTGGTTCCCCGTCTGTTCCGGGATAGCAAGACTTGGATGATCCAAGTCTACCTGAGTGCAAGTCTGACTCGAGTCTATCCTGAGTCCATCCAAGCCTTCAATAAATCCATCAGTATATTTTCTAAGGATGAGAATCACCGCACCGACTCCCCCTGGGCAGTGCCCAAGTTCTGGGGTTTCTCCGAGTTTCAAAATACTGATTGAGATGAATGACATAAGCATAGAAATGGAGGGGTGATTAGTACTCACCGTTCTTAACCTCCTTGACCTTGTATTCTTCGAACTTGACGGGGTCCTTGGAGTAGCCAAGGGGGTCAAAAGCTCCTCCGGGGTACTTCTTCTTCTCGGGGTCCTTCTCCATGCTCCTCTGGTGCTCGACAAAAGCGATGGACAAGAACTCTATGACAAGTATGGTGGGGAGGGTGCCCCATGGCACAGGGTTCCCAAGGTAGGTGGCCTGCCCTCCTGGGGTGGCAGCCCACTCCTGGGCTTTGACCCAGTTACCCAGCCCCAGTGCCTCTGGAATCAAGATCCCTGGCTGCAAATAATTTAAAATTTTCAGAGAGAAAGATGGGGTAAGAAGTCACACTTTGCATCGAGCTAGCAAATATGGCATAGAAAAACTAGAGAGACAGAATTGAACGGATTGGTAGGTGACACTCACGACTGCAAGCATGGCCCATCTGCAGTGAATGAGCTCAGACTCCTTGAACCTCTCCAGGTTCTCCGGTACCTCACCCAGACCAAGTGGGTCAAAGCCAAAATCACTTCAAAAATTACAAGAGAGAGAGAAAAGCAAGATCAGAGGGGACAAAATTACTGAGAATAGTACAGAGAGAGAGAAGCAACATAAGATTACTCGGACTAGTATAGAGAGAGCAGATACCCAGGGGCTGAGCCATCAAGATGTGGAGGGCGGGGCTGGCCAGGCATCCATTCAGCAGACATGGTGAAGCGAGAGGAGGATGAATTGAGAGAGGGGAAGGAGAGAGATGGGGTGAATGCCGACTTGGTGGAAGATAACACTGATGGCATGGCTGCCAATTGACAACATCTTCCTAGACTCGCCATCTCTCTCTACCAACTCAACTGTGATGGCTGATGCTGAGATCTGAAGCAGTAGCAGTAGCAGTAGCAGTGGAATGGAAAAAGAAGAGAGAGTATAAGTGGAGGTGGGGGCAAATCCGAAAGTCGCATTCTATTGGCTCCGTAATCTGCTCTTTGGCTTCCTATTGGATAAGTGAAGAGCCCTGCCCTCTACACCAACCACGTGGCTTTGCCCATATCTGGGTACTGCATTTGTGGTGCTCCCCCTCCTCTGCTATTTCTCTCTCGATTACCTCAAAAAAATATCTCAAATCATCCCACTTAACCACAGAGGTATTAAACCTTCAGTTGATAAATACAAATTGCAATCATCTTCAAAAAGGGCAATAAAAAAAATAAAAAAATAAAAATCTTCAAGAATGAGAAAAGGAAAATAAAGTAAGAGATCATGTTGATGTAATTAGAAATCCAAGATACTAGTTATGAGATTTACGGCGTGTTTGAATTTTGGGATACGAGGTTTTGAAAATTGCATCCTTCAGACATGCTAGCGCTACGCAGACAGTGATCTTACGCTATTTTTAACATTATAAATTGATACGGAGAGCCCCTCATGGTACCTATGGTATTTAGTTCTTTGGAAGATGTAGTTATGAGGAAGAAAGCCCGGACTTAATCGGTTAGCACTTGTTAATTCCTATCAAAGAGTAGGGGTCATCTCCACTTACTCACCCAAAAAAGATGCGGTTACAAAAATCATGTCTTCCAAAATTCAAACATTCCCTAGGAATCAAAACATATCCTAAATTAATGCAAATATATTTCTCCTTGGGACTTCAAAATAGTGCCTTGGAACATTGCATAGAGTCTAAAAAATTAAAAGAAAAAGTTTATATAAAGCATCAACTTTCAACTTTAGAAGTAACAGGCATCTCAAAATCAATTTGAAAAGATATTTTCGGTGTCGAGAAATGTCCGATTATTTGTGGTTCCATTGATCTACAATTTTCATCTTATTTATGAGTGCGCATTTATCAAAGTCGTGACAGTATGCGTCAAATATGTACTTTCCAACTAAGATGGACAATATAGATTAGTGCAACTTTACTTCTATAAACAAGGTTCCTGCCTAATATAAACCATAGCCTAGCCCTAGAGAAATTTGAGATGCATGCTTGATTATTCAAAGGAAAAAACTTATATGAGGTGTTAGCCTTATAATGTAGAAGTAAGGCGCACCTCAAAATTTGATGGGAAAATATTGTTTTGATGCATAAAAGCCTTCAGATTGGTTATCTTGATTTTAAAATATATATAAAAAATTTCGAGTCTTAAAAGTAGTGCATCTTGTAACACATTATGTGTATTGTCCATTTTCAATATTATGAGAATCTATTTAATTGCTTGATGTGCACTATTTATTGAGCTTTATATTTTATATTTGCGATTGAAAATAGATTTTCAAAGCATTGTGAGGTTTCGGCATAGAAATTGACATGGTTTGAAGATCTGTTTTATTTTGATTGTTTAAAGTGGATGCCTCATATAAACCGCAATCTTATTGAATATGTTGAAGAAAGTACAAGCATTTTTTTTTTTTTTGACAACGTTAACAATATTTTCATTTCATTATATACAACGGAGCAAAGCTCCAAAATAACATGACGAACAAATAAAGAAATACAATTCTCTACTTCCAAAGAAGACCGTAAATTAACAGCACATACCTCCCTCATTCCCAAAGGGTCCAACATCACCATCTACCTTGTTTCGTGTCCAAATCAATTTTCTCATACATAGAGCTCTCTAGCTTCCTCTACTTGACAGAAACTTTACACCATAACATTCAATAAACTCCATCTATAAAGAATAGGGCAATGATTTCATGCAATTATTGTATAGTAATATGATGTCCAGTCGGGCTGCACTTGTGACGTGACCCACAAGAACCAGTGATCATAATTTAGGGTTTACGAGAAAAGTTGGAGGGAGGTTAAAGAGAGGAAAGAATACTACTGTATTATACCACAGATTTAAGCTTCCAGATGAAGGCTAAAAAGCTTCAACTGCTACGACAGGGCTCGCACAGTCCCACTAAAAGGCCAATCCACATCTTAGGCGTTGATCCATTATCAAAAAATACAGGGAGCTTCAAGACCCACGGTAGGCACGAGAAACCTGTTAACAGGGTACCTGACCCCCATAGAAAGATAACTCCTAGGAGTTAATGTTTATTGGAAAGTTGAGAGTCGGGTTAGAAAGAGAGGTTTTCAAAAGTTAAAAAATGGCCATTACATGAAAATAACAAGTATCATATCACTAACAGCCCCAAACTTTCACTAAAAATGCAAATATAACAATTAAGGGGAAAGGTTTTTATACTTCCCCTGCTATATGGAAGATATATACTTCCTTGTATGGAAAACATATACCCCCATCCAGCTGTCCAATTTTGATCTAGAGTCACTGGCCGTTTGATCTAGATTTAATGCTTCAGAATATTTTATTGCTATTTTTTTTACAAATTATATGAATATGAAATTTGGTACATGTCATCATCTCAATAGGTTGTGCCTAAAAAATATTAAAAAATATTTATGATAAAATAAAATGACAAAAATACCCTTAAAACTTTTAGGGGCATTTAGGTTTTTTTTTTTTTATTGATAATATTATTTTTATAGGTGCGCATTTAAGAGAGGAGTGGACACCTAAATTTTGGTGTCAAAATATTTTGTAGAAAAAATTAAAAATAAAATAATGTAGATGTATGACATAGTGATTGGAGCCATCTCAGCCATCCATTCAGAATGGACGATTGGATAGGGGGAAGTATATAAGCTTTGTATACTAGCAGAAGTATAGAAAACTTGCCCCATAAAGAGACAAGAAAAGTTGTCAAACTACTCCCTAGGTTTGAACATTTAGTATCTTACCCATATTTTTTTATCTAACTTGAAATAGGCCATTTTTAAATCGAATTACATATAAACCCAACACATCAAAACGAGATTTTAAAATTATCAAATCAAATCTATTGTAAAATGTTAAAGAATCCAACTTCTAGGCATGCTTCGAAATAAAATAAAAAATTGGAAGTCAAAATTCACATTATTGTCCTTTGCTTTATATAAGGGTGCGGTTTGTCTATAGCTTAGGCTTTAAACTATCAAATTAGAGCCTACCTTCAAATAGTGTCGAGAAATATGGTTTCAATATGGAAAATCTTTTTGATAGCCTTAAAATATATTTCATCTTTATTTATAAAGTTTAAAGCTTAAAAAATAATGTAGATCGAGAGATCTATGAAAACCTGAAAATCTTGAAATTTGACGGTCCAAAAGTGCGTTACAAAATACACTATTTCCAAAACTTGAAATCCATTTTTTTATCATGTCCATGCATCTTGATATTGAGATGATGAATTTGAGGATATTTGAGCATCAAAACAATATCTTCTAGTGAAATTTTTGATGTAGGCTCGAATTTGATTGTTTAGAGCCTCGGCTCTATATAAACTTTTCCCTTTTTATAATGGTCATTATTGTTGCATGAAACCTCCCTTTGTTGAAAGGAAAATCGTTTGATGGGGGCTGGACCATCTTCCTACATATGCGTTCCAGAGTATAAAGATGCAAACAATTGGTCCATCTAAAAACAATTGAAACTAACTGTCTAAATATTTTCTTAATAGAATTATTATTTTTAATTTTTAAAATTTATTTATTTTCTCATTTAAAGAATACATATCTTTAAAAATTAAGTCAAAAAATCCACCTCACTAATAGATTTTTTAAGAGGCACCTCATTTTTAGAAGAACTCGTAGAAACCAAGTCCTTCTTGAAAAGATTGCGGTAAGCCACTCCTCACTAAACTTTCTCAACATTCATTCGACACTTAGCACTTGGGTTTGGTAATACTAAAACATTTAAGAGGTAGAATAGATATTTATAGGAAAAAAAATTAAATATATTTTATTTTGGGGAAATGGTCTAATGTAACGGTTGTATAGAAGTATAATGCAGCCACACCTTTAGAAAACCTTATTTTTGGCATTTGTATGACCCCAAATTTTGCACACACATTCTCTTCATCCTCATAATCAAATCGTATGAAAAAAAATTTTCAATTTGCACCTCAAAGTTAGTGCCCATCCAACGATGAATCTCGGCCATCCATTTGGTGAATTTCAAGATCTAGACCTTGACAAATTCAAAATCACTTTTTTCTTTTTTAGCATTATTAATCTAATGATAATAACGCTATATAAAAATTTTGAGAATAAAAAATCCTTCTGAAGCCTATATCTAACCATCTCAATAAAATGTACGGCTTTTATTAATTTGGCTAGAATGAAAACTTTTTATACTATTTTTTCAAAATTTTCTTTTTTGTGATTGTTTTTCAGAATGAAAAAAGTGTACATGTAAAAATTCATGTCAAACAAATATCTCTAACATAACTTTTGAATAATATTTGCATTATACTACTATATAACCGTTGAATAAAATCATTCTGTTGTTAAAAAAACAATTATTACTCTACTCTACAACCGTTGAATGAAATGCTTCTGTTGTTAAAAAACAATTATTACTCTATCTCAGTGACACTATATCTTGTGAAATATATACGTAAGGTTAGTACATGCCATAGTCAATAAATGCTTTTATTTATACCAAAAGTTCATATTTTAGGATTGATTAATCACCTAAAGTACCCATATGTAAAACATTACATTGCAGACTAAAGGGATCAAATGACAATCAGACCAGGAAAATGTTTTTTTAGCTTGTGAGAAGAAAATTGACTTCTCAAAATAGAGACATTTTTACAAGAAAAAGAATTTCCGATCCCAGATTTTGGATCCAAATGGCAAAAAATGAGCCAATTCCCTGGAAAAAATATTACCTGAAAGTTATTCTATAGGCATAGGGTGGTCTCCGTGCATGCACATAACAGGTTGTTCACACGCGTACGTACTAGTTCTCACATAGACATTTGGTCTGTAAATGCTCACATTTGGTTTGCAAGACCAATATCAACCTATAATTTTTTTTTGGGAAAATAATGTATAGATCTGTTATATTGATCGTTATTATGTAATTACTTCCAAGTTTTTATTATTACATTTACACATATACTCATTTTTTTGCCATCCTAACAAACTTTTTTTCAAAAAAGACAGCCTATTTTCGGTTTTTTCAAAAACTAAAATGGGACTGAATTCGATTTTTTAAAAATGAAATTTCTGTTCCGTTCTTTAAATAAAAAGGGATGTTGCCGAAGAAGAAAAATAGCATAATAAAGATTAAAAGACCAAACAAAAAAGAAAAGAACCTCTAACCATTATATGAGAAAGGACTCTCTTTAAAGAAACTGTGTACAAGGCAGCCTTGCTTTGGCCAACAAATATGAATAAAAAACATTCCAAACACAACTTGAATACACTATTCCACCTTCGACTTCAACTTACTTTCTAATTCTACTTCTTTCGTACATTATTCAATAAAATGAGTGCAGCTCCGCAGCTTCCTAGCAGCCACTTCAACCAACCTGATGTAGACCATCGGAAACAGATGCCACCATGAGAAAGAGAAAATAGACGCCCATAATCATTGATATACAGGAAGGTCAAAGGACCCTGGGCAAGATGGGGCATCAAGATTTCCCTCTGAACTCGAGCACTCAGCCCCCGGCTCTTTCACCATTTTCAAGAAGTAGCTGTGCCTGCATAGATGGTCACTTTCTAAATCAAACGAAAAATTTATAGAAAGAGATTTACATTGAATGGAGCTTCATTGCAGTTGATATTTTTCCAACAAAGAATGAAAAAACAACCGTACCAACGTGTGTCTGCCGTCAGCTCAGGATGGAAAGCTGTTCCTAGTATGTTCCCTTGTTTCACAGCCACAATCACTTTTTCTTCTGGCTGAGTTTTGTCCTGCCATAGAATAAAATAAAATAAACATAAAGAAGCGGCAAGCCAAAAGACAAAAAATCGTAACCGAAAGATAGTTTCCCTCACACACTAACACGAAAGGTTCCCCAAGTGTGATGCTCAAGAAATATTATTCATCAACTGATGTGAGTACTCTTAATACATATTAACAAGCATCATCATCATCATCATCAGCCAAGCTTTATTCCAATTATTTGGGATCAGCTAAATGAATCATGCTCCTCCATTCTTCTCTATCAAGGGCACATAACATAAGTTCAAGATTCATGATAATGTGGCAAAGTTTTTATGTTGCCTGTCTACTTAACGTAACCTACCTCTTTTACTCAGGCTTTAGATGGTTAAGGCAAAGTTTAAGGTCCTCACCCTTATTAGACAAAGCAAGCAACAAAACTATATCTAGAAAAAACTCGTCGCTAACCTTAACATTGAATGGCCCTATAATTTCTCTACCACTCAAACCCCTGCTTTTCAGGATTTAAGGTGACGAAATTTGCATAAACCTGAACAAGCATTCCAGATTCTCAGAGAAGTTCCCTATGTACACCCATCAACTGATAAACCCTCATAACAAATGAAAGCTGCAGGACAGCCACTATCCACACAATAAATGATTTGCTGCAAGATCGTGAAAGATTAAGAAGCTACAACCTAGAAACCTAACTTGGACATCATTCACAAATTTCTACGTTATTCATGCCTGTATGCATAAGTACGGAGTCTGCAAGGCATGTGCAGTTTATACTGCACACAATTGTCTATGATGGATTAATCCTTACTCCATGTTCATCTGATTTTTAACATGTTACCAGAGCATGATCAAAGAACTCTCTCAAAACCCTTTGCATTAAGTTCCTTCATAGAACCCAATTGCAGATTTATTTGCTAAATCAATCACCAAATGCTGCCATGCAATGGAGCTGTCTCCTCATCCTCCTCACCATTCATACGTCATTCTGAAGGGCAATGTTGATGTTATGAGGCATTTATGTGTCTTTCACATATCATGATCGCGTCTGTATGTATTATGAGTACCATTGCATAGGGCATTTATGTCTTTTAAACCTATACGGTTTGTGTAACAGTGCCAGGTATTAATCCCTAATCCAGACTTTAAGAAAATCTATTTAGTAACAAAAATGTCATCTCTATAAGTACTGCATCCATCTACGTTCATCGAGACTCTAAAATAAGGAAAATCACTCTCCTTAGCAGGGCATCTTGCTCTTCTTCACTATCACAATTCAGAAGTATACTTTTTTTTTTTTTTTGCCCCCCTTAAGGCCTAAAATATTATCCAGAAGCTAATGTTTCTCTTTGATAAATAAGCCAAGAGCAAGCAACTATGTGTATAAAGCAGTAAATACCGGCTATCTTTTGTCCCTTCAGAAAAGGAAAAAAAGATTGCCCCACACACTCGTAAGTCATAAGCAACATACTTTCAAAATAAAACAAGCCTTAAGCAATATTTCTATATAAAAGAATTGGTCACCTTATTCACACCAAAGAAAAGAAATAATATTTTCATAATAAAACCAAAAGAAAATTTGGATCATTACAGAAATAAAAGAAATAAAATTAAAAGAAATCACAGTGTGAACCGTTGGTTTATGGGATCTTGTTATTCATTAATTTTTTTGAAACCGGCTTCATGCATTGTTGGCCGCATTTTGTAAATACAAACATGTATTGTAAGCTAAGAACATTTCTAGAATTACTCTTTCGCATAACTTACTGCATTAGTACCCAAGATGATAATGTGATTCATCTTCTAAGTTTTCTTTGAGGTCGTGGCCACATATCTTAAATATGAAGTTATGAACTGACAAATTGAAATTTTCATTGGCCTATGAAATTATACCAAATCACATCTCAAATGACTTAAGTTGTTGCCGAATCAAAGTTTAAAGGGTATTCTTTTAGTAAGGGAAACCATAAAAAAAAAGGTTGTGAGTTACGAGATATTAATAACAAGTTAACAACAATGGTGCCAACAGTAATTATTATTACTATTATTATTATCAATATTCTTGCTGTTTTTCTTATTATTGTCGATGTTCTTTGTGAGATGCTATCAATGAATGAGTCCATGATTAATGAATTTTAACACAAACAAAAGGGAGATTCACCTCTCCATAAACCTTCCCCTATCAAGTAAGTGAATCAATCTAAACTGGACCTCAGGTTAGTGGAATAAAAAAGTATCAAATTAGGATAACCAAAATTTTGCTTCCCAATAAGGAACTTTTGTTCGAAAGGTTAGAAGAAAAACCAAAGGCTCCCTCATCATCAAATTGGCTGACTTCCATGCACAACAGAATTCAAACCAAAACTGGTGTAGCATAGAGTATCCTTGAACATATCACAAGAACCTCCAGCCCAATGCAGACTGATACACCATCCGTAGGCAGAAACTTATTGATGCTTATTTTCTTGGTGTACAAATAAACTGATGCTTGTTTGGCAAACCCCAAAAGCAACCACATTATTGAATCATGATTTCTAACCATGGATAATTTAACATTTGAAAAAAAGAAAGAAAAAAAGATGGAATCAATGTGTTCTAGGATTATATGTTGTAATGAGAAAATCAATCAGTAAGAAAGGGGAAAACAACCAAAGCAAATAAATCAATTATACATGGAGCTCGCTTCATTTAAGAAACTCGGAAAGATCAAAGAAAGATAGCATACCTCCTCATTTTCTCTATGAATAGATTCTGAATCTCTTGAATTGGTGGGTGAAATGGGGTAATCAGCTAAGACTTGGACAGAGGGGCCTGCTTCAACAATAGCAGGTGCACGAATGAAAATCCCTCGAAAACTTGAAGCCCCACCTTCCTTTTCTGCAAGCTCAGGAACTGAAAGCTCTGCCTCAAAACTTTGAAGCTGCATAAACAAACAGGCCAGGTTCATGGGGAGGAAACAAGCAAAAATTTTTGGAAATCAAGAACTACGTCAGCACTTTCCAGCATCAAGGTAACCTACCAACACAAAATTTAGTTTTTTTTTTTTTTTTCCCAAATGGTTTAATTAAGCCCATGGTTAACAAAATATATTGGAGTGAAAAGATTACCTGGCTTCCAAAGAAATTCCTATGAACTGTGCAGTCCAGACCGCCAACAAGCCCCTGCCCTCCAGCTTTTTGCCCTGAAAGCCTTTTCATTATTATCTTCAAACCCACAGGCGAGCTCAACCATTAATGTCAAAGTTTCATTTTTTCACCCCATGAAAAAAAACAAAACAAAAAAAGCAGTTTATTGGGCAAACAAAATTACTCACCCACTGCTTTATTTGCCAAGAAAATAAGACCTGCACAAGTCCCCCACACTGGCTTCCCCATTTGAATGAAGTTTCTAAGTGCTGGAAACTGCATTTTAACCTATTACTGAATACAAGCCATTACAGATATCGAAGTATCACCGTGAACAGAGAAGAGATCCAAACACAAGGCGGTAGTAGAAGATAACATCAAAAATAACAGTGATAGTTCATAAAGACTTATCCTTTGGGTCAGTAATATTCAGAGAATGGGTTGTTCATTACATTACAGTAAAAGAAGAAACCCAACAACAATGATAATTCATAAGGACCTGAGCAAAAACCCAATTTTTTTTTATGACGAGATATATTGTTCAGTGTAAGAGGCAAATGGTATAGAAATATGAAGAGAGAGAGAGAGAGAGAGAGAGAGAGAGAGAGAGAGAGAGAGAGAAAGAGCGAGAGAAAGAGATGGTAATACAGTTACCAAGTTATGGTACTCAGCAAGCTTGGCCATGGTGGTGCTCTCCCCTCCAGGGATTATAAGGGCATTGACATGCTCCAGCTGCTCTGGCTTCCTTATCTCCACACCCTTCACTCCCAACCTTCTCAACGCTGCCACAATCACCAACAAACAACCAAACCAAGTTTAGTTTAACCAAACATGGCAGCAGCAGTAGTAGTATTAGTATTAGTATAGAAAAGTAGAGAGAGGAAAGCAAATGAATAGCATGGTGGGGATATCACCAGCAAGGTGTTCATGGAAGGACCCCTGCAGGGCCAACACGCCTACAGACATCTCTCTCGCTCTCTCTTCTCTCTAAGCCCTTGAATCGCCTTGGGGTGGGGAAGGGGAAGCGAGGGAACCTCGCCCTTCGTAATAATAATAATAAGGAGGAAAATATTCGGATTGAAATCAACTCGGTCAATTCATATGCATGCGATTGCTCCACGATTCGCCTGGATTTCCTCCCTCTCTCTCACTCTCTCTCTCTATTAAACAAGAAAGGTGAGTCCCCTCTGTACACCGCGCATGTCGCAGAGAATTTTTGGACAATCAATTTTTTAGATTTTCAAGTTTTCATGGACACGTTCGATCACACTATTTTTAAAATTTTAAATTTTATAATTAAAAATAAAAATATATTTTAAAATTATTATAAATTTTTTTAATATTAAAATCACATTTATCAACAGTATTTTACTTTGATTGTTTAGAGCCTAAGCTCTATACAAACCACACACCCTTCAATTATTTATAAACATAGAGTTTGAGGCGGCGTTCTTTCTTTCTCTCATTTAAACCCTCACCTACCATGAGCTAAAATCCAACCTAGAATGTCTATTTATTCAGCTAAAGATATTCTACTCCCACAGCAGTCCACCCCCAGTTTGTGATTTTTTATTGATATTCTACTCCCACAAAGAATGTCTATTTACTCAGGACTTTTAAAGTTTGGAATGTAATATCTTCAACTCATAAATTAATCTTAATAAAAATAATTCTTATTCTGCTCTCCGTGCATATGAATAAATAATGTCTCAAGATTGAATGGAGACCATTTAATTTTGTAGATGATGAGATCTCACTGTTTGAAAACTTAAAATTATTATTATTTTTTCAGAATAACCTACTAGTAATTCTTAAGTGATTCCCAAATTTTAAAATTAAAAAATATCCTCCTCTGAGTAATGGAGTAGAAATCAACTATGTTCTAGAAGGAGCATAGTATATGTGCTCAAAAAACAAGAAACGTTAAAAACTAAACTTATTCTGCCTTTTAAGAAACAATTACACGCATATCTTAAGCCGCTTTATTTAGAACATTGCTTTTAATATTTTTTTTGACATTATTATTTTTTTCAATTATTTTTATTTTTAACCAATTCACTACTTTGTACCTTGAAGATATAAAATTGAACTTTGCTTCCGAGAAAAATGACCTTAGAGACCCAAAGTTAAACCGAAAAACAAACTTCCATCCTAAGTTAAAAATTGAAATTTTTTTTATATACACAATAAACCACTGAAGCTTTTAAAACCATATCCGCATGTTGTCTTTTTAATAAGTTAAAAGTTCAAATCAAAAGTACCGATCCAATAGCTATATTTATCAGAATCACATTTCACAAAGAATTTATTTTAACTTGTTATAGTAGGATTCTTAACATCAGATCTTCAAGGTTCAATGATTGTTTTAGGTAAAGTTCAATTTTTTTTTTTAGAACAAATTTTAATTCCAGGCCTTTAATATCATAAGTGGTAACAATAAAAGAAAAAAAAAAAAGAAAAGAAAATGGGGATGAACAAAAATATAGAACCCCATGAATCAAAGAGGCCTTAAAAAGTTGTTCTAGTGCTAGAGAAGGCATGGACATAAAAATAAAAAATAAAAAAATAAATTTAATTTAATTTAATTTAAAAAAGAGCATCTTTTGACACATCATTTAAAACAAAGATTTATAGATTTACTGAATCTGCATCATTTTTTAAGCCTTAAATTTTTTATAATTCAGAGTGAAAATAGATTTTTGGGACCATCTTAAGGGCTTCCAACATTATAACAAGATTTTGAGATGAGCATTGCTATGATTGTTCGAGATTGATGCCTTACATAAAGGCTAAACGTTTCAAATGCTGCTTATCATCCATTGCGTGAAACTCTCTTGTGAGAGAACATCCACACAAAGCAAACAACCCTTGTGTGTCAATTCTTTTGTCTAGTTTATAGAATCTTGAATGTAAATTATTTATTATATAATTCCAACTATGAAATCATTCTGTAAATCAATTTCGCATCCAAGTATACTATTAACAATAAAAAAGTGCGCTCTAAATGTGAAATCCCACTAACTTAAACCATGTCATGAACTCGGTCTTCATAAGAAAATCTAGTTGCAGTATGTCGATATTGAATAAGTGGAGCTTCCCAACTCTTTTGGTCACCACCACTCAAGATTAACTTGTACATGCTTAAGCATCAATCGACTCTAAACCAGAATTATAACAAAAGAAAAAGAAGCTGCACATTCATAACTACTTACAACTCTCTCTCTCTCTCCATTCATAACTACGTACAACTCTCTCTCTCTCTCTCTCTCTCTCTCCATTCATAACTACGTACAACTCTCTCTCTCTCTCTCTCTCTCTGTGCAATTAGATACGCTGGTTTTGCTGGCTCTGCTTTCCAGGTCTGCAAATCAAGATGTTTCACCAGTGACCATAGTAATGCAAAACTGGGTTTGATTTCACATATACTTTGCCCCTCGGCAAACTCAGCTTCCCGATCCCAAAAAGAAATGCAAAGAAATCCAAAGTGGGTTTTAAGCACTGCCCGTGTAAAAACAGACCACAGGGATTTCAATCCATCAATAGCCATTCCCTAAACAAGCCAAATACATACATATATGGAACTCACTACTCATATACATGAAACTCTTTATAGAAAATTTTTGAAGTACCCTATGACGACCGGATACCAGAACATCTTACATTAGCCATGATATTACATATGGGTTAGCATTGGATGCTTCCTATGGTAGGTAAGCTAAGAGGGCTTGTTTTGCAGGAAGAGATAAACACCATGAAAAAAAGGCCTCTTTTATTAGAAGTGAGAGAGAGAGAAACCAACAAAATCTATGTACCCACAGCAAATTGCCTCTGGGCAAAAGTTACTGGGGCAGCATATCTCATGGACCAAGAGACCAGAAGCCGATGACAAGCTTGAGCAAAAGCTGAGCAAACCACCATGCTGGCAACCCAACCAAACCTAATCATCAAGAATGGGTCTCTTCTCAAATTATTCAGTCCCTTTTTAAAGATCAGTTTTAGCCGGCGGTCTCTAAGACAAGCCTGATATATAGGCAATTGCACTCTGAGAGACTCATCCATCTGCAAGTTTTGGCTAACCATGTGAGGCTGACAAGCAGCAAATGCCCACTCATAAATCACATCAGCAAGGACCATGCCAAATTGATGCCGGAAGGGGGCCGCCTCCTTGGAAACTAGAGCTCTTACTAGTGATCCTGTATCCTGGTTTCAATATCACAAAGTGAACTTTATGGTTTTTTACCTTGATGAACCAATGGACAACGGTATATGGTACTTCAGGTCAGCATCTACTGTCTGTTCCCACTGACGGATGGTTGGAGATTAACGAGAGGGAAAACCACTTAACCAAGAAAAAAACTAGAGCGGAACCCAGACAATCCAATGGTCTACTATACATGGTACTCTCAAGCCACCTGTTCTGACACAACAGCTGGTCAGAGATTAACCTTGAATGCTCATGCGGGACCCACTCTAGTACCATTTACCATAATCCAATGGACTATGTATAGTACCATTTACCATAATCCAATGGACTATGTATACCGTCCTGAGGAGAAATGCAACCCACCCACAATGAAAGAAAAAAAAGAAAGGAAAGATAAAACGACAAGTCATATACCGCAGTCATTAATAGCCTTCTCAAAACCATGCCGTCTTTAGAGGGTAAAAGCTTCAGAATGAGATTTGCAACTTGGAAAATATTGCTTTGTCCAATAACAGCAAGGTTGATAGAAGTATCACCATCAGTAGTAGTGATCAAACCATTGCTTTTCCTGATACGAAGATGAATGCATTTAACAATTTTAGATGTATTTCAGGATATTTGACCACCAACAAGTATCTTATCTTTCAGAAGCGCATTTAAATCTGTAACCGAATGACAATATAATCACATTACAGAGTTTCAGTAGAAGAGGAGAGAGAGCATGAGAGATATCAAACATTTTGAGGACTAAAAACTATAATTTGTGCTTTATGAGAACTCATCAAAAAACACTACCATGAAAAGTCAGTCACAGAGTATAAGGGTGTAGAAGACCTGAGAATGCCTTGGGAGTATGCAAAAGAGACGTCCCCAAATAATAAACAACCACCCAAAGTTCCTTAACAAAGAACACAAAAAATCTAACAAAATCGAACACTATCATGATGCAGATATGATATACCACTAGAAGTTCCATTTTGGCAGGTGAAAGATATCATTGTATTTAAGCCTCTAATGTCATATCAGTAAAGCATAGGTTACCTATATTTAGTTGCACCTATTTTCACGAACAATGCCAGTTTCTTCCATTGAAGTTCCTTCCGTGCATTGAAAACCACCTGAAATTGAAAATTTCTTAGGGAAATTATAAAACAAATGAAAGCTCCTCATTCATGGGAAACCGGACAAAATATGAATTTGCCATCTGTGCTAAAAATGTGTTCTCAGATGACAGTGGAACTTGATTAAAGGAAACGCTTTGAACCCAACAAAAAAGGGAAAGCAGAATAAATGAAGGATTATGGCACAACCATAACTAATTGGGTCATCAATGTCAACAACCATAGGTGATGACCCTTAATTAGGTCATCAACATCCATTAAATAATGCCCAGCGATAGAGAGTGGGATCCTGGAGCCATGTCTTACTAAGGACTGGCAACGGTCGGGGCCTGGGCCTGGGCTAATAATGAAAAAAAAAGAGAAGAAGAAGAAGAAGACAAGAAATTCAAAAAACAAAGAAAAATATACAGCCAGGCAGGGCCGGCCCTATCATAGCCAAGGCCCAGTCCCGGCCCTATCATAGCCAAGGCCCAGTCCCGGCCTTAGGCCACATTTATGCAAACCCGACTCTTTCAGGGCTGGGCCTCCCAGACCATTGCCAGGCCCAGTCTTAATCTTCTGGGTTGTACTCTGTCTCCTTCACCATGCATCATTCACAGATGGTGATGACCAACGGTCAATTGTTTTCCATATTACATTGCAGTATGCTCTACGTCATCCCACGAAAGTGGTGAAAGATGGATACCGAGTGTAAGATTCTCCTCATAGAAACTGAATTATCCGTAAGGAGTTTTTGAACAACATATGGATATGCAGCTTGGAATGTCTTAAAAGTTGGATCTACAGCCACAGCCAATCCTGAGACGCACAGAAATGATTAGCTTTCTCAATGTTGTAAAATGGATAACCACTGATGAGGAAAAAATTGATTAAAAGAAAAAAAAACAATGTAGTTCATGAGCAACATCATTAACTGCAATATCCACTTGAAACGAACTCCTGATGTGGTCATTGGATTTCAGCAAAAGTTAGAACGCATAAATAGATGAAGATAACTAGGAGAAATTATCAACATAGTCAAGCTTGTTAGCATGCTCATTTAAATTTTACTGAAGTCACAGTGCAAGACATTCATAGTTTGGAAATGTAAAAGTAAGAAAATATTTATGTAATTATAATATCGAAAATCAGTTGTGTCCATTGTCCAGTGTTAACTAGTCTCCTTCATTGAAGTCTTCAGCACCAATGATTTTTTTTTCTCTTTTCTTGCATCATTTTTAAATTTTTTCTTTTTTGGATTTTCACTTCTTTTTTAATGTGTTGACTGTATAAATCTAAAAGTGAGTACAGAGTGTGTGAAAGGAGGGGAACAGGATACCCATAGACAGGCTCTGCCCCAAAAATAGGCAACCCACATACAGGTGCCCTGTATAAAATCTCTCGTCTATCAAAAATGCTTTACATTAATTGGATCACTAAGGGGTCAAATCCAGTCTATGATAGGAAACGGAGCATAACAGTCCCCTAGGGGTGACTTAAATTGGCGTGAGACACAGCTGCAGCTGCCTTTGCAAGGGAATCAGCCTCACCATTTGCTTCTCTCCAAACGGGATTCCAAGAGATATGTAGGTTTCTGGTGGTTTGACAGATGTCCTTGAAAATGCTGTCGAACCTCCAAGGCCACGGGGCAGTGCCTAAAGCCCAAGCTATAACACAGTACGAGTCCCCTTCGATGGTAACCAACTGCCCCCAGCTAGTGTATAATTTCCTGAGGCCTTCCCGGGGGGGCAGAGGCCTCCGCAACAGTTGAATCTGAGATGCCAATAGGAATCGAAAAGGAGTAAAGGGTATTGCTGTTGTGGTCGCGGAACATGCCACCTATGCCTGCAAGTCCAGGATTTCCGAGAGAACACCCGTCAAAGTTAAGTTTCATGGCCTGCTTCAGGTGGTGTCCAGAGGGACGCGCACAGGGGCCCCTGAGGATTGAAGGCAAGAATTGAAGTCCAGTTGTGTAGAAAATCAGAGTGGCAAAGATTTCTGAAAATTTTGTGGTGGCTGGCACAGAAAATGACCGCAGCTCCAATCTTTTCTACTAGTGCATCCAACAAAGACATTTGGCTACGAAATATCCTGGCATTTTTTTCAGTCCAAATTGTCCAAAGAGTGGCAGCGGCCAATGCCTGCTACAGCAGAGTGCCGGCCTTTGGCCATGGGGGTGAGAAGGTTGAGCTTAGGAGGTTAGGGAGATCAGGTGGAGTCACCCATTGCCATTGGAATAAATGGAGGATGTCGGCCCAAATTGATGAGGCTAACTTGCAATGGATAAGGGATGCGCATTGATCTCCTCGTCTTCAATACACATAATGCATCTGTTTGGGATTGGAGTCCCTTTCTTTGTAATTGATCCACTATGAGGGCTCTCTCGGACCACAATCCAATTGAAGAATTGAATACCAAAGGAATCCATACTTTGTTTACAATAGAAGTGGGGCAGAGGGGGAGACTTCTTGGGTGAGCTAGCGAGGAGTCAAGAGAGGCCATCAAGAAGGAACCCGAGTGGTTAGGGGTCCAAATAAGACTGTCTTGCCCCCGTAGAGGCAAAAAAACAAAATTTATGGCACTAGAGAGGGCTGTGAAATCTTGAAGTTCAAGGTCCGAAAGGGGTCGTCTGAGGATGGGACTCCACACCCTTCTATTACCCATCAGCTGGAATTGGGATTCCACAGTGGCATTAGTCATTGGCCAGCAAGAAGAGTCTAGGGTAGAGGTCTTTTAGGGGTGCATTCTCCAGCCAAATATCTATCCAAAACAGAGTTTTGGCGCCCTGCCTAAGCCTGTATCTGATCTTGGACACAATGTGTGGGTATGAGAGCAGTAAGGATTTCCAAATCCCAGAAGAGTTGCTATGAGCTCAAGAGGGGTCGGGACTTCTGTATAGAGAGTATACCACCTCCTGCCACAGATGGTTGTTTTGGGTGGCTAGATGCCACCACCATTTCCCGAGAAGAGCAAGGTTCTTATCTTTGAGTTTTCAAATACCCAGCCCCCCTAGAGATTTCAGTTTGCAGACATTCTGCCATGAGATAAGGTGGATCTTCCTTTCCTCATTACTATACTACAAGAAGTTTCTCATTAGCTTCTCCAAACGGTGGGCCACCAAAGCTGGCATATGGAATAGTGACATCGGAAAAATGGGGGTGCTTGAGAGGGTGGCTTTGATCAGGGTAAGGCGCCAGCCGGAGAAAGGAATCTGCCTTTCCACCCTGCCAATCTTCGGTCATATTAGTCTATGATATGGCCCCAAAGGTTCAGTCTAGGCTTTCCTATGCCAATGGGTAGTCCCAGGTAAGAGGATGGCAGGTCCTCCAAGGCAAAGCCCCAGTTTGAAGCGACGTTTCTCACAATGGAAGGGTCCAAGGCCACATCACTCCTCTTAGATTCGACCACAATGGAAGGGTCCAAGGCCACACCACTCATCTTAGATTTGACCTTATCGACCTTAAGGCCAGTAGTAATCTCAAATAACTTGAGGAAACGATGAAGATTGTCCAGTTGTGCCTGCGATGCCTCTCAAGACAACAAGGTATCGTCGGCGTATTGTAGGTGAGTAATCAGCTGTCCTGAATTGCTGATTTTGAATCCATTGAACAAGCCGGCCTGGTAAACACGAGAGATTGATCTGCTGAAAATTTCTGCTACAATCGCAAACAAAAAGGGAGAGAGAGAGGATCTCCCTGGCGGAGTCCCCTAGAGGAAGGAAAGAAGCCTTTGGGGGAGCCGTTGATTAGAATGGAAAAGTGTGGGCCTTAAATGAAACCTTTGATCCAGGCTCTCCATCGATTACCGAAGCCCATACTGCGAAGAGTCTCGTCTAGGATGGACCAATCAACATGGTCGTAGGCTTTCTCCCAATCGAGTTTGATTATTAATCTGGCATAATGCCGAGAATGGAGAGCCTCATGGGCAACGAAAGCACCGTCATGTATTTGTCGCTCTTTAACAAAAGAGCATTGGGTTGGCGAGATTACCGAGCTAAGGACCTCTCGTGGTCTCGAAGCACGCAGTTTGCCAAGAATCTTGTAAGAGCTATTGATCAAACTGATCGGTCCAAAGTCTTTGAGTTCTTCCACGCCCTCGACTTTAGGAAGAAGCGCTATAAATGTGGCGTTTATTGCACAATGAATGATCCCTCTAAAATGGAATTCATGGAAGAAGGCGAGAATATCCTCTCTTAGAGATACCCAAAAAGTCTTAAAGATGGCGATCGGGAATCCGTCAGGACCCGGGGCTCTATCTTGGCCAAGATCAGAGATTGCCTTTAAGATCCTGGACTCTTCAAATGGCCTCTCAAGCCAACCAGCAGCAGTGGGAGTGATGGTTTGGAAACAAAGGTCTTCCAGAAACGGTCTAGGGCCTCTGGGTGCCTCAAAGAGTTTCTGGAAGTAATCAGTGATTGCCTCTTCAATCAAATAAGATTCATTGAGCACAGTTTCACCCACTTTAATCTGAGTGATAGTATTATCCCTTCTCCTGCAATTAGCTATTTTGTGGAAAAAACTGGTGTTGAGGTCACCGTGCTTGTGCCATTTCACTCTTGAAGAGAATTTCCTCAGTAGAGAGGACCCATTTTACTCTTGAGAGGACCCAAAAACTTTCCTCTTTCTTCAAGAGGATTTGGAGTTCAAACTTGGCATTGGATCGACGAGATCTCTCGTTGTCTACAAGAGGACAAATCTCCTGTGTAGAGTCCCACAACTGGATCGAGTGGAGTGGAGTAGCCTTTTGGGACCGAAAGTTACCTGGCAGTAAGGCAATCCAAGCTTTGAGGGATTCCTTAAGACATTGAAGCTTCTTTTGGAGTCGAAAGCCAGCCCAACTGTGGACTTGGCTGGAGAAACAGGTCCACCAAGTGTGGAAAAGGTTATAGAAGTTACTCTCCTCTAACCATGCCAGCTCGAACCTGAAGGGCTTGGAAATGCGAAGGGCTGGAACAGTGTCTAACAAAATAGGGTAATGGTCTGAAGTGGGCTTAGGGAGGGCAAGGGAATGAGAACCAGGGAATTCGACATCACAGTCCAAAGATATAAGATATCGATCCAGTTTTAAAAGGGTGGGGTTGATGGAATAGTCTGACCAAGCGAAAGAGGCTCCCTGGAGCGGCAGGCCAATAAGTTCAAGCCTTGATAGAAGATCAGAAAATTTAGTCATTGATTGGGAGACCGTCAAGTTAGAGTTCCGTTCGAAAGACTATCTTGTGGTGTTGAAATCTCCACCAATGCACCAACAGTGCGGAGGGGCCCAAGCCTCTCAAGACAGTTCCTCCCAGAAGCGGGGTCTAATTGACGAGGAGTTGGGACCATTAACAGCAGTGAATTTCCATGGAAAGAAGCCAGAGGCTCTCTCTAGCGAGATGGAAACCGAGAAGTCGCCAACTCTAGACGTTAGCAAGATGTTGAGGGTTGGGTCCCAGATGACCCAAATCCCACCCGACACCCCTTGGGCATCTAGGGCCACCCATTGACAAGGTCTAGACAAGGTCTAGACCCCCAAACCGATTGAATGAGAGAGAGGGAAGGTCCAGGGAGTTTAGTTTCGTCCAAAGCTAAAATAGAGGGGGAATGAAAAGAGGCAAAATTGTGAACGTGACTGCGTTTTCGGGGGCTGCCCAAATCCCTGATATTCCAAGTCAGAATCTTCATGAGGGAAGTTGGTGGGAAGAGGAAGGGGGGGGGGGGGTTTGCGAATCTGGATGATCGTCGGGAAGAGGATAAATTGGAAGAGGTCCCCTGATCTCTAGCCAGAGTCTGACCGTAGTTGATCTCACAGGCCAAATTTGCGAGTTCTCATTTGCCCTTTGCCGATGTCTTGGGTTGAATCTTTTGGTCAGGAAAAACAAAAGTATTGAGGATCTCTTGGGGCCTATTAAAATCCACACCCGTGACCTTCATGACAAAATGAATGTTTCCCTGAGCTTTGTCCATGTAGTTAGCAAAAGATGAACTAACAGGGGCGGAAGAGGCCTCGAACTCAGACCCAGCAGAAGATGGGCTGAGGCAATAAGGGATGGATGAGCTGCCTATGTCCTCAGTAGTAGGAAGGGGGTTATGAGGCTCCACAAGTGCAGTGTCCTGCCGCGAAGAGGTTGAGAGATGGTCTACATCAGTTGCCAGACCATGAGAGGGAGGTGAGAGAGGGAGGCGAGAGAGGGGAAGAAAACTGGCAAGGGTTAGGGAACAGAAGTTGCCCAGAAGCTGGCAAACCTGAAGGCTCAAGCGAAGAAGCCGGCAAGAGAAAGTAGGGGTTAAAACCGGCGGGAGAAGGGAAAGAACGAGAGGAGGGGAGAGGATGAGGCAGGCCGACATACGTGGCAGGCCCAAGAAATGGGGGTTGTAGCAGAGGGGGAGACGGCAAAGGTTGGAAGGATAAAGGCCAGCCAAACACAGGTAAAAAGGGAGGGAAGAAGCGAGGAAGAGAGATGGGAGGAGGGGGAAGAGGAGAGGTTCAAGGTTGCTGGGAAGAGGATAAGAAAAGGGTGAAAGATTGAGGGGTAAAGGGTGAGAAAGAGGGGAAGGCTTAGGTGAAAGAGAGGGATAGAGAGAAAGGTAGGAGAAGAAAGGTCAATGACTGGTGGGAGAGCTAGGCTTACTGTCAACGGGGGCAGGCAGGTTATCTCGGTCGCCGGTGGAGAGGCGTGGTTCGAGGGTTTCTAGATAGGTGAAGAAGGGGCAGCCAAAGGAAGATCACCCACGAACGAAGATGGAGTAGGCCAGGGTCCAGAGGGGTGGGACCAAGAGGGCGAGGGTGAATTCGAAAGAGCCAGTGCATGCGGTGCGAGGGTTTGAGAAGGTTCCTTGGGATCAGACAGAGAAGGGCCCCCCAGGGGAGGGCAGACAAGTGTAAAGGATGTCCAAGGAAAGGAGGAGAGATGGATGGCTCGTCAAGCAAGGAGGGTTGAGACAGACGGTGATGAGGGCTGGAACGTGGAAAGGTTGGAGAAGGTGATGGGGAAGGGACAAAAAGAGGCCTGTGAGGTGGCGGTAAAGAGGCGGGAGGCTCAAAGGTTGAGGCAGGGTACACAGCATTGGCAACAGGCTGCAAGTGAGCGACAAATGCCAGCTCAAAAGTGGCAGATGTCAGGGGAGGGTACAGTTGGGTGCCAGGTGGCGTGTTGACCCCTGCTTCCTCCGGATGGGTTCCGCGAGATGGTTGCTATGGACGAGGCCTCGCGGGAGTAGGGCCAAGTGGAACCTTAGACACCCGACGATTGTAGAATCTACAGTTGCGATTTGGTGGACGCCATCGACCACGACGCATAGTAGTCCAACCATCCGGATTTGCGTGCTGATCATGCAACTTGGGAGGGCTCTGTTGTGATCCAGGGTGAAGGTCCTGGACATGGCGGATGGCAGCACGAGAGGCTGCGAACCAAGTAAGGGAAACCCGAAAAAACAAGCCTTCTATTTCGAGCCAGAGGAACAAAGGGATGAAGTAGGGGTCTACAGTATCAAGGAGGATTCGGATAGTACCCAGGGGTAGGACCTCAAGGGATTTCCAGTGGGTAGAAATGAACACCCTGCAGGCATCACCAATTATCTTGAAAGTTGATTGATGCCAAGCCTGAAGAGGGATGCAAGAGATTCCTAACCACACCCTGAGAGACCGAGCTGCTCCAAAGTTCGTGGTCCAGGGGGATAGCTTGAGGGAGCCACCTCTGAGACTGGGGTTCTTCCATTGTAAAGCTCTGTCCGCATTGTCCTTGGGGACAAAAAGAGAATCTTGCCGCTGGAGAGGGTACGGCAACCAAGGTTCGACTCATTCCAAAGGTTTTGTCCCCACCTCTCGATGCTTATAAAGTCATCTCGACGGGGTGAGAAACGACCACCAAACTGTGTTGAAATGAGAGACTTTGGGCCGAGATATGCGGCCACTGATATAAAGGAAATGAGGGTTAGCTGGCCTGCCAAAGCTGAGGCTAGGGCGAGGGTTACCGCTTAGAGTCTGGAAGAGGTGCTGGCCTGCAAGAAACGGGGTGAGGGGGGTTGCGATGTAGAGATGAGGCTGCCAGTTTCTGAGGTTGAGCTAGAGGCGGATGCAGCAAGCGTTGGTTGACCGGGCAAGAGGTATCCCAGGCCGGAGCTCTATCCTGAGCCGGCATATTTTTACTTTTCCAGCATGTTCATGTATGGACTCCTGCAGTCGCTCCAGGGTTCACTTTCTTCATTATTATCCAGATTATGTAACCATTAACGAACTGTATTCTTTTAGGTGGCAATTATCCCTGTCTCCAGCTCCAAACTCCACATGCAATCTCCTAAATAAATTAAGGTTATGGAAAGAACTATTTATGCCATTGAAGCAAGGGTGGAAGAAATTACAGCTGAAAATGGAGGGGGACCAAAGATGGAAATATCTATTCCGTAACCCATCTTCATGTATGGAAGAAACAAACTCATGAGGATGAATGCCATCAAATAATGCAAGTACTTCGAAGAAATATTGAGGTTGGCAATAGAATATGTATCATGGCCTAGTTGCAAACACCCTCCAAATCGAGACCGTGGAAGTTGGCTCATTTTTTTGACGAAATTATCCACCTTTGCAGGGATACGCTCGCCTTTTGGAAGCATATATGGAGGGAAGGCAACCAGGCAGCAAACACCCTAGCTAAAGAAGTGGCGACCTCGACTGGGTCCTAAACAACTACTTTTTGGATTGGAAATCGACGCTGGACTATCTTTTGGCTGTTACCTTCACTTAAAAGGCTCTCTTTTTTCTTTTTTGGCTGTAAAACTTCCTTGAGAAGGTTTTTTTCTTTCGATTTTCTTTTGAACTTTGGAGCATCTGCGTTGTGGATTGCCCATCTTTCTAATCAATTTAAGGTTAACATTATCCACAAAAAAAAAAACATTCCAATCGAGACCAAGTCACTAAGTTTTTAAAGGTTTGGGTGTAGTAACCAAATCTGGGGTCCATCTTCAAGGAAAGCACTTCTCAGCCCTTGACCCACAAAATGGTTACTCTGGTCCAATTCCAAAAAAATTAAGACCAGACTTTAGCTTCATCCAAAATTTGCAGCAAGTATTGGAGTTCCCCTGTCCTTTCTTTTATTTAGAGTTTGAAGATAGGATCATTGTCTGCCCCATTTTGTTCAGGGGCAGAAATTTCCTGCAACTTTGTTACCACATCAATGCAATACAGTCACTCGTTCACACACACACACACACACAAAAAAAAAAAAAAAAGTGTTATTATGTAATTTATGTTGTTACAGAGTTTTTAGGGGTAAAACTGGAAATTCAATATTTAAGGAGAAGAATTCTAATTAGTTTCGTAAGTAACTCGGGTTTAGGCTACTTGGGGACCAAGTTGCAAAGAGATTTCCTTAAAAATAAATGTTATTGGTCTTTGTAGAGGAGGAGAAGAAGTTGATGGAGTTTTAGTCTTGAAAAAACCATTATTGGGGTGGACACCTTGCAGGCCTAAGAAAGAGCGAATTCTTTCATCTCCTTTCTTTTTCCTATTCTTTATTCTTCTTTAGATAAACCACCGATGCCCGCCCTCACCCGCCCTTTCCTCCCTTCTCTCGGCTACATCAGTAGCTAACTTATCAATATTACCTTTTCAGAGTAGATGTTTCTATTGGACCATCCAAAAACACTAAACACTTTCAGATTTGTCAAGAAATCCACTATGTTAGAAGAACAAGTGATTTTCAGGATACAAGTTCATAAAAACAAGAATCTTTAAATTTTATGGGGTAAAGGGCATGGTATCAAAAGACTGTGATACAAACATTCAAAAGCAGGAGAAATCCCAAATGTATTCTGAAATGAATAATTAGTTCTGTTTTATATATTTCCCAAAAATTCTACTTCACCACTTGAGCAACCCAAACTAGTACACACGCCCACCCCCAACCCCACCACCACCAACAAAAAAAAAAGATCTGTGTGCATAGGGGAACACATGCATTATATTAATAAACAGAAATATCAATCATCAAAAGACATACATATTTATTTAATAGAACGGCATACATTACCTTCCAATGAAGCAATCGAACGCAAGACCAATGTGTAGTATGGAGGCATACGGAATTGATATTCGAAAGCAATTGACAAGATTGTCCCCAGAACCTTCACATGCATGTATGATAGTTAGACAGGAGCAGTTTCAAAGTGAAATGGGTCTTTGAATTAAGATAAAAACCAAATCAATTCAATCATGAACATAAATTATATACAAATGTTGAAATAAATGCATTTAATTTGACGGTTACATCACAGACAGATAAGAATATAGTTAAGAATTTAAGATGTTTATGTGTCTAGGACCAACAGATGTATGTCTTAATGGAATGACGTGTATCAAAAGGGGATGATTTTGAATACTCTGATAGTTTGGGGCTATGGGAAACACCAGAAAAATCGATCCTCAACCTTCAGGAATACAAATTATGTCCTTTTCATTTCTTACAAATGACCCTGCTGATGATAATGACATACAAGGGAAATTGTCACAAAATGACCTAAAAATATGTGTATGTGAGTTTGTGTGTGCGCATTTTGTTAGCTTCAACATGCGTCACCAAAACTGACATCAAGTAACTAAAATTAATTTACTTTTGGAATACGATGGAATTTTTTAAAGTGACACAAGGGATCCTCTTCACAGACCTACCATACATGTAATGAGCTGACAACGTTCCCAATGTGGCATTCAATGCGTCCTCCATGCATATTGGATATCATATATACCATAAAAAATATTATTCTTATTATTTTTATATTACATTACCAAAACAAAAATTACTCAAAACTGATTTGCAAGAAAGGGAAGGGGTTCTCAGTCTAAAATTTATGGAGAATGGTAAAAAGTTCAGCATGCACGGGAAGTTTTGTAGTTAAGATTGAACACAGGTATGTCAAGCACACGCACAAAATATAGGGTCAAACAAATGCCTCTAACATGGTCTTGAAGGATCAGTTTCATATATTACAACGAACCCATTACATGAAATCACTCCACACACCATTGCGTGAAATACACACACTCGTACTACACTACTGTCCATAACTGTAATAGGCTAACATGTCTCACTCACCCGACTGAACTTGATGTCAGGCAGTCCATCCTTCCAGACTACCTCACCTAAGGAATCTTCCAGTTCCTGTTAAGGCCATCAATCTCAGACTATAATATCATGAATTTAGTACAGGAGGGAAATAATGTGGCATAATACTCTTTGCATAGGTCTTTGAATTGTTAAATAAAATGATTTTATTAAATATGACACATAACGCCCATGTAGAGTAAATTGCAACTTGAGAAAGAATTAAGAATCCGATACCATGGTGACAACTTGGACATTTGTTCCTGGCCTTATGATGTCCATTTGAAATAGATCACGCACAAATTCAGACCAGTCCCCATTTACAATGTGAACGATCGAAGCAAGCATTGCAAGCTGATGCCTTTTCTCCATCTGACAAAGCAGACCAAAATCAAGAAACCTGATGAAGAAACATCATAAGTGTCATCAATAAGCTACAACCAATAAATAATGTGATCTTATTTAGCCACCGAACAGCAAAGAAAAGATTTTAGCCAATCCAGATAAAGATCTCTGTTACTGTTCCAGTATAGCAAACATGTGTCTAAGAGAAATCTTGACATCTAAAAACATTCTTCCACATTCTAGGGTATAAATTTAAGTCAGAGACTATAAAATAAGAAACTAGCATATGTTCACTGAGAATGAGTGCAAAAAGGGTGTCTAGTCAGTTACCCAATTTGTCCGGCACGTGTGTATCGCAGATTTCCAGGGTGTGGATCAGCATGCAACAAGCCTGTCTCCAGAAGTTGAACAAGTGATGCCTCCACTCCTTTGTTAACCTTATTTGTCCAGAAGTAAACAATGAGTTATTCACAAAGTTAATTGTTTGAAATCAAAATCATATGCAATAAATGAACAAAAACAATTCCAGCTGAGTATAATAAGCAGGAACAAGTAATAATGGTTGAAATTTATTGTTGGAACTTCATCTTGTACCCTCTTCTTCTTGCAGAAAGTCTATATGAGCCACTCGGAGTCTACTAACTAACACCACAATGGAGAAAAATCATAAGAAAAATGAAAGTACCCTACGACTATTTTTCTTTCTCTTTTTTCATGTGCCCATGTGTCTAAAGGGAGATACCCAACTAATTTCCAGTGAAGCTTCTAAAAGTATATCTTTATGATGACATTCTCATCTATGAACCAATCTCCACACGTAATACTGTTAATATTCAACAGTGAACTTACCACTATTACATATGAGAAAAATTTACTTGTTCCTCATGTCTCTAGTGCCTCACAATAAACCTAAGAAAGTAGAAATGGAGTTCACAAGCGAAAGACTGGAACATAGAAATTTACAGTTTGCATGAGTTGCGTACTCAAAAGCATTCAAAGTACGAGACTTGTATGCAATCACAACAAAGGAATGCATACAGAAAATTTGTGATCCTCTCCAACCACTTTGCAGGAAAATATCCTACAAAAACAACATACATTGCTACATAACCATATTACCAGAACCCACAAAAAAATCAGACTTTTTACAGGGTAGATAAAGAAAGCCCCGCCAGACTTGATCAAATTACTATCTTGAACACTACAACCTAACAAAAGTCTTGAAAATGTGATGAGAAGAAATTTGGCTATGCATGGACAAGGAACCCTTCAAGATAAATACAGTATTTCTTGTCTGGCCAAGTAAGATATTTCTAGTCATTGATACAAACACAGAATTTCCAGATTGCGAGATCCGCACTGCATTTCGCCTGTGGGGCACCAAAGGAGACCTAATATTTGATCAATTGAGCCTTTTTTCTTTATGTTTTCATAGCAACACCTGTCTTAGGTTATAGCATAAAATGTATCCACACTTTCACTGACTGATTTTGTTGGTCATGAACGGTGCCCTTTTCCTTTTCATTTTTTAGGTTAATACAAACAAGAAGAGCAGAGTTGCATAGAACCAGTAGAATGACTCTCATGAGAACAGGCAATTCTCAATGAGATCACTTTGATTGCAAAGAAGAACTAACAACCTACTTTGACACTCGTTTACATCCCCAAACCTATGAATATATGAATTACATTCATTGGTTAACAACCCTATCTCATAAAAAATATTGGAAAGAATGCAAGAAAAAATAAACTAATGGTGAGAAAGCTTCTCATCAACAAAAATAAAAAATATGAATGGTTTGTTTATTCACAGAAAAAAATGTTTACTTAGCATGCAATATTCAATCAATATGGTTTTGACATGGAAGCCCATTATTGAGAACAGACTATATTGGTGCTCAACAAACATCAGTTGAGGGATGCAGCAATCAAATCCCTTGATAGAAGGGTTTCAAAGGGAAACAAATGAGTTATAACATTTAAGGTATTATTGGTGATTACTGACCAGATCAAAGAGACATTTTCTAGCCTCTAGCTGCTGTTGCTCTAAATTCCCAACACTCTGATAGTTCAAGCCTTGAGATAATAAAAGTAGCTCATTAGGTTTTTCGCCAGCCAACCATTCCATTGTTATGACTCTCTTTCCACTCAAGTTGGTGAACACTTTTGGAACTGCCATGAATGGGAATCGAGCGTGAACCTCCTGTAAAAGCCAGAAATATAGAACTTACAAGTTTATAAAGTTGACATGTACTGGATATACCACATAAGGCGATGCCACTCATAGACCACATTTAATCTATCCTCCATAATATAAGTTTACAGAAAATATGCCATTCTATATATATTATGGCATATAAAACTGAACTAATTGACCTTTCAGATGTAGAGCAGACTCATGTAAGCATGAAGATTAGGTGCCTATGAAGTATAATGACAACAGTTGAAACATTTCAGTAGAAATTAAAGAATGGTAAGGAAGACGAGATGCATTGACCACTTAATGCATAGACTGCTCGGTTCAACTGCTGTACATGACACATTACGTCACATTCTACCAATAAAATGTTTCCTTATGCACCACTCATCGATCTGCATCAATAACTGCCTCACTTCCCCAAATTGAAGCACTCTGGCAATCACTAAGAGAAGGATCTCATAAAATGGAACATGCAATATAAAAAACAAAGAAAAACCCATAAGAGAAAGCTCCGAAATGTGCCAGCTGGATGTGGGTTTACTGACAAGAATACTCAAGTAGCACATGAAAGGGGAATTCATGTTGACTTCACGATTGTCTAACAAGTTTACATGGAACAGTCAAAACCACAACACGAGATGCCCCCATCACCCTTGGGCCAATGTGTGTCGCCCGGTTTATTTGAGGGAGGTCAAGGGTTCAAATCTCGAAGTTCATTTGTCATGAAATCCAAGGCAACTTACCAAAATAATCCCAAAGGATATTTCATAATTCGATCTCTTCTAATATTTTGAGTCTGCCGTCTCATAAAATGTTTCTCTATCTCACACTAAAACGGTTAAATGGGAATAATCAAGACCTATACATTTGGTAATTTTCCACAAACAATGATAATCCAATCTTAGTATAGAGATCTTTTTGAAATTCTAGTCATAGATATGATACCACATATTTTTTGAGAAATAGATATTATACTGCAATGGCCAATGAGCAATATGTTTGGGTGTGTTTGGATCACTTATACTCCAGATAGAACTCAAACAGAACAAACCGAGACCAGAAATTAGTGAATATCATAGCTCTATTCCGTTGATTTTGGGTACAAAACCTTCAAATCAGTAGGAAATGATTACTGGGAATTGATGCATGGAGCTGACTTCAGTTGATGCCTTATGGGCATTAAGAGAGCTCACCAATGCTTGCATCTGGATATACAGTCTCATACCGTGGTCCGTGGTCAATTCAAAACGAGCACCTTAATGTTTTTCTTTGAATCTGATATTTGGAAGATCATTAAAGCTTTGCTTCAGAGACCTATGCTCCAAATTTCATATGATTAGGAATTCAAAAGCTGCATTCAGTAAAGTTTGCCGCAGTCTATTGTCTGGATGAATGCCAACTGCAGCAAAAATTTGACAAGTTACATATTGATATGAAATTGAGCCGAAACTTTGGTAATACATAAGAAAAGGGTTCATAAACATGTGGTTTAAATTTCATACAATTTGGACACCATTAAGGACATCTGCCAAAAGTTTGTCATCATAAACTTTAGTCAGGCCTAGCTGCCAACTGCCATGAAATTCAAATGGTAGAAATGATGTTCATTTTATCTAGAATTTTGCAAGGAAAATGAGGAATATCCCAGAAACTTTCTGTCCAAATTTCATAGGATTTTCAACACGATTTGAGGAGTCAGCACGATCCTCAATCTGGTCTATATGCCAGACTGCAGCGAGTTTTTTAAAATTATGTTATGCACGTCCAATTGATTTTATGAATTGAAGATCCGTTAAAGAAGGTTTCATGGGTGTATTGGTCAAATTTCATACAATTTGGAGATCGATAATGGCACCTATGAAAATTCCCTGCATCTAACATTTCGTCTAGCTACCAGACTGCAGTGAAAAGTAAGGTTTGATGTTTTTAAGCTCAACTTCGATGTGGATATCACTGAGATTGTTGAGACATCCTTTTCAGTAAGGTTTATGCTTCTGAGATGAGTTTTAAACAGGTCTGCAATATGCAACAGATACCATGGTGATCGATGTACTTTCAAAGAGTAAAAATCTGTGAATTTTCAGCATGAAATTCAATGAAAATCGATTGAATTTATTCCTCTCTGGCTGCCCAATCAACATATACTGGCATCAGAATTGTAGAACTTAACAATTTTTAGTGACCTGACGATGAAATCAATTGATTTTCATGCCCTGCTGCCAGACTGTATTCACTCTGGCAGGCAGGCTGTCTGAAACTTCTTGATCCGAATGTCCTGTGATTTGGTGTTTGGATAAGCTTGGATTCACAAGTTCCCTATCCTTTCAATTCCAGAGCCGAGGTAAATTTCTAGGGAACACAGATTTGGACGAGGATACACTTCTAAATTGAATTAGGAGTTTATCTGCTCCTAGAATTCTCAGCCTCTATACAAGTGGACTTACAGAGTGAGCAGTACTGGTAGCTAGCTTACTAGTATTCGCCAAACCAATGCCAAAGTTGTCTAGCGTCAGAGATTTGATCTTTTGCAATTCTCAGCAAGCTACTCATTTTAATCTGTAATTTTTCTTTCCTTTGTGTCTCTGTAAAAGATTTGTAAACCCTGATCAAGGGTCTTTCAGGTTGATGTGAAGTATAGAATAACAAAGAAAGAAGGTACCTGGGGTTCCTTGGAACTCTTCGTACCCAGCATACTAAAAGAAGACGAAGAAAAAGCTCTTGATTAATGAATTCAAGGGTGTAATTTATGATGTGATTCATGTGCTTTTGACTATGGTTTTGTTTGTCTTTCCAATGGAGTTCTCTTGTGGAACTGCTCAAAGTACACATTCAATTCACACATAATGGTGTAAGTAAATATTCCTGAGTGTTGGCATATTACTTTATTGATAAGGTTTTATCTAAAGCATTAGCACATTCTGAGCCAAGCATTAGAGGTATTAGATAGTTATGATGGAACAGGAACTACGCAAACTATTTAATTACAACCATTTTAATGAAATTTTAAGGAATTCATGCAGAAAAAATATCCAAGAAATACTGGAGCTTTTTAATTTAACTGCAATATTCGTACTCTTCACGCCATAATGTTCACAATTAGAAATATATAGCATAACACGCTTGAATTTCCATATATGTATGCGTCTGTTTCTGCACATGCATACATTTATACATAGAGAGAGAGAGAGAATACTGAAATGAAAATTTTAATGCGCTACTCATAAGTAGTTCAAGTTCAGACAAAATTATGTGTGCAGGGAAAACCACAAGAAAGAAATTCCAGAGGATACTCATGGTTAAACAAGTTTAGCTCAATTCATGGGACATTCTCTGCATAGTTATTTCACCTTTTTGTCTGCCTCTTCCCTTCTCTCTGCCCGCTCCCTCTCTCTCACTTGCCTCTCCCCACCCTCTCCTTACTGTCCTTCATTCTTTCACTTTCCATCTCATCCCACCAATCTATCTATGTGTGTAGCCTTTTCTTTTGTATGTATCTATTTTACCCCTTGGTGCAACTTGATGTATATATTATTCTCTATCAATAAAAAGTCGATGATGATGAATAATAGTAATAACGACAATAACAACAGGAACAATGATAAGTATAATAATAATAACGCAGGAAGAAGGAAATTGTAGCTGTTTAAGCATCGAAAACATGACATACCCGGAATTCAGTGGCATTTGCAGCCTCTAGAGTGTAGTCCAACTCCCCAAGTAAGCCTTTCCCAATCTCGTCAGCATATAAACAAAGATCACTCTTTCTTTTTGCCACTTTCCTCAATAACCCTAACTGCAGTAGCCCATAACTTTTAAAGTTTGTCCATATGATATCACCAAAAAATCAACTATGCAGAGAATAACAGTATGCTAATAGGTTTACAGCCTATACAACAAATTTATTCTTTTTCACAAAACAAAAACTACCTTGCTAAAGTTTGTATTTTAGAAAAAGCTAACCAAAGATATAGCCAAAATTCAAAAAAAAGTGAACACAATGTAGGCACAGAGACAAGAATCACACATAATGACAGCAATACTGATTCGCTGATTTCAGGACCCCTTAAAAACAAGAAGTGTAACAACCATAATGGAACAGAAGCTAGTATTGATTGATTTACCATGAATCATGTTCCAAATTGTGAAAATAAACAATTGTAAGAACCATGAAGATGAATTACTGAGAGTTCAAAGCCATCTAAACAGAGGAATTCTACTCCAAGAGCCAGAAGATAGCAAACTCCTCCCAGAAACACGAGAGAAAAAAAGCTTCCTCCCATTCGCATCATCAGATCATAGAAAAAAAGCTTCCTCCCATATGTGTTGATAGGATAAAACAAAATAAACTATTCATGTAGAGGGAAGAAACTATAAATGCACAAATAATGATTGTACAGGTCTTGGACATAACGTACACCAAGGCGGAGAAGGTAGACATCTCGCAGTACAACATGATTCAATCTAGGCCGTTGAACTTTTACAGCAACAGTCGAACCATCTAAAGTACAGGCACGATAGACCTGGAAACTAGCCAGCAATACCAACAATGTCAGAAGTTAATTTCTTAATAAATAGGCACAAAAAGCCACTTACTGATTTAATAATCTTTGTAATGCAAAAAGAGAAAAAGACATATAAGACACAAAAGAAACTCAAGTTGAACTAAGAGAACAATGTTCCCACACAGAGGCTTGCAAACTCTAATCAGAAATTGACATTCAACATTTAAAAAACACCAATATCCTCAATAAATTAATATCTTATGAAATTAATGACTCATTTCCATGCATGACAATCATAATACAGTCAATTAGGGGTAGGATGTTCCATTAGTTCAGTTTATGCACATTGTATCATCAAATGAAGAAAAGTAATAGCTTTCTGTAATAAAGAGAGGCCTGACATAAGTGAAAATCGCAATCTACATAAATGAAGACCTATTCATAGCATAACAGGAAGTGAGAATTTGAGCATAACTTGGGAAAGGTAAACATCATGACAATCAATCTAGTAGCAATGGAGATCCGACAAGGATCTAAGAAATCTGGAGATGAAGAAGCAGAGACGCCGGCGTCTCCCTCCCTCCTCTCTCTCCTCTAGCTACTGGAGTGTTATCTATGACCTCTACCCCAAGCCCTCCCGCCTTTCTCCCGTCCTCCTTCCAAGGCTCTACCCCCCCTCCGGGCCTTCGGTCCCTCGCTCTCTGCACTGAAGAAGTTAGAAGTATCTCCACTAGCCTCTTTTCAAGTGCGTTCAGAGGCTCCCACCACCTCTTTCCTTGCTTCCTACTCACATGTAACAGCTCGCCCCTCGTCTTCTACTGCTCCCACTGCTTCATCAGTGGGCATAAAGGGGATTTCTTCCACTCCCTGCAAGGCCTCCCCTTTTTGCCCCTTCTTCGTCTCCATCCCCCCTGAAGAGTCCTCCCTTCTTGAAGCCAAATTCCTAGCCTCTCTGGTTGGCACGTTCCAGCCCCCTCGAGGTGATGCGAGAGGCATAGAAAAATGGGCTCAAAGCAACTGACAGGACCCAAATATCACAGCCGGGCCTATCTCCGGTGGGGACTTCCTTTTTTCCTTCTCGTCTATAGAACAAGCCCGCCAAGTGTCACAGAACTCCCACCCCCTAGCCTTCAAAGGGGCTAATCTCGGGCTTCGTGAGTGGACCCCTCTGGAAGGTGCCTTCAGAATGAAAAAAATTTGGCTCACCCTACACTACTTGCCCCTCCATGCGTGGTCTACGTCCACGTTTGGGAGAGTGGCGGAAGCCTGTGAAAATCTGATTTCAATCCACTGGAAGTCCATTGAAACCCTCCCTCTTGGGTCCATCCGTTTGCTCGTGGAAGTTCTGGATACAAAGCTCATCCCACCTAGTGTGTGGATAGAAGCTAATAACCTCTTCTACCCCATCTCTCTCTCCTGGTCGGAAGCTTCCTCCCCCCCGGCCAATTTCCTTGATTCTCCGACTTCTCCCGTGGTCAAGGGTCCTTCAACCTCTGCCTGGACCACGGTTTCCCGGAATCCTAGCCATCACCAGCGGCGTCACAGCCACCAACCCCCAGTTTTCGCCCGTCTCGAGTCGCGACGGTCCCAGATCCTTTGCACTTCGCCCCTCCTGGCAACCACGTGGCGCACCCTTGGGTCTTGCCTCCACCCATACTCCACGCCCCCCCCGCCCCCCGCACCCCACACCACCACAGGAACCTCTTTTGGAGCTTCCTAATTCTGGTTCCCCACCTTGTTCTCTTACTTTTCAAGATCTACCCAGAACTTCTACAGCACCCACCTCTCCTGCAACCATCTCTCGCCCCTTGGCTGCAGCGGAAGCCGAGAGGGTCGACAAGAATGGGGACCATAGGATGGCAGATAGAATGAAGTATATGTACCAGGTTATAGGTTTCGAATACTAGAGCCCGGAAGGCCCGACGCACATGTTCTTGCAAGCAGATGCTCAAAGTCGAGCCGAGGTGAGCGCAAAAGGTCAAAGAGAGCTGCTAAACCTCTTCTCCTCTATCAGCTATGACAAACACCCTACTTGTGCCTTAACGCCTTCCGCCACACCGCTTATTTCTCCATTGAGGCAATCAGCTAGGATTGCTTCCCCTGATGTCCCTCCTTCTACCAATGCAGATCCTTTCCTGAAATATTAGAGGGTTGGGACAGAAGTCCAAAAGGGACACTGTCAGGGATTTTTCTATCAAACTTAGCCCTGCTATCTTAGCCTTAACAAAGACCAAACAAGCAGAGCCAACCTCCGGTTAATCCGCAGTGTGTGGGTTAGAAGACCCTGCCAATGGGTTAACTTACGGGCGAAAGGGGCTTCAGGAGGCATCTGGGTGCTTTGGAACCCAACCGAGTACCATCTCCATTCCTCCCACATAGGAGCCTTCTCTGTTACGGTCCTCCTCTCTAGGGGTCTCAGATGGCTTTCCTTTCAAATTCTCTGCTATTTATGGGCCCAGCTCCGTTTCCCTCCGTCCACGTCTCTGGTCTGAACTTGAACTGGTCGCCTCTTGACCCCACTCTGCGTGGTGTTTGGGTGGTGATTTCAATATCACCAAGTGGTCCTTTGAAAGGAATCTCAATCCAAACATCTCACAAGGAATACTCGACTTCTCTGACTTTGTCTCTCGCCATGAACTTTTAGACATTCCTCTCCAAGGGAATGGTTTTACTTGGTCAAACCATTCAGCTCAACCTTCCCTTGCTAAGCTGGACCGTTTTCTACTTTCTCTGGATTGGGAAGCTGCCTGCCCTGGCTCCCATGCCCTCACTCTATCTAAACCCACCTCGGACCACTGCCCCATCCTCCTGAACACCCTGGCCATTCGAAGGGGCCTGAAACCTTTCCATTTCGAACTGGCCTAGCTAGAAGAACATTCCCTTTCTGACCTTATCCCTAGCTGGTGGTCCTCTTTCTCATCCCAAGTATCGGGTAGTGCAGGTTTTAAGCTTCAATCCAAACTCCAACTTCTGAAAAAATCTCTCAAAATTAGGTGCAAATCTTTACCAGGTAACCACTCCCAATCAAAAAACTCCCTGCTCAATTCTATCCAAGAGCTCGATGGGGTAGAAGAGTCCAGACCCCTCACTGGTACAGAACCTAACCTTAAAACACAATACAAGCTGGACTACTTTTCTACCCTTAAGAAAGAAGAACTCTTCTGGTACCAGCGATCCAGAGTCAAGTGGCTTAAACAGGGGACCTAAACACAGCTTTCTTTCACCGAATAGAAATTGTAGTAGAAGAGACAATACGATTTCCACCATCAGAGTGGACAATCGTTTTTTGACTCAGCCCGATGAAATAGAATCTGCCTTACTTGTTTACTTCAAGTCCCTCTACACTGCCCCTCTAGACCTCAGACCTAGAATGACTACCTTGGACTTCTTAACTCTTCTTGCTTAGCGGTCACAGTGGTTGGAACGACCTTTCTCTCAAGAGGAAATCGTCTATGCTATTGACCAACTTGCCAAAGATAAAGCTACGGGGCCGGACGGCTTCCCAGTCGCCCCCTTCAAATCCTTTCAGGATGTCGTTTTACCTGATTTCAGTAGCTTCTTCAAAGAATTCTACCATAGGGGGATCCTCAACTCAGCGATAAACGCTACCTTTATTGCTCTTGTTCCCAAAATTGAAGGCGCAGAGGAGCTCAAGGACTTTTGCCCCATTAGCTTGCTTAATTCCTCATGCAAAATTCTGACGAAGGCTTTAGGCTCAAGACTTAAGCTCGTCCTCCCTCTGATCATCTCTCTGTCTCAATCTGCCTTCATCCAAGATAGGCAGATTCTGGATGGGACAATGATTGCGCATGAGTGTCTCCACTCAAGGCACTTATCCAAGTAGCCAGGTCTAATTTTCAAAATCGACTGGGAAAAGGCTTATGACCACGTCGATTGGTCCCTACTAGACGAAACGATGGCTAGGATGGGCTTTGGTAACCGGTGGAGAAAATGGATGCAAGGATGCATCACCAACCCCATTTCTCTATTCTTATAAATGGGAGCCCGAAAGGTTTCTTCCCATCCCCGAAGGGCCTTCGCCAAGGAGACCCCTTATCCCCCTTTCCCTTCGTAGTAGTCATAAAGGTGTTCAGTAGGTCCATCTCCCGCCTTTATCAGAAAGACCTTCTTTCAGCCTTCCAATGTAGCAAGGCCCCTCGGTGTCTCATCTGCATTTCGGTGTCTCATCTGCAATATGCAGATGATACACTAGTCTTCCTTGACACTTCCCCACAGGAGATCGACAACCTGAGGCTGTTTCTCATTTGTTTTGAGACTGCCACGGGATTTAAAGTTAATATGAATAAATCAAAGATGATGGGGGTGGGTCTCATGAGTCAAGAAATCAGAGCCCTTGTTCCTTCTTGAGACTGCAAAGTAGAGGACCTCCCCACCACCTACTTGGGTATACCGTTGGGCTTGGGGAAGCCCAAAAAGAGACAATGGGCTCAAATTATTGACAGAGTGGATAGGCGCTTGGCCGGCTGGAAAAGGAGGTTTCTTTCCCTGGCAGGCCGCTCTACGCTAGTCAAAGCCACTCTGGCCAATGCCCCGATCTACTTAATGTCCATTTCCACATGCCAGCCTCAGTCGCTAACAGACTGGACCAGCTCATGAGAAACTTTCTTTTGGGACACAGTCCGACTACCCAAATCCCAAGGAGGGCTAGGTATCAAGAACCTTAGAAAACAAAACCTGGCTCTGCTAGGGAAATGGTGGTGGAGATTGGCTACTCAACCAACTCCCTCTGGGCACAGGTCATTCGCAACAAATACAAGATCCCCGCTCATAAGTGGGCACCTGACAGGACCTCCCGCAGTAGGGCCTCTGGTGCCTGGAAGTCCTTTGCATCCTCTCTTGCGCTTTTCAACCAATCCATCTGCTTCCACCCTAAAGAAGGTTCTAGAGTGCGCTTTTGGTCCGACCTTTGGATTGGACATGCTCCTCTTAGGGATCTTTTCCCCTCTCTTTCACCTCTCCGCCAACAAAGATTCAACCATCGCTGAAGAGATGGTCGTATTAGGTGGCAGAAGGTCTTGGAATCCCTCTTTCAGAAGGAACTTAACCAAATAAGAGACTACACTCTTCATCTCTCTGTCCACTGCCTTACACCTCATCTTCTTATCTTCCTCAGGGACTGACTCACTGGTATGGACTCTCTCTCCCTCATGTATCTTCTCAGTAGCCTCCTTCTACAACAAACTCATTCAACCCCCTACTTACCCACTGAACCCCACTTCCGTTCAATCCAAAGTCTGGTCAACCATAGCTCCTCCAAAAGTTCAAACCTTCAATGGGATAGCTTGCTGCCAACGCGCTCTCACAGTCAACCACCTTCAAAGAAGAGAACTTCCGCTTCCAAACAGATGCAGTTTGTGCCTGCACGAGGAAGAGACTAACCCTCACCTTTTCCTACATTGCAGCCTGGCTTTTGAACTCTGGAGCCGTATTCTTCAGCTGTTTCAAATTCATTGGGTTCTTCCACCCTCGGTCAAGGCCCTCATTTCCTCCTATCCTGGCTACCATTGGCCTAAGACCGGCAGAACTTTCTGGAAGTCAGCAATCGCTGCAACCATTTGGGTTATTTGGATAGAGAGGAATGAGAGGGTTTTCCAAGGCTACAAAAGAGAAGTTCTAGTGCTATTTCAAAAGGTTACGTCCTTAGTAACCTTTTGGGCTTCATCTCACAAGGATTTTGTAGGGATCCCTTCTAACACCTTTCTCAGTCAGTGGGACAATATTTTGAACCTCCAACCTCACAAGAAACAAAGACCTCACAACTGGTTGGCCCCTCCAGTCAACGCCATCAAACTCAACTTTGATGGTTGTTCACTGGGAAACCCAGGGCCATCAAGGGCAGGAGGGGTATTTCGTGATCACAACAGCAATATTCTCCTCACCTACTCGAAAAATGTGGGACATGGAGATTCCCAGTTCGCTGAAGCGTTGGCTCTCCTGCTGGGTTTTAAAAGATTCAACCCCTCTTGGGGCCAACTCTTGGTGGTGGAAGGAGACGCCCAAAACATCATCTCTTGGGCAGCAGGCACCTCCCCTTCTCCTTGGTACCTCTCCATAATTTTGATGATATTAACCATATATAGAGGGATATAAACGTCTTATGGAGGCATCCTTGGCGGACGTCGAACAAGCTCGCTGATCTTCGTGCTAAAGAAGGAGCACAGGCAAGTGTAGAAGACCCCGACCGGTCCATCTCCTTGTTTGCTCTAGACCACAGAGGCTTCCCAGGACTATAGTTACCTTTCCTTTTTATTGTACTCGGGCGTCTCTTATAAGCCTTTTTTGCTACACTATAATTTTTGTAATCTGGCAAGACAGGGCCGGTTTTTTTGTAAAGGGTCTTCGGACCTATTTTTTGACCGAGGTACCCACCTTGTGGGTACTCGAGGTCCTCTCTTTCCCCCTTCACTTGTACTCTCCCTCTTACAGCAATACGAAGTTAACATTATCAAAAAAAATATCTAGTAGCAATGAATTCCTTCGGTATTTAGTTTACCTTAACATATGTCAAGTAATTCTTTCTCCCATATGAACACCCACCTGACCAAATGAAGCAGCAGCAACAGCTTCTTCAGAAATGAAATTAAAAACACTGTCCACAGGAGAGCCTAATTCTTCCTCAATAATCTTCATGGCCATGATCCTAGAAAAAGGAGGAATTTGCTCATGCAGCTCAGACAATACCTGCCAAATAATTCTCAATAAAACAGCTAGTCTCAAAAACAAAAATTAATAGAACATGCATCAAAGCTAGTTGTAGACAACAACACGTATATTAGAAGATTCCGGAGCATACACAGAAAACAAAAACATGTGCCATCTTAATTCCATAAGCAACTGCAGTGACCAAAAACATTACGGTTAGAAAAACGAACCATATTCACGGTTCAATGTATTTCCTGTATACAATATACCATAAAACAAGTTTTGATGTAATACTCCAGTAAAATTCACTGAGTCATATAGACAGATAGCACAAATATAGCACCCTTCGGATACACACCACAATTATAAGCAAAGAAAGAATGACTCAAATATACCTTACACAATGATGTATGTGTATCCCTAACTACTATGTTTCACATGTCAAAAAATTCACAAAAGAAAAACACTAGGTACTGGAACAGAGAGAAGCATAAGTTTTTTCTTTTTCTAAATAGAAAAGCATGAATTATTATATTATACATATTCATATAAGAGCCTTAAACCCTCGTTCAGTATATATAGAAGAGAACTTACAATTTGCAAGCTTCATAGGTAAAACAAATTATTATTCACAAGCAAATGAATGAGCAACATAAAGCAACAACACTTGGTCACAAACCTTGCAAATTTCAGAACCAATTATGTCTGGCCTGGTTGAAAGTGATTGCCCAACTGCATTAGGAAGCAAATGCATGTAACTAGCATATTTGGCAGTCTCGTGACTGCAAACAAAAAGAATAGCCACAAGAGATATAAAAGGAAAAAAATAAAAAAGATAAAATGTGAAAACTTTGTTGGTCAAAGGCGAGAGTATAATGCAAAAAAAATCAAATAAACATAAGCATTATAGTAAAGGTTGAACTGCATCCCAAGTCCTAACTCCCAAAGATATTCACTCTCACCTTTCACAAAAGTTGGTCCAAGATTTAGCATCGCTTCTTTCAATAAGGTCCCCATGTAATATTGTGATTGATTTCTTCCATCATTTGGCTCCATGCGAGATCCACGTGATTTAAAAATTGCCGAGGTTCTCATTTTGATTGCGGCAGATGCAAATGAAAAAAATACCTTCAAATCACCACTTTGTCAGGATAGAACTCCTTTTGCATTCTTAGGTTTCCTAGTTACCCAGAAAATAATCATGATAAAACCAGTAAACGTGGCAGAAGCTCCATTGTTATGCAATTGAATCAACACTAAATCAACAACCACTCATCACCTCCAAAATCAAACAAGTAACAATACACAACTAAAAGAGAGAAGGATGTGATATGTTTTTATATTTACGATAAATAACATATTTACAAGTCAAGATTAGAGTCAGAGGAAGTTACATAAAAAGATTACATATGTGCTGTATTTCAAGTGGCAACATGAAAAGAATTTTATGGGCTTAATTTTGAGGAACTACATGATTGATAGTTATCGAAAATCTTAGTTTAGTTTGAGAGAATGAACCTCTGCCCCTGATTTCTTTGGATAATTAACCACACCCATTAAAGAAAAAAAAAGGTCCATGCCCCAGGTATAGAGTACTGATAGTGGTTAGTTGTAAGAATAATGAAGCAACTTCATCCACGACAAACTGAGAGGGGAACTACGTCTACATCAGAAATACTACAGACGGAAACAGTGGTAGGATTAAGAAGTCAATAATCATTTGAATTGTGTTCATTTCCATTTTCTTCAAGAATGGTAGCCATGAATAGAAATTTAGCTAGTTGGTTACAACTTTTAGTTGCAAACTTTGGCCATAAATGTAGATACAAAAACAATCAGCCAAAATGAGTCCAATAAGGCGCTTCATGTCAATCTTTTAGAAGTTGAACAATGAATATGAATTTAGCAAGTTTGGAAATAATTATTCACCACATTAATACCAGAGCATCTCCAGTAGTAAAAGAAACAATTTAGGGCTTTTTAAGGGGAAAAAAAAAACATGAAATTAGATTTCTAAGATTTTGGACCTTCTCAGTTTTTATTTTTTATTTTTTATTTTGGACCTTCTAATTTTAGCCTTAAATGGGAAAATGACTAATTTGCCCCTGTTTATAAAAGTGTAGTTCTTGACCTTTTTTTTCTATTTTTCTCTTTGCCTTTGGTTGCCATTTCTGCACCTAACAAGAAGTGGCCATGGTGTAGAGTTTGACACCATATGTGCAACTAACATCCCATGGTGTTCTTTCTCTTTTAAATAAGAAATCCAAATCATGGGTTCTCATAGTTTCAGGATCAGATCCAGATTCTTCAACAAAGAGCACCTCCTCAGTAACCCCACTTTTTATTAATGCTCCCTGGCCTCAATCTCATAGTCTACTTTACGTCCCAAATCTTAATTCCAGGTTCCCAGACCCTAATGGTAAGGTCCTAAGCCTTAATTTCATGTTCAGTGTCCCTAATTTGAAGTCTCACTCCCTAAAATCTCTCTATAAGTTCACCTCCATTCCAGGCTCACAAACATGTCGCCTTCATTCGACGCTCACAAAACCAAATGACAGCCCTGATATGGGGCTTGGAACTCCATCTCTCTCAACTTCTAAAGCATACCATCCGCCCTTTATCTTTCTCTTAAAGCAATCTTCTCTACATCTCTCTAATCTTCCTAGGGAAAATGTCTCTCTCATTTCCTGCTCTCCCCTCTTGAGGAAAAATGCTCAACTTAGGGGGAAAAAAAAGAAAATAAAGGGCTTTGGAGCTCTGATTTAGACTCCTCAATGGTCACGGCGGCAAGGAAAGAGGAGGAAATATACAACGAACAATTTAGCGGCAAATTAGTCAGTGGCCCCTTTGAGAAATCCAACTTGGATGGAGAGAGCCGAAATCCAAAATGAAAACCTCGAAGGTCCAAACTCTTAAAAAAATAATCACATATATTATTTTTTTTCTTAAAAAGCCCAAGAATATATTATGGAACTTGCTAAAGAAAGTCCTTTGCTAGACTTTCCGACATGCACTTCTCCATGTTGAGTCTTCTAGTTGTTTTTGTTTAACTTACTAGGAGACTTGGTACAACTAAGATGTTACAATGTACACATATTGTGTTTATGGATCTTGCATTTTTCCGATATTTTAGCTTAGCATAAAAGTTCATCCTTGTCTCTCTCCAATTCTAAGACAACTTTAATGATGTAAAAATGTAATATGGATCTTGTTTTATATGGCCTATGGTGGGCCAGAAATCCTCCTCCGCTTTTAACAATTAACACAACATATTAGTCTATAACAACTCAATGGAGCAAATGATTTCAGTGATGATTAAACTAAAAGTCCAAAACCAACATTTTGAATAAGTTCATAATCAATGATCATTCATAAGCGAAAACAGCTCTTCACTACACTTAATTGCAAAGCATATATTAAAACCACATAATTTTTAGTGCATTCAAATTGAAGGAATACTACTTATAGTGGGTGCTAGATGATTCATAAATAGAAGTACCTCAATTACTCGGAAGATTAGGACATGAAGCCTGCAGCTAAAATAGTCAGCTACCAGCTCTGGATCATAGGTTTCTGGGAGGGGAATATGCCATATTCTGGAAGCATGTCTTAAATAATCAGCATATTCCCCCAAAGCTTTAAGATCAGCAAGCAATAACTCCAGACCAGTGAGTCCTACAATAATTTTGTCAAAAGTTGATCCAGCTCCCCAATTTATTTTTTTTAGAGAGATAATGGAAAGAAAATAGCTCTGTCGCAAAGAAGTACAGCGACGAATGCGTGTTTGGGTGAATGCTTGTGTATCAACTTTAACAAGAACCAACCTAATAACAAGTAATACAACATTTCAACTGTCCATGAATGCATGCCTTAGAGCCATGGTAGAAGTTATTCACATATGAGTACAGCATAAAATTGTTCGCATTTGCTTTTAACTACAAAAAAATGTTGTTAATTTCAGCCAATTATAATTCAACCATCCCTCACAGTATAAATAAATTTAATGCTAGCATATTCCTAAATGTTTTTCACAAAATTTGAAAATAAATAGGAAAAAGGCATCCCTGCCATCAAAACTGTTTTGTAATTAAGATGAGAAAGAATTTGAGCATCCAAAGAAAACAACTCCTATATCCTCCAAAGAAAATGGCACAGCCTCGAACTGTGCTGCAGCATAAGTGTAACACGAAACAGAGAAGACACGATGTCTAGAGAGAAAGAGAGAGAGACGACATGGAGTCTAGAGAGAGAAAACACGAGAGTACCTGAGTACCAAGGCTGGGGCCATAGGAGAGGAGGTAGAGGGGCTTTAAGAGATGGATCCTCGAAATTGCGAAGCCATATAGCGTCCTCGACATGGTTGAGGAGGTTAGGATTAGGGTTAGGGTTAGGGAGAGGGAGTTTGCTCGCCACCAAATCCAACCCTTTCTTCAAACACTGAGCGTCATTTTTAATGATTTGGAGCATAGCAGTAATGCTACTACTCGGTGCTGGAGCCACCACCTCCTTCTTCTTTCCTCGCGTGCCACTGCTTGAGGCGAAGCAGGTGGAAGAGAGAGGCAGACAACACGAGACCGCCATGAAATGGGTTTCGAGTTAGAGAGAGAGTGTGTACAAGCAATAGCTGCCTGCATTGGAAGCCTCTCGACCGCCCTCCATGTGAATGGAGTGGAGTGAGAAGTGTGAGGCGGGAAATGGAAACACGCGCGCTGTGCTTTACTGCGGTTCCCCGCACGACTGAGACTCTCCCCCGCCCCCAAAAAAGATAACTAATACACCCGCGGGAGCACAATGTACACTTGCTACAGTAGCTCCCAGGCCCCGCACCCAACTCATTGGGATGGATCCGGTCAACTGCGAGTGAAAATCTAAACCCTAAAAATAATAAATGCATAACTTTATATTATATATTTTACCGTTTAAATATAGGATTGTGTACTGTGATAACACTTATTTTTTCGCCTAGAATGTTACAATCACTTCCTACCAACAAATGAATGTGTCACAAACAATGACATATCTTTGACCGCTTAGATTTCAAATCTAATGGTCTATGGGGATTGTAACATCTTGCATCAAAAGCAAATATTTAAATATGATTTTATAAATTTCTAAAAATTGATATTATTTTAAGTATTGGATAGGAGACCCAATAAGACTCCCACCGTAACAAATTCGGTGGGGCCATTATGTGCCACAAAAGTGGCACGCTCCACTTTGATGGCTTTCTAATTTTGTTGGTCAAACTCTAAAGCTTGAAGGAAAGGAATATGTTGCTTTAGAAAGCTTAAGCCTTGAAGAAAATTTGAATAAATTTTTTTAGTATGTATAAGAAAGCTTATGCATGAAATAATAAAGGATAATATTATCTTATATTAATTTTTATTAAAATTAATTGATAAAAAATAGTTTAAGAAATGGGGGATAATGGTTCTAGCACATTCCATCAGATATTGTTAGCCTAACTATAAAATGAACGACTCATATCTTTTATCCCACAAGTTGCCCAACATCAAATATGCATATTTAATCTCACATTAGTAGCAAGCTAAAAAAAACTCTAAAAAATCCAAAAATCTATCAAAGCACTATAAAAATAGATGGACCCTACAAAAATTCTGGACACCATATATTTTACACACCTAAAAGCTCTCTTCTCTCTCCATTATACAATAGAGGTGCAAGCCCTTGGTAGAGGATTTTATCTGTCTTTTTGTCTTGTGCAAAAAATAGGTGGCACACCCCACGTAGAAGGAGATTCTCTCTCACACATATAAACTCTCTCACCCTCAAAGAAACCCTAAGAGGGACACGACCCATTCTATCTCTCATGATGGTTGTCTCATCTCTTTGATCTCTCATCTCGCATTGGGGCTAGGTGTTTAGGGTTTGATAGAAATATAAGTTATCTCTCAAACTAGGTTATCAAAGGGGTCACCTAAAGTTTGACTTTGTGATCAAAGGGGTTCATGTTTCATTGGTGTGGCTTGTCCAAAACTTACTTTTTCGATTGAGATTTAAGGTTGACCATTAGATCCCACACTATCGGAAGGTGGTGACTCGGTATGGGGTGTAATAAGCCCAGTTAAGGTAATCTTCGGCACTCTCTTTTGTTTATTACTTATTTAATGGCTTCAAGTTTATTAGATCCTAGTTGTATTATTTTCTTTATTTTATTTTGAAGTTGTAAAATGACTACTTGTAAGATAATCTAAGCCGTGAAGGAAAAATATATATATATTCCAACTATATCACATGAGTCATTCTTTTAGAACCTTTTATAAATTATTTCCATGAGCTATATCACATGAGTCATTTTTTTAGAACCTTATATAAATTATTTCCATTAGCTATTAGTTTTTAGTTTTTTCCCATATTGTTACGACCCGACCTTGCATTAGAGCATAAGAAATTGCTGATTAATAAAATTCTAATCCATAAAATAAAATTTTACAGATTGTTAATTTAATTAGTTATTCCTTTTTATGCTTTACCAATGTTTATGGGATATAAACGGATGAATATGTAAATGCAAGTGAACTACACAAAAATTTCAATATACGTATGGATAGAGTTATTGACGTGTGCATGTACGTGGACCCATATATTGTACAGACGAGCCGTATCCCTATGTCGGTTTTTTGGGATGCATGTTTGAAGACATTCGCATTGGAATCGTAAATATACACGTGTCCATTGTCAAACTCTTTGTACAATAAAATAGTATATATACCAAATTTTTTACAAATCAAAATTGATTTTTCATTTTTTAAAATATTTATTCAATTTTTTTTGTTGCATTGAGGTGCATGGCCTTAAGGCTGAGAATTTGCTCGGTCCGGATCCGAAATCTGTAGTAGTCTGGATCATATATAGATTTGGGTATGGATCCAAGATTTGGATCCCAAGTCCGGATCCGCATCTAAAATCTAGATCCGAATAGTAATTTCGTCAGATCCCAGTATAGGTGGATTTAATCCGAATCCAACTAAATATTTTAAAATAACATATATTATATAGAAAAGTCTGTGATATTACAAAATACAAACCAAAAGTCAAGCTAAAAAATAGTTAATAGTTAATAACTTAATACAATCATCCATTTAGAGAGTCAATTTTGAAATTTGAACTTCATTTTTTCAAATATCAATAAGACAAGTCTTCTTGAGAGTTGTCTTGCGTATCATCAATATCATCATCAACAGCCTCTATGTATTATTCTTCATCAGTCTCCTCTGAGTCAGCTTCCTCCTCCTCGACCTCTGAAGCTAATGTGCGAGTGCGATTAGACCCAACAGCTCATCTACTCATTTGTGCTCTAGTGTTAGGTCGATCTTATTCATTAGCCCATGTTACTAGCTCGACATCAAGCCATGTAAGATCCTCACCCTCAAACGCACGCTCTTGTCTTGGATCCATAGTCCACTCACTTATGGAATCACCATCAGCTTCACATAATTGAATAGAGTTGAGCTTCGTGCGATTTTCATACCTCTCCCTAAGCCGCTCGTTATACTGCACATAAACCAAATCATTCAACTTTTTCTGCTCCAACCTATTTCCTTTTTTTGTATGGAGCTGTGGTAGAAATTTAAAATCAAATAAATTATATTTTAGATTAGAAAATTGAAATTCAATAAATAAGGATTGAGGAATAAGGAGTAAAGGACTTACATGCTTAAATGCACTCCAATTACACTCAGAACCAGATGAGCTACATGTGAGATTCAACACTCGAATAGCGAGACGTTGTAGATTTGGCGTCTCACTTCCATATAATATCCACCATGCAGCTGTATAATATTTTATAATTTATAATATAATTAAAAATTAAAGGTATAAAATAAACAATATAACTATATATAAAGTAAGAGACAAGTAAGATTATTTTTGGGCTTTTGGCCTTTACCTGGATCTGTAGTGTCCGTATTTCGAGTGGCAATATCTCTCCCAAAGTTTTTAAAGGCTACCTTAAACTTAATCAATTCATGGCTTTGGATCTCATCATGGATATCTTTGTCTGGCACCAACTTTTCCCGCACATCTAAGAACCCACCATTTATTATACAATTTGATTCAATTGATAGGTGCTTGTAGTGAAGAGATGGGTTTAAAAAAATAACCAGCTGAATGGAGGTGCTTATGAAGCTGGGTATTCCATCTCCTATCAATAATTTCAAGTATAACCTTGCGCATATTTTCATCATCATTTAAAACATCTTTTATTTCAGTTATTGCCCTAGTCATTGCCTCATTTATGTAGCCCATGGCGAGCTTCACATCATCATCGACCAGTCGAAGCACTCTCACTAAAGGGGGAGCCACCTCCAATGCAATAATTATTTGACTCCAAAAGATGTATTCAGAATAATTTTTTCAGCCTTTCTCTCATCCTTATGCTTTGACTCCATTGCTTTGAAGCAAACATAGTCCTCAAGGCATTTTTTTGCTTGGCTAGGCTTCGAAGAGTGAGAAATGACGTGGCAAATATAGTGATACCCGGTCTCACTAATTCTCTTTTATTTGTAAAAGACCTCGTCATTCTTAGGACTATGGTGCGATTATAAATAAATCCAACAACAAACATAGCTCTTGAAATCACCCCACTAAATAAAGATGTTGTACCCATTTCTTTAAGCATAAAATTAACATAGTGAGCTGCACAAGGTGTCCAAAACATATGCTTCCTTTTCAAAGTCAATAAATGCTCAGCTGCAGCATAGTTGGCACCATTGTTAGTGATAACTTGTACCACATTTAGCTTCTCAACAAAATCGACAATCTCATCCATCGAGCCAAATAAGTATATACCATCATGTGACTTGTCTGATGCATCAATAGACTTGACAAAAAAAGTACCTGTTAGGCAGTTAACCAAAAAATTAATGAATACCCTTGATTTCCCATCGGACCAACCATCACACATAATAGTGGCTCCATATTTTTCCCACCATTCTCTCCGAGAAATCAAAATTTTATTCACATCAAATACAACATCCTTCAACAAGGGCTCCCTAACTCATGTAGTGAAGGAAGAATCAGTCTTGGGATATATTGCTCAATTGCTTGAATCATATATGCAAAACTATCCAGAGTTATAGTATTAAAAGGAATGTCAGCCATGTAAATCCACTTACATACCGACTTCCTTTGTTATTTCTTATATTTATTGTCAATTATGATTTGTTTTGTTTTTTTCTTTCTTTCCTGAACCACAATTTCGGGGCTAGGGGTGAAAAATGAATTCATTGGCCCTTAAAAAAGAGGTGTTTTTATCTCAGCACTACCACCAATATTTATAACCCTCTCTCTTAAGGTTGGAGTATGAGTACCCCTTTGCCTCATTGCAACTCCAGACATATCATCATCATCAAATAATTGCATATCATCAAGTAATTCCTTTTTTTATTTTATTTTTTTTCTCTTTATCTTTTTTCAATTTATCCAAATATTATCTAATCTATTTTTTTATATCATTTGTAACTTGTGGGCATGCTCTTACATTCCCATAAATTCCGGCTAAATGCTCTTTTTGTCGAAAAATACGATCCATATAAGTATTTCCATAGAGCAAGCATATCACACAATTTCTATCTTTTGGATTTTTTAGTTTAGCATATTTACAAGTCGGATCCTTGTTACTAGAAGATTGGGAAGAAGACATTGCCCCAAAATAAGTATAACAGTATTATTGTACAAGAAGGAATAAAAAGTTACCGACTATGTAAAATAGTGTTCGATTTCTTCACGACCTCTGAAATCCGTAATTTATTATCACAAATTCACCTTAACATCCCCAAATCAACAATCAAAGGCATCAAATGAACATCCAAGTATCAAACAACAGCCAAATCGAAGATTTGGATGAAAAAAAAATTTCGCCGATTTTTTTTTTTTCCTTCGATTTGATGCAAAAAAAACCACAAAAGTGGCTGGAAATCTTTGTTTAGGGGGTATAATAACCCCCCAAACAATTTCCTTAAACTTTGGAACTACAAAAAGACCATTTTGCCCCTCCCCGAGGGGCAAAATCAATTTTTTTTTTCGCGGAAACAGATGTGGTGCAATGCGGTATGATGCGGTGCGATGCGGGATGCGGCGCATATGCGACCGCATATGTCAAAAGCGCATATGCGCCAGTACGCGATGCGGATGCAAGTGCATCCTGCATGATGCGGCCGCATTTTAAAACACTGGTGTACTACAATCGATTTATCCACGACGTCCAAAAAATTGGGCGTCGTTGAGCCTATGAGCGGAAGTACTGTTCATTTTCGTCCATAGGCATTGTGTAGTAGCTTTTTATTATATATATAGTTATATGTTGTAATATATATATATATATATATATATTATTTTTATGAAAAATATCTCCATATCTCCTAACTTTAGATTTTATTTCCTAATAAACCAAGGTTTCAAAAAATATATTCCAACCCCTGACCACTTTAAACTTATTTTCTAACCTAGACAAATGTGAGAAACACATGCTCTTTTTAAACCCAATCCCTTATCTCTCTTCACTTATATATCCCAAACTTATCTCTTTCACTCTTTTACTGTATGTTTCACTCTCTCTTCCTGTGTTTATCCAAACACCTATCTCTTTTCTCGTGTTTCTCCAAACACTTATCTCTCTCCTCCCATGTTTATCTAAACACCTCTCTCTCATCCCATGTTTATCCAAACACCTCTCTCTCTCATCCCGATAACTTCTCACCACCAAGCATCTCTCTCATCTCATGTTTATTTAAATACCTCTCTCTCTCTTTCTGTATTTATCCAAATACATATCTCTCTCCTCCTAGTAACCTCTCATCACCAAACGCTATCTCACCACTAAATACCTTTATTTCTTTCGATATACTTACTGTGTATTTGGGATGAGAGAGAGTGAGGGGAGAGAGATAGTAAATATGGAGAGAGAGTGAGTGAGGGAAAAGAGATAGGAAACATAGAGAGAGGGAGGAGAGAGAGGGGTTAGAGATGGGAAAGAGAAGAGATGGGAGAGAGAAAGAGAGAAAACTCTGGGATGATGGCTTTTAGAAAAAGCATGTATTTTTAGATTTGTCTGGCCTAAAAACAAGTTTAAAGTAGCGCAAAGGGTTATAAGAAATGACAGTATTTTATGCTCCCCCTATAACATAGAAGTTCTATCCTCCCCTACCATCCAGCCGTCCATTTTTTATCAAGAGTGTCACTCACCGTTTGATCTTATAGATATGACGTCTCAAAGTATTTTATTTTTAGTTTTTTTAATACAAATTTTATGAATATGAAATTTGGTACATGCCATCTTCTCATTGGGGCGCACCTATAAAAAATATTAACAATAGTTTTTTGATAAAAACTAATGACCAAAATACTTTCAAGGGTATTTTTGAAACTTTCAAGGGTATTTTTATCATTTTATTTCATTGAAAAAATATATATTTTTATATTTTTTGTTAGTGCAAGTTTAATAGAAGAATGGAGGTCTAAAATTTGGTGTAAAAATAGTTTATAATTTTTTTTTTTTAAAAATAGTGCATAGACGTGACATTGTGATTGGAGCAATCTTGGCCCTCCATTAAAAATTGGGGCAATCTTGGCCCTCCATTAAAAAAAAAGGGAGGATAGAGGGAACATAGAAAGCTTTCTCAAAAGAAATAAAATCTACAATTTTTATGCTCAAATATATCTTTTAAAACCTCAGTCTATTGTGAAATGAAACCTAAAAATAAAAAATATCGAGATATTTTCTCTATTTTTATTTTAACTTCTATAATTTATTTTAACTTTATAATATACAAAATTGGAACGGATCTACATCATGATTCGGATCTAGATCTTACTTATAGTTTTGGATGTGGATATAAATTTGAATATTATGGATTCAATCGGATCTGGATCTGAATCTAAGTGGATCCGAACCCGATTCAAAAAATTGAGACGAACGTGTGAGACTCAAGCTAGGGTCTAGTGGTTGACTAGTTCGGCCATCCGATCTAGGTTTTTAAACACTGTTATTAACATAAAATAAATGTATGCATGACCGTTAAATCAGAACTTAAAGGTGCTCTACCAGCTATAAATACATTAAGCTTTCATTTTCTTATTCTTATTATTAAATTTGTCTTTAATTTTTTTGTGATCTTAGAAATCTGAAGACCGGTTATTCACTGCAATTTACAGGAACGTGAAAACTGAAAAGCACGTTCATTCCTGAAGCGCGCTTTATTTTATCTATATTCCGACTCACGAGTCACGAGTCACGACTATCGCAACACAGATCACAGCGGAGGGAGGGAGGGAGGGAGGGAGGCAGGCAGGGGTTACAATTACATTGAGAGAGAGAGAGAGAGAGAGAGAGAGTATCTTCTCCTCCCCACAGAGGAGGGCTGCCATGATGATCAATTCTCACAATTTATCAGCAGGAGGAGTAAGCTTCAATTGCTCAAAATCAATCTCTCCCCTCCCTTATTATTAGGATTACTGTCATTATCTTTTTTCTGATTGTGTGATTAAAATTGGTATTTTTTTTGCCGTTTTACTTGCATTTCTTCATCCGTTTCTTTGAATTATAATGCGTGGATTTAATCGGCGTATGCATTTTTTATATGGATCTGATCTTCCCCTTCCACATGACCACTACGTAAGGGAAGGTTGCATAGAATGAACGGTTTTTAGGGCAGTGTGAAGAAGAATGATCCTGCAAAGTAAAGTACCATGAATTTAGTGAGTGTTTCTGGAATCTGAACTGACATTGGGTTCATGAATAAGGGCCTTTCGTCTATAGATGTTCCTTGCATTTCATTGGTGACCCTTCTAATCTACGCCAATTCTTTTGATTCACAGTAGCAATGCGTACACAGAGAAGCACGTGCGTTTATTTTTTAATCCAACTTGATGTCTCACTATCCAAGCCTGATTTCTGAAATTGTAGCGCCGTTTTGGAGAGGGACTCCCTCTTGGCGCTGATCTTGTAAACTAATTGGCCTCATTATTGTTTCATTGAAAACTCTATTTCGATTCTATTTAAGGTGTCACAGACCATTTCCTAAATTTTATGGGCAGTGTGAAAAGAAAAAGGAAAAAAGTGGCACCGCAGGAGCTTGACACAGTTATTGCACATACATATCCAAGTTCTTTGTTTCTTTTTAATAGCTTAAAATGACTGGTCTTGTCAAAGCTAACTCTGGCGAACTGAATTGTCATGTTTCATTTTTAATCAGTCCATTGTCTAAAGTCATTTAAGACCTACTTCTCCCATAACTTACCTAATATTAAGCTGGGTGAAGCTTCTTTTTAATCTTGTTTAAGGGAAAACCTTTTCTTGAGAAAGCCTTTAAAAATTCTTTAAAAATTCTACTAATATTTCCACCCCTTCCATTCTCTGTTCGAACAAGTAAGTAGGATCTACAGGGGGCGTATTTTTCTTTCCTATTTGCTATAATACTTTGCTACAGTGGTGGTTGAAAATAGCAGCAACTGAGGAAAGTCGATCTGCTATTGAAATGGCAGGCTGGTGGCAGTCTCTTTTCTGGGTTCACACGTCTCAGCAAAGGTCTGGCAGTGGTGCTTGTTGCAGGATATGCCATACTGCAGATTTTCCCCCCTGCTTTATCTTATGTCGCACTTATCCCGGCAAAGTATGGTTTGTATTTGATTCTCATTATCTATGTCATTAACTAACACAATGTTCATTGAAAATTGATATCTTGTTATTGATTTTGCCAGTTTTAATATATCTATTTTGTATATTCCCCTGTTAGTTTATCTTTGTTTTTACTGATGAAATGAGTACGAATAAAATGAAATTTACCAAAAGACGTAGTGAAAAGGAGCCCCCTAATAATGTTGATAATGTGTTCTCAATGTTTATGCAGTTAAGAGCATGGCATGGTTTTATGTTTTCGGATCATCTTAGCCTCATCATGGTCCCATGCATATTATCAAATGCAGCGACATATCGCATTATGCAGCCGCATCAAAGTGGATGTGCTCTTGGGCGTACCACATACACCCGCATGTGCAAGACATCAGGAGGCACCTGCATAAGCGGGGGCAGGGCAGAGGGTTTGGGTGGTACATACCCCTCCAAAACCTAATGTCCATTTTTTCATGGTTCTAAGGGAACCAAACTGTAGAAAATTCAATTCGAGTTTTTTGTTTTTCTTTCTTTTTTTTTAAGTTGAATTCGAAGATTTTAATAAAATTTGGGGATTCTTGGGGTGAAAATTTGAGTTTATTTGGTGTACTATTTTGAAGTATTTCAGTTGAATATTTACCAAGTAAGGGAGGGCTTCAAGGGTCGAGGAGATTTTAAAACCTAGAAATCATAATTTCTTTTACTATCACGTATTCATGCTATTCTTTATATATATATATGTGTGTGTGTGTTATATTAGGTTGCTCACACTATGAGTAATTTAACATTGTGCTAAACAAAATTTGGATACATATATACCTTTGTTTTGTACATGGAGTTTTTTTTTAGTAAGGGTATTTTTGGTCATTAGGAAGCGTGTGACGTCATCTACATGTGGTGTGACATCACCCATATGGAGCATTAAATGCCACTAGTGTGTTCCATGTGCGTGATGTCACATCCCATGTGGGTGATGTCACATCCCATGTATATGATGCATACCCTTCCTAATGATAAAAAATACCTTTACTTAAAAACATGCTCCATGTACAAAACAAGGGTATAGAGGTGTCCAAAATTTGTTGAGTACAATGATAAATTACTCCATAGTGTGAGTACCTTAACATAATTATATATATATATATATATATATATATATATATATATATATATATATATATATAATTGTATACTTTGAGACCGTTTACTTTTGATACAAAGAGGTCACAATCATTCTTGGCCCTTGGATGTCAAATCCAATGGATTAAAGTGTGTCGCAACATTCAAGAAATTTATTTTGAACTTTGTGCCCAACCAATGACACATCCTCAACCACCCAATTTCCCATCTAATGGTCAATAATGATTGTGATCTCTTTGTACTCAAAATAAATGGTCTTATTGTATACATTTTCTTATATATGTATATATGATTGACCTCATTGGAAGAGATGTGCCAACATTTAGCCGCATAGCACAACAGCCAACCCTAGCGCATTGAGTCTGCATCTTGCATTTGATAGCCTCCCATACATCAAACCTGAGGGGCCTTTATGATAACATTGGTATGTGCAAAATGTGATGGAGATGCCTTCACATGCCATGGCTGTTAGTCAAACAATATAACTCAATTCATTGTTGAACTTCAAGTGCCCATTGTTTGGGACAGCCCAAACCTCTTTGTCCCATATTTTAAGTCTAGAGCAGTACCATATAGTCCTTTTGTAAATTCTCATTGGACACATCCTATGTTTTTTGTCCTTCATTAGGTGTTCTGTTATTTCTCTGTTGGTATTATTACTTAGTGAACCTCTCAATTATCGTCCCTTTGAACTTTGAACCCATTTTATTACATGCTCTATTTATTTTAATTCTCATTTGTTTTTTTTTTTATTGATAAATTGTGTTTCATTAATATCAAAATCGATGTACGGGTAAGGTTCTTTTTTCAAAACCGAGTCTATATACCCCATACTTTACAATTGACTGCACATGATTTGTGACTTCTCTCTTGATGAGTGTTAAATCAGATTGGATTTGCTTTCTTGCCGATGCATCTGCTTCTCTTTTTGAATGAGATAGTGTTACCCTTTACTTGGTCCTATGGTCCAAAATTTCTTCAAAATTTCATTGTTAGCCTACCAAGGACAGTTTACCAGCCACTACACCATGCTATGACATTGAAGGGGTCCCTTCTATGAGGATTTATTTCTTTCTCATCTCAAAAATTTAGACCAATGAGAGTGACCTGATCTCTGCCCCATTTGAACTTAAGGCATCGCGCTCACCGTAGTTATCGAGATTGGTAGTGATGTTTGATCCTAGATCGGGATCGGGATCGGGATCGGGATCAGGGTTGGGACCATGAGATCAAGAGATACACAAAAATCCGTGGGATAGGGATCGAGATACGTACACTGCAGGTTAAAGGGATCATGATCCCAATATGAAAGGAGCACGATCCAAATTTGTCCATGATTGAATGTTAAAGTATACTGGATCGAGTTCTGTCTAGCTTAGAACCATTTTTCAGAAGAAGGGTACTCTAGCTAGGTAATGAAGTCCGTTGAACGATATTATTGGTGTTTTTTCTGAAGTCAATATACAAAGAATCCTTGATTTTAAAATAATTTTAAATTTTTTGTTATCTTTGAGTGTATTTCATAAATGAGAAGTGACTAATCCCAAAATGAGGATTCAAATTTCAGTCATCAGGCATGAAAGAAGCTTTAGCGTATGGAAATGCGGTGTCCTTGTTTTCCCACATTTGGGTCCTTTCATTTACATGCGATTGGACGTGCAACTGGTCAAATGCTTTCTAGATTTAGAGGAAAAAACAGGTCCAAAGGCAAAGATTGGTCAACCTACAATAGTCTCTGTAATGGTGGATATGCTTAATGGTGGCAGAAGATGGGGGTGGTGAGTGCATGAAACTTGAAAGGTGTGGGAGATCTTTGGTACCGATGTAAAAGAACCTCGATTCCACGTTAGTAAGGCTCGATTCCACTTATTCATGGACCCATGATTTGGATGAAAGGGATATGGATCCCATTAACCAAGGGTCTAGATTCCCAAATTTGTGGATTGAGATCCCTAAATTCAAAAAATGTTTGGAATCGAGATCCCTTGTCTTGGAGTGCAGGATCAAGCTTCCAGAGCTAGGGCGACAAACCGCTTTCTTGGGAGATCCAGGAAACTATGAGCTGACCAAAGTAGGTCATTAAGATCTTGCCTTGGTTGTCCCTGATTAGGACACCTATCTAGGCAATCCCTGGGTTTCCTCAAGAGCTATTGTCAAAATAATTTTTTAACAACCTTTATTTTTTTATTTTTTCCATTAGTAGAACAAAACCCCTATTTGGGCGATCTGCCTCTACAAAACATACCCAGGGAGCAGGTTGAGTGGCTCAAAATGGCTTCATAGTAGTAGAGATCTATAAGGACAGTGGTTGGCCTAGGTCACTATCAGCCTTTGGGCCCAGATGGTTCCCTTGTTGCTTTGTTTATAAAATTTTGGGATATTCATGCCCTTGATATATTAGCATTCTTGTTGGAGTCTTTCATAGAGATATCATTTATTGAGGAATCAATTATTTCCTCCACACAAGGTTTTCGTCCAAGGCCATCAAATTCTAGATTGAGCATTGATTGTATGAATGCATCCACACTAGGCACTAGACAAGGACCCATGGTCTTGTTCTAAAACTTTACTGGGATAAGCCTTATGACCATTTTGGACACAGTGCTATTTATGATGGGTGTCGATGTCTGTTAGGGGACATGGATCATGGGTTGTATCTCCCCATGGTTCTTGGTCAATTACCGTAATGGCGGAGATCTTTAGCAAGTCTATCTCTAGTCTCGTCAACAACAAGCTTTCTTCAATATTTTTAAATCATCTTGAAGGGGCCTGTTCAACTATAAATAGGGCAGGATGGCAGACCAAGATTCGTGCAGCCACTCCAATTAGTTGGGAAAGGCTTTGACGATGATGACGAGATGACTATAGTCTTTTGCGATGCAATCCCCAAACAAGTTGACCACTTATGGCTGTTTCTTGCGTGCTTCCGAGTTGTGACTGTCTCAAGATTAACATGGTGAGAACTATCCTATTGGGGGTCTATGTCAAGCGAAGTACTGTTTCGAAGTTCGCCAAAAGAGTGGGATTGGCACTGTGCCCCTCTGCATCAAGTATTTGGGCCTCCCACACGGTAGTGATAACCCTTGCAAGCCCCAACATCCACAACAGATAAGCGGTTTGAATGCCACGTAGCTGCTTGGAAGTGTAGGTTTCTGTCTCTCGGAGGTAGAACTGGTTTAATCAAAAGCTGCCCTTTCAAGTATCTTAGTATTTTAGATGCTTTGCTTTTGAATGCCCTCGGTGGTGATCAATCATCAAGAGTGGTTAGTGACGAGCATTTTATGGTTAGATATAGGGGGATCACACGAGTTTCATGTAGCTAACCGGGACATAGTCTGCAATGTCAAACTTCCTTTTCCAATAAAACATTGGGACAGTGTGCAAACCCATTAGAAGTGAGGTGTAGGTATTAGAATCTGAGGGACTGTGACGCCGCCCTTATCGGCAAGTGATGGTGGCCGTGTCAACAGAACTATGGGATAGATGATTTGGGCTGGTTATCAAAGGGACATGCAAATGCTTTGGTCTTAATGACAAGCATTTTATGGTTAGATTTAGGGGGATCACACAAGTTTCATGTAGCTAACCGGGACATAGTCTGCAATGTCGAACTTCCTTTTCCAATAAAAAATTGGGACATAGTGTGCAAACCCATTAGAAGTGAGGTGTAGTTATTAGAACCTGAGGGATTGTGACGCCGCCCTTATCGGCAAGTGATGGTGGTCGTTTCAACAGAACTATGGGATAGATGATTTGGGCTGTTATCAAAGGGACATGCAAGTGCTTTGGTCTTGGATGCTAGATCCCATGCAAAGTTTGTCGGTAGGATACGGTTTAAGGTTAAAATAGGGGAAACAATTCGACTGCGGAAAGATCTGTGGCTCAGGGAGACTATACTAGGTTCTCGATTCTTGAGTTTGTTTTCCCTCTCTAGGCCCCAAGGCGCTACAGTGGCCTGGTCATATGAACTAATTAGGAATTATTAGTTTGGTCTCCAGTTTTAGGAGGAATCTCACAGACTGGGAGATTCTCCATTTTTCCAGTTCTGTTGGATCTTCTTGGTCAAGGTTTAAAAAACGTTGGGTGGTCCCTAGGTGCCTGGGGGGTCTAAGGCGCCCAGTGCCTAGGTGGCCGTCCAAAACCTCAAGGGGCCAGTGAAGATATGCTCATATGTGCTGTCCAAATGCACATATACGCTTATATATGCGTTTTTTTTTTGAGAATCGGTTAACTTTATAACATAAGGGAAATTGCATGTAAAATAAGTAAGATAGAGGCAGCCCACAAGCTGGGTGCTCAAAGTACAGATTAGAAAGGGATGTTGAGTGAGAAAAATTGGGGGTTTAAAAGAAGGTGGAGGGGGGGAGGAGATCGACCAAATAAAAGATAAAGAGAAACCAATATAAGTAATACAAAGCGAGACTTGAAAAACCAGAAACTCAATAGTGTACAAGGCATAAATAAAGATCTGATATTCAAAGGTGCAACAACTTGGGCCAGACAGGGTCTTCTCATAATATAAAGCGGCAACACCTTCACCTTGGGGCAACAACTAGGGCCACACAGGCTCTTCTTGTGATGTAAGGCGACGACAGGGCACACCCAAAGGGCAGACGAAAGATGGGAGGTGAGGGAGAAGAGATGAAGGAGAGGGGAAGTGAAACAAGAAAGAGAAAGATGGTGAGGAGAAGAGGGGAGGAAGGGGATAAAGATGTGAGAGAGAAGAAGCAGCACTAGGAGAAGGGGTGGGAGGAGTTGGCAAAAAAGGTTTGGTGAGAGGGAGGAAATGAAGGGGGAAGAGTAAAGAGGATAGGAGGGGTATTGGAGAATAGAGGATAACATGAGGGGTAGAGAGATTGAGAGTTTAAAAGAAGAGAGAGAAGGAGAAAGATGGGGGAAAGAGAGAGAGGGGGAAAGAAAGCCATAAGAGATTGAGAAAGGATTCAAAAAGACTAATAGTAAAAAAAATTAATTATGTTTTTCTCGACCTTTTTTTTCCCCTCTTTCTTTTTCCCTTGTTTTTTTGTGCTCAAATATGTGAGATAGGCACCATGGGGGCTGAGATGTTCGTGTGGCCCAGGAAACAGAATCTAATTCAATGATGAGACCTTGGGGCTGTGGTTGAAGAAGCTTGATTTGTTTAAGACCTTCACTTAGGGCGAGGGCTTCAGCTGCAGTGGAATCTATGATTCCAATATACCCTGAGAAAGAAAGGATGGTGCCTTCTGAGTTGGCCATTGTGCCTCCGTATGCTGAGGGCCCAGAGGAGCCATCTATGTTCAACTTCAGGTGGCCTGGCTGGTGGAGGGGGGGTCCAGTTCACTTGGATTGCAGCGGTTGGGTTGAGAGAGTCAAAAGTGAGTCCCAGTTATTTAAGGAGTTGTTGATCGGAATATTGGCGAAGATAGGGATAAGGTTTGCCCAAGAGGAAATGAGGGAGGTTACTGAATCAACGATAGAAGGGTCGGACCTTATCCTAAAGGTTCTTGAGTTTCTTTCCAGCCAAATGCCCCAAAGGAGGGCTACCACAGAAAGTTGCCACAGCTTTCTGCCATTATGAGGGAAAGGCATGGAAAGGAGGGTGGAGAAGAGGCTTTCTATGTGTCAAATATGTATATTTATGCATTTATATGAATTCTAACTAACTCTTTCATACAAATATATGCGTGTGAATGTTGAAACATGTTCAAATCACTAAAATTTTTACTTCTTTGAATAACTAAAATAGCGAAAAAATGCAGTGTCTTAGTGATTTGTTGTTGTCCATACCCCATAATATAGTCGTACTCATAGACTCCAAGTCCCCAATGAGAGATGATGTTCGACAACACAGTTAACAACATAAAAAAAAAAAAAGGTGTTTGACTACAAATGCTATAGAATAATAGAAATGAGTAGAAAGAGGAGATCTTTAATTATTCAATGTTTTGGATGTTTTATCTTCAATATTTTGGTCATCTAACAAGCTCAAAATCACCCTGAAAGTCTTCTAAGGACCTCATGTCGACCCCTAAAATTGATTGCAATAAGAAATGGCAAGGGTTTGGATGATTCTACGAACTTCTAAAAAACAGTTTTGTTTCAAAAGAACTCAAAAAATGATTAATTTGGGTGTTTATATGGGCATAGGAAGAGTTTTTTTGACTTTGGGGGGTTAGAATACCCCATCTTCATGGAATAAAATGACCACAAATGGCCCTACAAAAAATTTTTCCCGCTATTTTTATGCAAGTTCCTAGGCGCTTGCTTAGCCCGCCTAGGGGTGCCCCAAGAACTTTTGGCTGAGATGGCCTGCCCAAGCCTAGGTGAGACAGCCTGTAAATCTTTGGGCACCTAGGTGCTGAGCGGGCCATTTTCTGAAACAATGTTCTTAACATGGAATTTATTGTGAGATTTGGGCTTGATAGGATGATTTAGCTCCCAGCATCTTTTGGTGATTTCTCAGTGCTTTCCTTTTACCAGACCTTCTCCCAAGTCAACCTGGATACAAACACCCTAGCCCTTGCCCCTAAAGGCCTACTTTTCCTCTGCTCCACTGAAGCTCCTAGCTTTCAACTGGTGGGCATTGTCTAAGAGAGTTCTCACGATTGAGAACCTTTAGAGAAGGGGTTTACCCATAGCTGGGAGTCTTGGCTGGAAGGGGTTGTGGATCATATATTTGACCTAAACTCCTATTTTGGGCCCAAAAGATAACTGAAGCAAAGATATGATCCACAACCCCTTCCAGCCAAGACTCCCAGCTATGGGTATACCCCTTCTCTAAAGGTTGTCCATCGTGAGAACTTTCTTAGACGATGCCAGCCAGTTGAAAGCTAGGATCATAAGTGGAAAAGAGGAAAAGTAGCCCTTTAGGGCAAGGCTTGGGTGCTGGGGATTGTTTCTTGCTAATTATGGAGAACCCATACATGAAATATTAACAAAGGCAGGAATTCAAAATGTAAAAGATGAATCACATTTTTTTTAAAAATATAGATGCATAGTATATTAGAAATATATTTATTATACTTATCAAGAAATTTCCTCAAATAAAATTTGAGTGTGAGTACTTATAGTTATTTAACTTGTAATATACTAAAGATATTTATTTGATCTTACATTGTAGATTATATTTAAGGATATTACTTTTGGTCTAATCATATACAAGTCCTACCCTTTCCTTCACATGTCCCACTTCATTTCAATTGGTTGGGGGGGGGGGGGGGGGGGGGGGGGGAAGGGGAAAACTTGAAGCTTACAGTAGAGAGAGAAAAAGACAGTGAGAGATGGGAGAGAGAGAGATCATTCTCTCTCATACACCTCTGCTTTTCAAAGATGACAGATTAAAATCCTTTAACCATTTGTGACATAAGTTGGACACTTGAACCCAATTCCCTATATTATTTTGGGAGCATTGAATGTAAAACTCTCTCTTTTTGGTGAGAGATGGGAGAGAGAGAGAGAACTTGAAGCTTACAGTAGAGAGAGAACTTGAAGCTTACAGTAGAGAGAGAAAAAGATAGTGAGAGATGGGAGAGAGAGAGATCATCCTCTCTCATACACCTCTGCTTTTCAAAGATGACAGATTAAAGTCCTTTAACCATTTGTGACATATGTTGGACACTTGAACCCAATTCCCTATATTACTTTGGGAGCATTGAATGTAAAACTTTCTCTTTTTGGTTGATGTAAATTGATGACTGTATTTCTTTTTGAATACTTTATAGATTTCATTGATTTTAGTAATTATTTTACTTTCCTTTTTTTCCTGAGGCACATTTATTGCTGTCTTTTCTTTTGATGGTTAGGCATTTATTTTTGATGGTTAGGCATTTATTGCTTATTATCCTTAAAAAATATGAACAATATGGGTGTGATTGGGTTCATGCTCCCCTAACATGGGATAGCGGCCGGACCGTGATCCTGCTCTATTATCGCATTCCCAGAGCGGGATCTCCACCCATCTTAGGAGATGCTGGCAACTAAGGTTGAGGTGTTTGGCCCAAATAGACTTTAAGAAAAATTGAATTGATATCCTTGGTTCAAGGCCAATGGTACCATCGAGATCTAACCTATGGGTCTCTTTGGAGTGTGGGCATCATAAAGTTAAGTTTCAATAGTTGCTTATTCAGTAACCCTGGCCTAGGTGAGGTAGAAGGCTTTTTCAAGATACCTAATGACTGACCCTACTCTGCTTTCTGCCCAATAGGAATGCAAAATCCATGTTTGCTGAAGCTAGTGCTTTATTAGAAAGAGTGAGGTTGTTCGACCATTGCTAGGGCTCTTGTTGTGTCAAGGGACTTAGAAAATGTTATCTCATGGGCGTGGAGGCCTTTTCCCCGCCACTGGAGGTCAGAATCCATTTTCGAACAAATTGAGAGGCAACAAGGCCACTAAAAGTCAACTTTAAAGACTTATGGAGGAAGGCAAATGCAAATGCCTTGGGGAGCTGGGGCCCAAAACTTTGTACTAAGTTCAATTGGGAGGGAAATGCAAAAGCCAATGCCTTGGGGCACTGGCACCCAAAACTTGGACTAAGTTGAATGCCACCAGTGCACTTTGGTTTTTCTTTTTTTGTACAAACTGCCACCCTAAAGTCAATTGTATAGGGCCAGATTCATGTAACTCTATTCTACATAAATACGATACTGTTAAACTACTACAGAAAATAAAAAATAAAAAATCATACTCTCTATTGAACCCACTCTCTCTTGTTAGTATCTCCCCCTGAGTTTGTCCAAGAAGTCATATATATGCCAAGTAGTATTTTGTCCATTTGTAGATACTAACGGAAATGTTGCTATAATTTCATATGCTATGATTAATAACACTTTTCATCAAACTAATTCTGCAGGACAATTCCTTTTGCTTGGAACCTCATGACTGCAGGCTATATTGAGCAATCAATTTATGGGGTATGTTCTACTTAGAAAGTTACATTACTTTATTTTCTGGTTATTAATGCCACCTTTATTTGACGTTTTGCCTCCCTGAAAGTGCCCTATTTTGTGTTTTAAGTAAGGATCCTTATCGCTGTTTTGCATACTGTGTCAAGTTCACATCTTGCTTCCTCCTGTTTAATGAAAACCCCCAGTGTCAATTGAGATATTTTTCTGCGTTATGAAAAGGTGTCTAGGCGATTTACATGAAAGGTATTCATTGCATTATCTAGTCCATATAATTTTCTCGTTGTTAGCATTCTGTATTTAGCACGTCTTTTAAAGTATGTTATTTCCTTCCCTTCAGAATTGTGTTCGTGATAAAATAAACTTCTAACTTGGCATTTCTTTGATGTTGCTAATTTACATCTTTTTTTCCTTTTCTAATACATGTATTAGTTACCAATCACAAAAAAAGGGAATCAAGCTGGGAGTCTGATTTATTATGAATTGGGGGCATTGGGAGTGTGAGAAAGTTACAAAATATTGAATTCTTAACATGTACATCATGGAAACCTGCACATGTGCTGCTTTCTATGTTTGAACTGTCACATTCAGGCATGTGTGGAATGTACAACTTGGATATATTGTTTAAATCCAAGATCCAAGAAGTTGTGTTGCATCCTGGCAATTTGAATGTCAAAGTTTGACCTGCTTAGTGATATTGTATGGGTTACTTTTCTTCTTGAGAAGGATAATGACTTGCTTGAGCTTAGTTATTCTGTTTACTTTTGTTGAATAGTTTTTTTCATAAATGAGTATTGTTGAGCCGATGAACTTTAATAACTTTGCTTTTCTACTACTAATCATAAGTGGTGTTCATTGGTGTACAAAAGTCAAGCATTGTAGTAGACCCAATAAGAGAATTCATCTGAGAAGTTAGTTCACAACACTCGTAAAGTTTGTGGTGCTGTTTTAGGAAACTAATCCTCCAACGGAATTTTGGAATATGTTTGGGTGTGAGTTTATTTGTCATGATGCGCAAAGTGTATCAAGTGGTCAGGGCAATGAGTATCTTCTTTGGGAGCAACATATTCCTCCTTCTCATGCATACTTGGAGGATGTAAACCCTAGGAGGGGAAGAGCAAGCATTGCTTGGGATACTTTTCTAGCCGTTATAGGGTATTTTCAGATTTTTTATTTTTTTTTACTTGACCAATTAGGAACTTTCGGGGAATTTTGTTTGAAGTCGAGGTGTTTATTTTTAAATTATATTTATAGTTGAGGTGTTTATTTTTAAGTTACATTTTGCAACCAGAATTTTATGTGATCATCGCCTACCAATGAAGTTGAAGAGCACGATTCTTTAGGACAGCTGTGAGTGCTTTATGGGGCAAAATGTTGGGTAGACAAAAAACAATGTACCTATAGAGTGAGTGTAATGGAGATGAGGATGTTGAGATGGCTGAGTGGCAAGACAAGTAGGGATAGAATTTGAAATGAACCCATTCAGGAAAATTTAGGTGTGGCACCAATAGGTGATAAGATGGGAGTGGGTAGACTTAGGTGGGCTGGCCATGTGTGGCGCACACCCAGTACAACACCTGTTAGGAGGTGCAAGTTAGTTCAAGTGGAAGGCTCAAAAAGAATAAGTGATAGGTCCAAAAGGACATGGTTGGAAGTAGTGAGAAAAGATATGGGGACTTACGTTCACTGAGGATATGACCCTTAATAGAGGAAAATAGCAGACCGGGATTCGTGTAGCTGACTCCAATTAATTGGGAAAAGGCTATGATGATGGGTTGATTTGGGATTGTTTTAGTTATTCTAAGTTAGCTCAAGGGTATTATGGACTTTGGTGGTTAAGTTAGGACATGGGGGTCAATTTTTTATTTGTATGGATAAAAAATAACTTCCTTGAAACATTAAATAAAGAATGTAAGCTGGTGCCTGGGGGCTTGGAGGGATACCACGTGATTTTAAGTAAAGCAAAAGAAAAGGTTAGGCTTTGAAACCTTAGCTTGGGTGTGGAGAAGAAACCCAGGGTTTCTTCGAATAGATGTTTGTGTTTGGCTTGTTTTTTTGATGATTTTACTGTTTCCATCAATTTCCCTACATCAATTTGCTGTCCGATTCATGATTTTTTCAAATAACAAGGCCAAGAAACTACAACTAACTCTAAGGTTTGCTGTTTTTGAGTCAAATTTTACTAAATTCAGCCTAGTTGTTGTTGATTTCATTGAGTTTTTGTTGATTTTCTGCCTAGGATTTGTGATTTCTGCAAACCAATGGCAATGAGAATTGCCCGTGGAAGGGTTTTTTCGCAGACCCACTTTGTTATCCAAGAGATGGAGAAATTGAGGACCTTTAAAGACAAGTTCAGCAGTTGGCGCATCAGTTTGTGAGTATCTATCATGGGAAGGACGGTGGTCTTTTGGCCCATGAAGATCTCAAATGCAACCTATTTTGCCGTTGCGCGTTGCATCTATAGTCGTGTGATGAGGATAGCGGCAAGAGGCCTAGATGTGGGGTTCATCTCTAGGGATGTCTATTTGAAGGTGGATTTACCTGATTTTTATGGTGCCCCTACCTGAGGGGTTTATAGATTGGTTAAAAACTGTAGAAAGAGTTTTTGATAAGGAGGTTCCCAAAAGTGAAAAGGGAAAAGTTATTTCCATAAAGTTGAAGAACGATACCTTGGCATGGTGGGAACAATTTAGGAATGGATAGAAGGGAGGGAATGATAAATCCCAAAATTAATACCTAGGGGAAGATGAAAAAGAAAATAAGGGGAAAATACCTACCTGAAAAATATCTACAATTCTTTTATCATTGGAGGAATAACCTTTTTCAGGGAGAGAAGATCATAGAGGAGTATACAAATGAATTTTATGAGTTCATGTCTCTTAGTGATGTGGTTGAAAGAGAAGAGCAGTCCCTAGCTTGCTATGTTGGTTGGCTGAGGACATTCATACAAGATGTGGTGGTTTTACAGTGTCACTGCAACTTAGATGAAGCTTAGTACCTAGCGGTTAAGGTTGAAGCTCCGCAGAGGCGTCGATCATCAAGGTGGAGCACAGACTAGGGTAGTACAAGTGGCTATGGAAGCGAATTCAAGGGAAAAAGTTGGAACTGGTCTGTTTGAACAGTCCTCGCGACCTGCTGATCTGTCCAAACAGCAAGATATAGTGGGTGTTGGGGCCAGTGCTTATCGCCCGAGTTGTCCAAATAGCAATATCATTGAGTGCTTTAAATGTTCGGGAATCAAACGTCTCTTCTCGATGCCCAAATTGAAAATTTGTGAATCTTGCTAAGTAGTTTCTTGAAGAGGACAACGAACTATGTTTCGATGAAGACCCTGTTTATGATGAGGAACCTGAGAGAGGAGCCTAAAGTGACATTCGTGACCATGGGAAGCCTTTGGTAATTTGGAAATGAGTTAACAGTTTCTAAATGTCGTCTAGTTTCTTTTTCTATTGAAAAGCACTATAACGATGAGGTATGGGGTGATGTCGTGCCCATGGATACGTGTCTTTTATTATTGGGTAGACCGTGGCAGTATGATCGGCGTACCATTCATGATGGGTTAAAAATATTTACTCCTTGTCAAAGATGGGGTAAAATTGGTTTTAGGTCCATCTAAGAAGAAAAGTGCATCCAAATTCGATGAGGGGTGTGCTAAACTTTTTTTTATGGTTGAGTTACGGGTTGGAGGAGTCTAGGATGTTATTTCCGATGATCCGAGTAGAGCAGCTTGTTGGTTTGGTTCCACCACAATTAGAGCCCTTAATGAGGTATTATAACGGTGTAATTCCATATGACTGACCCGATGGGTTACCACCCATGAGGGACATCCAACATCACATAGACCTTGTTCATGGCTCTAGCCTACCGAACAAGACCTCTTATAAAAGTTCGAAGGAGCATGAAGAATTGTAGAGATAGATCACAAAGCTTCTATAGAAGGGATTTATCATTCGAGAGAACATGAGTCCCTGCACTGTAGCAGCCTTATTTATGCCTAAAAAGGATGGGACTTGGTGCATGTGTGTGGATAGTAGGCCTATTAACAAGATCACAATCAAACACTGCTTCCCAATTCCACACCTTTGATGATATGTTGGATATGTTGACTGACTGTTTTGAAGATAGATTTGATAGGTGGGCTCCATTATTCGACGAGGAGATGAGTGGATGATTTTCCATGATTTGATGAGGAGATGAGTGGATGACTGCATTCAAAACATGAGACGGCATTTTTGAGTGGTTGGTGATGCCATTTGGGCTATCAAATTCTCCCAGTACTTTTATGAGGGTGATGAATCATGTGTTTAAGCCTTTTATTGGAGAATTTGTGGTGGTCTACTTCGATGATATTTTAATACACTGCATTGGTGAGCAAGCACATATGGAGCATTTGCCGTTGGTGTTTGACTTGTTACGAGAACAACGACTATGTGTTAATCTTAAGAATTGTGAATTCATGATACACATCTTAATCTTTCTTTGATATTTTGTCTCGGCTGAGGGTATTAAAGTTGACCAAAGGAAGGTGGCACCTATCAGGGATTGGCGTACTACAATGTATGATGTTAGTAGTTTTCATGGGTTGGCTACTTTCTATAAGAGGTTTATCGAGGGCTTCAGATCATTGCACCTATCATAGATTGCTTATACAAGGGGGTGTTTGTATGAACTGATGAGGCCGAGAAGAGTTTCCAGTTGGTGAAGCAGAAGATGACTAAGGCACCTGTGTTGGCCCTTCCAGACTTTGATAAGGTCTTCGAGTTGGATTGTAAAGCTTCACAGGCAGGGATCAGTCCAGTGTTGAGCCAAGAAGGTTGTCCGATTGCATTCTTCAGTGAGAAGTTAAATGACACCCGGTAGCGATATTCTACATATGATGTGGAGTTTTATGTTGTTATTCAAGCCCTGAGGCGTTGATGGCACTATGTGCTCCAGAGGGAGTTTATTTGCTTCTTAGATCATGAAGCACTGAAGTATATTAATAGACAACATAAACTAAATCAGCGGCATGCTTGATGGGCAGCCTATTTTCAGGAGTCCGCTTTTGTTATTCAGCATAAGGCAATTCAACATAAGGCAGGCAATCAAAGCAAAGTGACAGACGCTTTGAGCAAAAGATGGGCTTTATAGACTACCATGACAACTGCTATTATGTGGTCCAAGTTTATGATCTTTTAGCATATGATGTCGCCTTCAAGACATGGGATCGATGTCATTATGTAGTCAGCGGGGATTTTCTTATTCAAGATGAGTTTTTTTTTTTGGGTGAGTCAGTGGGGAGAGGGCCCCTACCCTTGGTAGGAATTGAGCCTAGGACGTAGCATGGCAAACTGTCAAGTGCTAACCAATTAAGGCCCAGACTCTTTTCCGATTCAAGATGAGTTTCTCTTTAAAGGAAACCATCTTTGTATACCCGTAGGTTCCCTTAGAGAAACCTTCATAACAAAGCTTCATGGAGGAGGTTGTGGTAGACATTTTGGTCAAGATAAAATACGAGCACTGGTGGAGTCTAAGTATCAGGGGCCAAGATTGAAGAGGGATGTTATGAGGTTTGTCGAGAGGTGTCGTAAGTGTCAATTGCCTAAAGGGAAACAACATTACCAGGCTCTATTCTCCACTTCCTATTCCTAGTGCACCTTGGGAGGATGTTAATGTGGATTGTGTGTTGGTTCTTCTATAGTCTCAAAGAGATATGGATTCTATATTTTTGGTAGTGGATAGAATCTCGAAGATGGCTTATTTTATACATTGTAAGAACCCTCTAGTTGCCACACATGTTGCTAATCTGTGCTTCAAAGAGGTGGCAAGGTCGCATATGTTCGAAAGACAATAACTTCACATCCTAAGTTTCTCAGCCATTTTTGGGAGCTTTGTGGAAGAACTTTGGCACTTGATTATTGTTCAGTAGTGCTTATCATTCACAAATAAATGGGCAAACTGAATTGGTAAATAGACGATAAAGTCGAATCTAGCACTGCCTCAAGCCGAGTTTGCCTATAACAGTGTTCGCAAGAGGTCTACTGGTAAGAGTCCATTCAAGCTGGTGTACTAGAAGAACCCTACCCATTGGCTTGACTTGGCTCCTTTCCAGGCCAATGGGGAGGGTCATACTATTGTTGGGAGTTGGTTGAGGAAATGAAAGGAGTGCATGAATGGGTGTGTGCCAATTTAGAAGCCAATACAACCAAATATAAAGAAGTTGTGGACAAGCATCACCATTTCAAGGAGTTTAATGTGGAAGACTGGTGATGGTGCATTTTCGAAAGGAAAGGCATCTAGCAGGCAAATACCACAAGCTGAATAATCGCAAGGTGAGACTGTTTAAGATTTTGAAGAAGATGGGCAGCAAACTTACGAGTTCTATTTTCCTTCGCATCTGGAGGCTTCAAATATCTTCAACATTGCTGATTTGTCTGAGTATCATGGGCCAGAGATGGGTGAAGATGAAGGTTCTAGCTCGAGGTCAAGTTCTCCTCAACCCGGGGAGAATGATGATGTGCAAAGTGTATCAAGTGGTTAGGGCAATGAGTATCCTTTTTGGGAGCAGCAGATTCCTCCTAATTCTCATGCATACTTGGAGGATATAACCCCTTGGAGGGTTACAAGAGCAAGCACTACTTGGGATAATTTTCTAGCCATTTTAGGGTATTTTCAGATTTTTTTATTTTTATTTGCTGGATTAGTTAGGTACTTTCTTGGAATTTTATTTAATGTCAGGGTTTAATTTTGAGTTACATTTAAGTTGGATTGTTTTAGTCATTTTAAATCAGATCAAGGGTATTATGGACTTTATGCTTAAGTTAGGAAATGGTGGTCAATTTCTTATTTGTATGGACAAATAATGCCCTTGAAACGTTAAATAAATAATATAATGTGGTGTGTGGGGGTCCTAGAAGGGATACCACGTGATTTTCAGTTTGGAAAAGAAAAAAGAAAGGCTTAGGCTTTGAAACCCTAGCTTGGGTGTGGTGAAGAAACCCTAGGTTTCTTCAAATAGATTCTTATTTTGGTTTTTATTTTTTTTCCTTGCTGATTTTATTCTTTCCAGTGATTTTCCTACATCAGTTAGTCTAATAAGGAAATTGTGTGACATGCTATCCAGCTTTTGCGAGAGAAAGGGCTTTTTATTTGCAAAGTCATGCAGAACGCAGAAGTCTGAGTGTTGTAAAGCAAATTATGTATTCAAAAAAACATAATACTGAATTTGAAAAATGCATTTCCCCTCAAGACTGGATGCTTTACGTTGAATTGTTGTGGTATCTCCATCAAGACTGGACTCTTTGAATGGATTTATTGACTTTTGTTTTTATGTGTATGAGCACGGTCTTTTAATTTTATGAGATCAGATAATCTGACTTTTGCATTGGTTTTGCAGCTGGTGTTCAACACGCTTGGTCTCCTTTTCATAGGGAAACTGCTAGAACCAATATGGGGCTCAAGGGAGTTCTTGAAATTCATCATTGTGGTGAACTTTTTAACTTCAGTTTGTGCCTTTGTCACAACTATTGCATTATATTACATAACGACACAGGAAAGGTTTCTGTAAGTTTTCTTGCTATGCCTCAACTATCCATCTGTTTTGAATCTTTGCATTTCTTTGCTTGTTCTTTGTGCTAGTGGATTGTATTGTTACCACTTGGTTGTTTAATCTCTTATCTAGGGTAATAGTTCTGAACTTTTGATTTATAGGTAAATCAAAGCATGTATTTGTGGTAACGAGTTCTGATAATTGGCATATTAGATCTGTTTTGTCATTTATGCATGCACTTAGGGAGAAAAATGGGTCGAGGGTACAAAATTAATCAAACTTAGCGTGACCTCTGGTTCTGACATTGTGCTGATCACTGCAAGGAGTTGCCTCCATAGGATTTATCCACCCTGTGCTTGTATTTGGTTCTTTCCATGGTATTATGATAATAAATTAGTAATCACATCCTCATAAAAAAAAGTAATTCTCAAGGGCTAAATGGCTGAGGCCCTCACATCTAATTCTATTACTTTATTAATGTGAGAAAGGAAAACTTTTGGGAATTGAGAACTGCGTAGCTGATGCATGCTGAAAATTTCTAACAGTACTTCATGTGACACTTCTTTCTTGTTATATGCGGTTTTTAAATTGTGGAACTCAAAATTATGAACATTGTGACAGCTTAACGGTTAGGAATTTAGGTTTTTACAATCTCACTTAGCTGATACAAGGGTGAAATAATAGTACTAATTACTGAGAGAAATCTGGAAAGGACACAGTTTCTCTGAGTCCCAGGACTCATATGTAGAAATGTGCCCCCTCTTAATAATTCTTTTTTGAAGCAGATTTTAACCCTAATTTATAAGGGCTATATAATCTCTAACATAGAGATCATTAATATGTAAAAATAAATAAAATTTAAAAACTAAAAATGAGAATTTTTTAAGGAAATATTTATACAATTACTTTTTATTTGTTTTGGGGGGACAATTATTTACATCCATCTTTGGGATGGATGGTTTATGCCTCGGGGGAAGCAAATGAAGGATGTAGGCATGCATCCCCTGACGCATATAACATTTTTCCATCTGGAAATTTGTATACATGTCACTTGAAGTAATTGTAAGTCTATTTTCTTTCGGGATTGTATACCAAGGCCATTCACTTTTGATACAAGGAGTTTACAATCACTTTTAGCCATTGGCTGTGAAATCTGACATATTGAAGTGTGTCAGAACATTCAAGAAATTTTCTTTTGGACTTTGTGCCCAGTCAATGACACATTGTTAATCACCCAATCTCACATCGAACGGTCAATAATGATTGTGACCTCCTTGTACTAGAAGTAAATGGTCTTATTATATACATTTGTTTTTTCTTTTTGATAAGTTAACACTATGACATGTTCCAAAAATGAATACAGATTCTGTAATACAAATAAAATACATAAGCTGGTAACTTAAATTAAGAAAAAACAAGGTGTCTCTATCAGTACATATAGTCCAGATTAAAAATCAATAAAATGCAGTTTTTTTATTTTTTTTGATGATTGAAATTGCTTAAAATGCATCACAAAAAGGAAAACTAATTCTTCCTGCTTGGAGGTTTGTTCCCACATAAATCTCAGATTGAACCAGGTTGGCGAACTTGAAATGAGCTGGATGATTCTTCTAGTTAGGCTTTACCAATTCACAGCTAGAAAATCATGTCATAGCAATCTTAAGCTATATTTGCCAAATCCATGCTAGCCTTCTTGACTTCCCCAAAATCATTCTGTTCTAGGGCCCCAACTCTTGTGAGTTGTGGTTGCTAAATGAGCCTCCAGTAATATCAAGCTTTCAGCACCCAGCTGGTATATCTGCTCCTGCTGATCCCCCCTACTGAGTGCCATTGCAAACCATGCCACAAAAAGAAACATTATAAACCAATATTATTATTTACATAATTATAATAAAATATCAACTGAATGTCATTTTTTGCACAGTACAAAATGTTGTGATTGTCAACTAATGAAAAGTGGCCCTAATAAATCAGAGCTTCTTTTTGTTAAGAGTATTTGCTTGCTCATGACAAAAGCACAAGGACATGGGGAATGGAGTAACAGTCCATGGTTTATATGTACAACCCATGACAGCCTTTCATCTTTTTCTTCTCTTTGATATAATTGAAAACTTTGTATTTACATGTAAGAGTACATATAGTAAACCTTTTCCTAAAAATACATGTATCCATTGCCTTTACAAAAAACACCTCTTTTCTTTATATACTGGGTTTAAAGAATTGGCCAAGCATCTCATGTTGAGGAGAGGAAAGAGAATTAGGGGTTTTAGAGAGGAAGGGTTTAGGCGCCTCGGGTCTTGAAGGTCTGAAGCAGTTTGTTCTATGGTACGCACACCCCTACTGTAAACTAGGACCACTTATTTCCCTGACATTGGTGCAGTGGGTTGGTACAAGTATCACAAAGGGAAGCCCAAATTAATTTGTAGTTGGCATGGTTTACAATACTGTGCAAATAAATATTGATGTTAATGTATAAGGGATGATCACTATTATTATAGAACGTTGGATAAGCAGAAAAAGGCACTTAAAATACTAGTTAAAGTTTACGATGCCTCTTATTGAAGTACCATGACTCTCGATGCTGAAAGGTGTGGCTATTTAGAACTCCAAGGTATAAATAAATTTTTTTTCTACTTTCCTTTTATTGATAACAAGAATTTCTACTTACAATTATACAATACAATGCAGAGATAGAAAATAAACCTACTGCCAAAATAAAACTTTATTCATAAACTAAATTCTATTACAATATCAGTTCTAAAAGAAAAATATGAATCAAGAAGCAATAAAAGGAAATAAACTAAGAAATTAAACTGGGAAAGCTTACTGAACCTCTGCCTAGAGTTACCCCTGCAGGACTTAGCATATATACCCTCACCTGATTCCCGAACTGATAGCGCACTCAAACCTTAGATCCTGCTGAATCCTCTAACTTGGGAAGCACCTCTGGCAATACCCTGCAACACAGAACTATGAGGCTGAGAGCATGGACTATGATTGGGTGTCTTTTCAACTCTTAAACCTTGGGGATTGCCATGATGGCACCACCCCTGACCTCAAAGCTAGATGGGCTAGGCATGCCTCTCTCAGGATAGCCTGGGTGGTCAAGTCACCAGTTGTGGCCCTGCCTTAGGTGGGGTGTACTTACCCTAGAAGGGAGAAAGAAAGAGAAAGAGAGAGAGAGAGAGGGCATGGAGGAGAGAGAGAAGAGGAGGTGAGAGAGAGGTTTCTTGACTACCAGCTTCCTTAGCAGTTGGCAGTACATACTGCTAGCTCAGCCTGCCCATCTTTCTCAATCCTCTCTTTGGAGACCCCTAGAGGCCAACTAAATAAAGCTTAACTTCGATGGTTGCTCCCTAGGAAATCTGGGCCTGGCAGGTTATGGAAGCTTGTTCAAAGACCACAATAACAACACTCTCCTCTCGTTCTCAGGTCATATCGCCATTGCTGATTCCATAATGGTGGAAGCAATTTCTCTAAAGGGTATTAAAGGATACAATCGTGATGGGAGAGAGTCCTTGGTTGTAGAGGGAGACTAAAAAACCGTTAACTGCATGGGCATATCTTAGAATATATTTCTTTCCTAAGCAGGCATTATATTCTCATCTCCTTTCAACATATGTGACGAGAGGCCAGCTCTAACGCTGATGCACTCGCAAAAGGAGCCACTACTCAACCCACATGGGGAACCCATTCAACAGCTTTTTGAGCTTTGTTCCCCAGTTTTGGCCGTTTCATTTTTTTTTTTACTGTTCTTGTGCATCATTTTTTGTATATGATCTCAAAGCAGGCCTCATTGTGTGGGCCAACTCATATGTTGTGATTTTTTGGTACAATACTACAAAGACATCATCAACATTTCAAAAAATAGAAAAAGAAAATGGAGCGCTTTTTCTGATACGAATGTTGGGTGTATAGAATGGTGTTAGAAATGGTTACAGTTTCCAAATTTTCAATACAAGTCCCTTACAAACCCATTCACCTACCCATGTTGAACAAAATTGTGGGACTCAATGCAAACTGAAACAAGACAAACCGAGGCCCAAATAACACGTCTAAATTGCCCTAACACAACTTTCCGTTCATCCATACAATTGAGATTGTAAATTAAAAGATTATGTGTATATAAAAAAATTCAGCACATGTATTACATAAACCAACTTGTATTAAACTCATATGAAGTTCATTACAAACACTTTAATTGCAATGTCATGAATAAAAACTCAAACGCAAATACAATCACTGCAACATAGAGCCATGAGAAGCCATAAAATCACAAAGGTGTTGGAGATTACCTCAACGGGACTGCCATTACCCCATACAGAATCTCCTCCTCCGATAGCACGGGGATCTGATGCCCACCTTTGCTTTAACTTTGGGAAGCACTAATAAGAACTCCCTAATCACAGAAGTCATTCTCCAAAGGGCACAGTAGAGGCGGCAGCAATCACTCCTACTAGGGCATGCCAATCCAAGAAGGGATAGTGCTCAAAACTTCATAGAAACAAGCAGACAACAAGTGTACTTCAAAGGGCTTGAGGCACTCAAACTGATGATCAAGAGGGCAACCAAGGTGACTGAAAATGGGCTAGATGGGGCTGGTTTCAGTTACATGAAAGCAGTGTGGAGATCAATAGAACAGTAAGGGCCAAACCATGCACAAGGCTATGTAGTAATGGTGTAGTTCGGGTGAGCTTGAGATGGGTGAGCCAAGGTTCAATGAAACACTACACCATGGACTAGCTAAGAGAGGGCAGTTCACTTTAAATTTTGGTAGGATAACTACTAAATAGAGTTTATTGTGAATGGAGAGTGGGAGTCTAGAATATTGTTTAGTGCATCTCATTTTGACATTCACACATTAGGATTCCATTCTTACTAATATTTGCATGAATATCATTGTAGTTATGCATCTCTTAGTCCGTTTTTGTACAACCAACCATTACTTTTAGAATGTAATGGATCCAATTGTATAGCAGTTTTTTGGTTTCGAGCCACATGCTTGGTGGCTGTTTTGTAGCACAGGAATGGGCCTTTTTTGTATATTATAAACTCTTTTACCCAATACAAAGTTAACAATTTTAAAAGAAAATCATTGTAATTCAGTTTTTATTCGTTAGGGTGACAATTCACTAGTACACTGTTACCGATTTGTTCTCATTTTTGTCAGTTATACACCCCTTTCTGGGTTCCATGGAGTCTTGGCGGGTTTCTTTGTAGGCATAAAGCAGATCATACCTGATCATGAGCTGATTACATTTATTTCGCTGAAAGCCAAGGTATAATTATGGATTTTATTTGAATTTGGTTCATTTTTTGCAAAAGTTTTTCATGTCATGTAATTGTGTTGGACACCTTGTAATTCTTGGTTCTTTTTCATTCTCCAGTGGATGCCATCACTCCTTATCTTGACATCAATTGTGATAACCTTCCTTACTTCAGAATCTGCTTCCTATCTTCCATTCTTAATATTCGGCACCTATATGAGTTGGCTCTATCTACGTTACCTTCAAAAGAATCCGGAGACAAACTGGAAGGGCGACCCAAGTGATGAATTTGCCTTCTCGACATTCTTTCCTGAATTCTTGCGGTAGTGCAAATAGTTCTATCTAATCTTTTAAATGTTAATGAAGCTGGAACAAGACCGAGCTACAATATTTATCTATCTCATAGTGATGATTTCTAATTCTTGGCATTTACAGACCAGTTATAGACCCTGTTGGTTCTGTTTGTGAAAGACTATTTTGTGGTAGATCTGAAGTCTCTACTGAAGGCAATGGTCATATACTGGGGGGTGCTCCCTTGCCTGGTTCTGATCCTATAGAGGCATCTAGAAGAAGGTACTTTCCTCTCTTTATGGGATCTGTCTCATGGTTAAGAATTCCAGCTTGTCTCACACGAGATGGTTATAGAAATTTTATTCACATACAATACATGAACTATGCTTTGGATAGAATGGGGTGCCCTTTTCTTTTCCTGATTCAATATCAAGAATAACATGGATTACGTATCCTTTCTAAACATCCATGTCTATGGGAAGCTGAACCTCAAATATGGGTATTTTTTATATTGTTATGACAGGGAACGAGGGGCGCGTGCACTTGAGGAAAGACTAGCAGCAGAGGAGGTAGCTGCATCCGGAGGAGGGAATGCAGAGGAATCATCACCACATATAGTAATGAATGCATCGGAGAACGTTTAAGGATGAACCTTTTCAAGGGCTATATATTAAAATATAGTTGCTAAAGCTTTTGTGGGCATCTGATCCGTCCAATGGAATGAATTATGAGGTTGAGCATGTTCCCTAAGACTTCCTCTGGCGCAAGTTGGTGTCCAGTGTGTGTGTCATTCTCTTGATCACAACTTGTAGCAAGTGGATCCCTAACCTTGTGTTTTTTGAGAGAGCGAGAGATTCTTTGTTCAAATGACCTTGAGAGGCATTGTTGTAATTTGGACTGGAGTTTACGATGTGCACCTGTGTGTGTGCGTGCGTGTGTTATATATGGTTCTCCCTGGGCGTTATGGTTCACTTAAGGAATGTGGATCATAAACCATTTTAGTCGGAAAATATAGAAGGGAAGTGGACAGCAAGTCTTAGAAGAAATGATAAAAAGAAAGAAAAAAAAATTTTGTTTGTTTAATTTGATGTTATTCTTCACTTTGCCATTGGTATATTTTAGGAGCATAGCATAATTTCAATGAACTAAAACCAGCGCGGTGCCCGTGATAAAATTTAAAACCTTTAGGTATGATATGCAGCGCTTCCTTCCATCCAAAGTTTGTGTTTGGCCTCTTGAAAAGTGTTCCTTTATATCACATATCGGATTGGTAAGTGGCGCTTTTGGAATTTCTTTTGAGATTGTATACAATGAGATTATTTATCTTTGGTACAAGGTCACAATTACTTATAACCATCCGATTTGAAATCTGATAGTTTAGGTGCATCACAAAGTTCAAGAAATTTTTTTTTTGAAATTTGAGTTTGGTCAATAAAATAAATGCAGCCACCCAACTTCACATCCAATGGTCTCGTTGTATATTTTTATTTTTATTTTTATTTTTTATTTTGTTATTGAATGGATTCATGAGGGGCTCTTACTTCTTTGGATGCCATTCGTTTGTTTAAGAAAATCATTTTATGGGCTTATGAGCATTAATGACAAACGAATTAAAGTAACTATACAATAATTCCATAGATTCTTCCTATGTCTAAAAAAAAGGTTGTTTGGGTTTTGAACCGAATGGGTCGTTTATGCTATTGGGTTCAAACACATCCCAATGTGGCCTTCTGAGTAGGGAATATCCTTATGCATTTTGGTTATATGGGAGTTGGACATAGGATTTAGCAGTCCTGACCACTTCCCTTTTATTTTATTTTTCTTGCCATTCGAAAACCACCCAACAGGGTAGAATAAAGAGGGCCTCCTCTTATTTACCCAAAAAGAAAAAAAAAAAGAAAGAGGGCCTCCTCTTATTTACCCAAAAAAAAAAGAAAAAGAAGAGGGCCTCCAATTCCCTTTTCTAGATCTTATATAATTGTGTGCCTTTTACGCCACTTTACTAGTACAGCTAATAACCTCGTAACTGGCCTCGAGGACCTGATGCAGAAACAACACATAATAACCACCTTTAATAATTGATTCTCAATTGCTTTGTATTTCTCCCATTCAAAACTCATTAGGGTTTTAATTAATAATAATAAGAATAAAAAAGGAGAGCTTCATGCAAATTAAAGGAAAGTTTTGCCACTATTTTGATATTTCTATTCAATTGGGACTAAAAAACTGCAAGGTTTTGGTTGTGAGCCTAGACCTCTTTGTTTGAATCCTAGCTGAAAGCCTGGATTTCAGGGTGCCCTTTTTTTCTCTTGTATTTTAATTTTAAGAGTGTCTTGAAAGCAATGTTAAGAATGTTGAAGTATCGATCAGCCCATATGAGTGGATGGTCCACGCCCGGCTCGATCCATTACGTAACTGGAATGTGAGGCATACCCAAAAAAAAGTCAAAATGACATACCCTAAAAAGACAAAATGTAGTAACACCAAATTTTGGTGGCTTGGAGTGGTGTTATGACTTATGCACGAAAGCTCAATCAAAATGGTCGGTCAAACTAGCTGGGAATTTTTTTAAAAATAATAATAATAATTTTAAAATATGAAATATATTTTTAAAAAATACTTTATTTTGTTTTTTGAATATAATAAGTCAAAATTAAATAATATATTTAGTCAAAATTGGTCAAACATTGGGTTTTGACTGATTTTTTATCAAATCAAATTTTTTTTTGGACCAGACCAACTTAGACATAAGGTGGCAGGCCGAGCAATTAAATGAGCCAATAAGGTATTATCTTGATAAATATGATTTGGAGTATGACATAGCCACTATAATGTTTTTGGTGGGTGATGTACACCCATTTTTTCCATTTTAAGACACCAATTATTCTCGACTACTATGATCATAAATCTAAAAAAAAAGGAATTTTAACCTTAAATGCTTCATTTTAGGACCGTTCATCACCATTTATTTGAATTATTTGCAAATAACCACACTTAGACCTTTTTTTGAGCTCTAAATCATGGATCTAAAGCGCATCTAAAGGTCAATCTTCCTATCTAATATGGATTTTTGGAAGGGGAGCTTATTTGAATAGGAACATTTAGACTTTTCCCTTTTACCTAATATTTTTAAACTATTATCGCTTGTGTTATTTAAAAGGAAATGTAACATTTACTGTTCGTATAAAGGTATAAAGAGTTTACATTCATCATTGCTTTTTCAATGTGGAATTAGGTCGGAATGTGTTATTGATTGAGCTAAGATCAAAATAAAATTTCTCGAATATTGTGATATTCTTCAGTCGATTAAATATTAATAATTGTTACCTCTTTATAACAAAAGTGTTCTATACTATACAATCCCTACTTAAAAGTAAATATTGCTGTTTTTCTCGTATTTTCAAACTCTGACTTGCTTGATTTAGAAGATGTATGATAACAACTTGAGAGGAGAGACCTATACAACTGGAGAGTGAGGGTGTGAGGTCAATGAGTGAAGTAGGAGGGGAGGAAGCGTGTGAAAGAGCACGTGGGGCGCTCTTGCTATCAACTTAACGTAACGGAGTGGCGTGGAGGGAGAGAGTCTTCATGGTTTTTGTTCACTCTTCCTTACAATTTCTCAAATGACTACTTTCATAATTGTAACATATTCTTCTATCATGGGTATGGTTTGTCTAAGGCTGAGTGAAGCCCTCAACAATTAGGGCATCTTTGGTTCGCTTGAAATAGGAATCACATGTTTGGTAATGCTATCTAAATTTCTTATGAAATTGTTTTCTTTGGTTTGGTAAACTATTTCCGAATCTTCCTTCCAGGAATCTGGAATGTTAGCTATTCTCTATCTAGAAATCCAATCTCGCTTTCTCTCTCTAAAAATCTAATCGTTCTCACAATAACCCATCATCTCTCTCTAGAAACCCAATCTTTTTCTCTATTTAAACACCTATTCTCTCTATCTAGAAACCCAATCTTTCTTGCCCTGTCTAAAAATCCATTATCTTTCTCTCTCTAAAAACCTATTCGCTCTCTCTAGAAACCCAATATCTCTTTTTCTTTCTAAAAACCCATTATCTCTTTCTCTCACTAAAAACCCAATCTATCTTTATCTCTAAAAAACCATTCTTTTTTTAGAAACCCAATCTCTCTCTAAAAACCCATTATCTCTCTAGAAATCCAATCTCTAAAATTTCATTATCATTTTATCTCTCTAAAAACCCATTATCTCTCTAGAAATCCAATCTCTAAAATTTCAGTATCTTTTTATGTCTCTAAAAATTCATTCTCTCTCTAAAAATTGATTCTCTCTTTGAGAACCCAATCTCTCTTTCTCTTTCTAAAATCCCATTTTTTTTTTTTCTCTCTAAAAATCCATTTCACTCTCTCTAAAACCTATTTCCTCTCTAAAAAGACAGTCTTTCTCTCAAAAATCAATTCTCTCTAGCAACTCAATCTCTAATTCTCCTTCTAAAAACCCATTATCTAAAAATCTATTCTCTCGCTCTAGTAATCAAATCTCTATTCTCTCTCTAAAAACATATTCTTTCTACAAACCTAATCTCTCTCTAAAAACCAATTCTCTCTCTAGAAACTCATCTCTCTTTGAACCTAATCTCTCTTTCTCTCTCTAAAACACATTCTCTCTCTAAAAACCCAATATTTTTTTTTTTTCTAAAAACCCATTCTCTTTCTCTCTCTCTAAAAACTATTATCTCTAGAAACCCAATCTCTCTATCTAAAAGCCCATCATTCTCTTAAAATCTATTATCTCTAGAAACCCAATCTCTCTATCTAAAAGCCCATCATTCTCTAAAACATATTCTCTCTCTTTAGAAACCGAATATCTCTTTTTCTTTATAAAAACCTATTCTCTCTTTCTCTCTCTCTAAACAACCAATCTATTTCTCTCCCTCTAAAAACTATTATATCTCTAGAAAACCAATCTCTCTATCTAAAAACCCATCCTCTTACTATAGAAATCCAATCTTTCTTTCGCTCTCTAAAAACCCACCCTCTTTTTATAAAAGGTATGGGGAGTTATGGTTTCACTAAAATATGGCTTTTAATAGGGTAGAGTGGAGAATTAGGGTTCATGTAACCAACCTCAATTAATTAAAAAAAAAGAAAATGATGATGATGATATCTTTCTCTATCTAAAAATTCATTCTCTCTCTAAAACTTCAATCTATTTTTCTCTTTAAAAATCCATTCTTTCTCTAAACACCCAATCTTTGTTTCTCTCTCTATCAATTTATTCTCTATGTAGAAACTAATCTCTCTCTAAAAACCCATTATCTCTCTAGAAACTCAATCTCTTTTATTCTTTCTAAAACCCATTCTCTCTCTCTAAAAACTCAATATCTCTTTCTCTCTCTAAAACCTATTTTCTCTCTCTAAAAACCAAATCTCTCTTTCTCTAATTAAAAGCCTTCTCTCTAGAAACTCAATCTCTCTTTCTCTCCTTAAAAACCCAAGTTATTTTTCTCTCTTTAGAAATCAATATCTTTATCTCTTTAAGAACTCAATATCTCTTTTTTTTTTAAAAATTCATTATATTTCTCTCTCTAAAAACCCAATCTCTTAACTCTCTCTAAAAACTCATTATTTCTCTCTAGAAACCAATATCTCTTTCTCCATCTAAAATCCCAATCTCTCTTTCTCTCTCTAAAAATCCAATCTCCTTAGAAATTTGAAAATCTTGAAAATTGAAAATTGAAGATAAAAAAATGTGTTACAAAATACACTATTTCTAAAACTTGAAATCTATTTTTTTATCATGCCTATGCATCTTGATGTTGAGATGGTCAATTTGAGGACATTTGGGCATCAAAACAACCTCTTCTAATGAAATTTTTGATGTAGGCTCTAGTTTGATGGTCTAGAGTTTCGGCTATATATAAACGGTTTGTGAGGCGATTATTATTCGATAGAATTTTGTTTCATTATTTTTTCTCTCTCATCAATACCATCTCTCATTGAGGGAAGTGCTTCCTGAAGATTCCCCACTCCACCTCAATTCTCTCTCTAATCAATATAGTATTAGAATTAGAATAAATCTCTCTCTAATCCATATAGTATTAGACATAGAATAGAAGGTGTTGAATGGATGATGTGAAAAACAAACAAGGGTAGAGAGAGAGAGTAGAATAGATGAGAAGAGGAAGTGGTCTTATTAATTTTAAAAAAGAAGAAATCTAGGAAGAAGTAAAGTAGTTTATGATAATAATAGTTAGCGTTAATGGCACAAGCTACAAGCTGGATGATGATGAGTATGCCCCACTCCCTCCACCTTCACACTCTCTTTAAATGCTTGCCCAAACGCCCCATGCATTTGCACCCCTTCTCTCTCTCTCTCTGCGGGTGGGTAACATGGTGCCACGCCGAGCAGCCATGAGAAGAAGTTGCCTGCTGACGCTCCTCCTGTCCTTGGCTCTACTGGCCTCCGCGGCTCATGCGCAAGGCAACGGCAATGGCGACAATGGCAATGGCAACAATGGAGACACTGGGAATAATGGGAAGCCTACAAAGCCGAACCCAAAGGACCCTGCTCAAAACTACATGGAGATACCTCCTAACTCCAGCGGCCAAGAGGGTGGAGTTTGCAGGGCTCAGGGGCGGTGCTTCAGGAGGACCCTCACCTGCCCAGCACAGTGCAGCAAGAGGAAACCCAGGATGGCAAAGAAGGTAAAGGGCTGCTTCATCGACTGCAGCAAGTGCGAGACCACCTGCAAATGTAAGCACGACATATCAAACTCCCCACCAAATAATTCTCGAGCAATTTATGTTGCGGTTATTATTATTATTATTATTAAAGTTGAGGTTCGGTCCTGCTATAACAACACCGGACAAGAGGGCCGGGCCGGCTCTGTGTTCCGTATTTATTGATACTGCACAGTAGTGTAGTGTAGGTCTATGTTGTCCGTGTTTATTGATACTGGACAGTAGTGTAGTGTAGGTCTATGTTTGTCCTCCGTGTTGGTATTCCTAGATAGCGCAACAGAGCAGGAGGGCAACAACTTCAGGTCCTCATAGTTTCATCTAAATGATAATAAAGCCCCCCAAACCAAGTCGGTAAATAAATCAATCTTTTGAGAGAAAGTGTGGCTCTAATGATGAATGTATCGATGTTTTACTTAACTCAATTTTGAATGCCAATCAATTCCTCATAACTAACATATCTGTGGTGGTGCAGTTAGGAAGCCCAACTGCGAGGGGTATGGTGCAATTTGCTATGACCCACGCTTCATTGGTGGAGATGGGGTGATGTTTTACTTTCATGGGGGCAAGGGGGAAAACTTTGCCCTCGTCTCTGACTCCCAACTCCAAATCAATGCCCACTTCATCGGCAGCAGGCCTCAGGGGAGGACCCGCGATTTCACATGGATCCAGGCCCTGGCCGTCCTCTTCCAGGACCATACCTTTGTCCTCCGTGCCAAGCCTGTTGCGACCTCCGCATGGAATGACTCCGTCGACGCTCTGGTCATGGAGTGGGACGGAGCTGTGGTGAGCATCACCGATGGTGAAGATTGGGTTTCAGCAGATGGAGAGGTGACGGCCGAAAGGACAGCAGAGGCAAATGCTGTGAGGGTGGCAGTTGGCAGGATGGTCGAGATGGACGTGAGGGTCGCACCAATAGGAGAGGAGGAGAGGAGGGTCCACAACTACAGGTTGCCAGAGGACAACGCCTTTGCGCACCTTGAGATGCAGTTCAGGTTCAAGAACCTGACCGACGGGGTGGAGGGTGTGCTGGGCCAGACTTACCGGCCTGGGTACACAAGTCCGGTGAAGAGAGGGGTGGCAATGCCAATGATGGGTGGGGAGGACAGATACCGAACCCCCTCCCTCCTCTCCCCACAATGCACTTCCTGCCGGTTCAACCCCCCGGCTTCCACCTCCTCCATTTGATTTCATTTCATTTCATTCCATCCTCTCGTTCTTCTTCATCCTTCTTCCTATTTGGCTGCATAAGCTCATGCCCAAGGTGGGCTTTCTCTTCTGTGATTCCTTGTAGTTCTCACTCACATTCTTCCTTAGAATAAAGGCAGGTTAGATTGCTTACTTCCCCTAGGCAATACATATACATATCTGCCCATGTATTACCACTACGTATTCTCATCAATTGAATGGCAAGGTGTTCCTTAACTGTTACAATTTAGATAGGATTTGAATCTACAACCTTCTTTAACTGTTACAAATTAGATAGGATTGGAATCTACAATATGCTAGAAGTATATGTTCATTTGCCTACAACATGCTAGAAGTATGTGTTCATTTTTCTTATGTAACTTTTGTGTGGAGAGATTAAACAGAATGACAGATCAAGATTCGTACAGCCCATCTCAATTAGTTTGGAAAAAGTTTCCACGATGATGAACTTTTTTTTTTTTTTAAGAGAGAAAGAGAGACGGAGCTAAGTTCACTTTTCACAACAACTCAGATTCTTCCAGTAGAAGGAAATAAATGTGGACTCTTAAGTGAAGGCTATACATGCAAAATGCATGTGAAGGTCGGCCTGTACCGTCCATCAAACGTGACTAAAGTTTCAACCAGAGTTAAGACAACCCTGGTCATAGCTCAACAAGGGTGACATTCAGCTGATATCAGTGTTCACATGCATTTGGTATGTAAACCCTTTACATGCGGTAAAGTCTACTGAACTCTTGCCCAGTCTATTGTAATGGATTCCATTCTGCGTAGAAAACAAGAAACTTTCCATCAAACATAAAACAAAATATAGCTAGAGGAGAATCCCCCTTGATTCCTCATTATGCCATGGGAGAAAAAACAAGAGGGAAGAAATAATATAATGTTGCCCTTAATAACTGAAGTGAAAAACAAAAAAAAGGCTAGCTTTGCTTGTTTGGGTTTGCGGGATAGGCTTCATGGGTTCAAACCAAGAGCGGACCGGCTTCATGGGTTCAAACCAAGAGCGGACCGGTCATCGAACTGGTGAGGGGTTTGATCCCTTCAAACTGCCGGCTGAATCGACTTGATCAAATTTTAAAAATATTAAGAAAAATGATGAATAATAATTTCAAAATATGTAACCTATTAGGAAAAAAATACCCACTTTGTTTGTCGAGTTGATTCAGTCGAAATATGCCCATTGAACTAGCCAAACCAATCAAATACTAGTTTTGGCCAGACCCGATTTTTACCTTGAACCAGATCGAACAAGGCATCACTCGATAGTTTGACTGGTTAGACCGACAGTTCAGTTTGGTCCTGAAAACTATGGTTCAAACCTTTGACCTCCCTCACTAGAACTGATGTCTACTACTAAGCTGAAACCTAAAGGACTAAAATGATCAAAGGAGAAATCATTTGTCTCATGCATATGGTCTTAATAAAAGAAAGAAGCTAGAGTTCTCCAAACTGGGATGAATGTTTCCGATATTCATCTCTCTCAATGCTCTTCCCGCATCCATGATGACAACATAAGCTCCTACTGCGACTCTTCCTATTTCTATTATTCTCTTATAATCTGGATGGCTGGTTCTATTCAAGAGTAGACACGATTTTGTTGCAAATTGTCTGCACAGCACATATAATACAAATTTCCCAATGATATTCATCATCTTTGCTATTTTTGTAATCATAGAAACCAGAAGAATTTAGGTGGTTACCTTCTCTGTGTCAAGAAAAATTCTCATTTGCCCAGGCATCACCATGGCCACCACCATAAATGTTTGTGTGGCTTATATCTGATACGGTTCACTAAAGAAGGAAAGAAAGTGGGTCGATAGAAACTCAGAATTTACAACATGAGACACTTTCTCCACCACAGCATGGGCATTCCCCATCACTATTATGCGGCGAGTAGGTCAGAATTTACAGTGTCTGACTTTTATTAGTACTTCTAAGCAATTTAGCTTGCTTTATTACTTTGCGTACATAGACCACCTGCTTATTTGCAGACAGCTTCAATTGCTAAGCTCTTGGTCACCCCTTTGCATGGATCTCCAAATTTCTTGATTGAAACACTAAGAGAGCAATTCCTCAATCCAATACAAGCCTGTTGAAAAATAATTAAAAGTCATTGTTTATTTTTGGTATGTAGTGTTCTGATCATGAACAACTAAATCAGACTCGAGCACGATTCCTTTAAATATCATTAGACTATTATTTTTTTTGAAATTTTCCTTTATTGCCATTAGAAAGGAAAAGAACCCTAGGTGAGAAGGTTAGGAACGAGAAAACGAGAAAACTTACTTCTTGGACAATAGATAGAGCAGTGTTACTACTGCATTTGCTCTGTCTGAAACTCCCGCATGCTCCTTGAGGTGTACCAAAACTGGCAAACTTGATCGACGAGATGACCTGGCCTGGGGATGGGCATTCCAAACGGAGCTCTGGTCCCGACATTGCCCTCGCTTCTGAGCGGGAATCCCAAGCATCCACAGGGGCGGGATGCAACTCTGACACATGCCCACACATGCTCCCAAAAGATCTCATTGCGAATGATATCTGATTTGGGTCACCACCTATCTCCTCAAACAACACTAGAGTGTTGCCACTCGGTTGAGTCCACGCTCGGGGCACATGATACCTTCAAATAAATGCAAAAAAATCTTGAATCATTTACTTTGCACATGGGGCTTGAGCCAAGTCGATGAAAACCAAGCATTTTTTTTGGGCAGAAGCTCCACTCTTACAAAGTCTGTGATGGCTTCCCACAATTCCTCTGGCATTTGCTTGATGTGTAACTTCCTTGATAATTGCACGTGTCGGAGCAACCACTCTGAGGAGCAATATAAGTTGGCCAATAGCGTCCAATGCTCTGCCCATTCACCCAAGCCTGACCCTTTCCCAGCCCCGTAAGGTCGAGGGCAACGGGGTCACTACCATCTGGTGCATCAAAGTTTGTCTGCAGCAAGCATACAAAGAAAAATGTGAGGAGCAATGCGATTTGTTATCTTCAACCAAGGCCAGATTGATGTGTCAGGGCCATGTCGGCAGAAACCATTAGGTGCATCCATAAAGCTTGTGATTTTTAAAAAAAATTACTATATAGGAATGAGACATATTTCCCCATGTAGTACCTTGTACCATATCATAGGTCGGTTCTTGGGTAGTTCGGAGCCGGAAACCCATGGAGCATCATTTGTACCTTCACTTCCATAAAGGCTCGACTGCTCACCTTTCAATCCAATCTGCAAATGCAAATACAAACTGTAATGAAATTATGACAAGAACAACCAAAGGTAACAATATTAGATGTTCTCATCATTATATGGAGCCTCGCATCATGCAGGAGAAAGTTCTTGTTCAGATAGCATACATGTTATACGAGCTCAAATACTGCTTAACTCGTCATTGACAGGCAGACAAATTATATTAAACTAGAACATTAATCATATCATATGAAAGCCAAAGAAAATGGAAAAAAAGAAATAAACAACCTGATAAGTCCACTGCTTTGAGGATAAATCCACGGTACCACTTTTGAAGCCTTTCAGTGTAACTGGACCAGTGATTCCCGCACCCGATGTATCAAAGAATGCCCCATAGTTCTACAAAATAAATATAAAATTCTACTTTTAAGCAGATAGTATACATGAGCAGTGCATGTAGGTAAAAATAGAATTAGCCCAGTAATAATGACACTGAAGTTCTGAGGAGTCAGTTTCCATAAAAATAAGAAGCTTAACAAGCAAGATTCTTTTTCTCTTTTTTTTAGTGATTTAACAAGCAAGCATGAAGATATTATGACAAAACAAGCTTAGAGTCAGACCTGCAGGCCTACTGTCACACTTAAAAGATCAATAGTGTTGTGTCCTGCTCTCATTGTAATTGGTTTATCCATTGTGACCTTTACATTCCCATTGTTCCCAATTGCACGCCCTACAAAAAGCATCACTTAGGCATTAAGAAATAAAAGTGTAGGCAACAAAGACATTATTATAGAGGCACGCCCTAGAAAACCACTAGAGATGGAAGACCCCAACAAAGATTTCACATAAAACACTATATTCCATTGAAACTTCTATGTGAATCCTTGTGAAGAAATAAGTAACTACTGTAGAACATACATATTAGATTGCAAGTGCTCATCAAAGAATAGCCCGTAATAAAATGACTTGAAAATGGCTCATCGGAGCAGAACAGGGTACCCTATTAAGCTAACATGTCTATAGTGCCTCTTAGTGAAGAGGTGCCATTATTGATGGCCAAGGGCCACAAATAATCGCTTACATTACTATGCCGTGCGCCACTCTGCGAAGGTAGGAAAGAGAAAATATCAAAACAAATTTGAGGTGTGTGGAATCAGAAATTCAATATGGCTTTCAACATCAGCTTACGCATTACTGTATATCTTCATCCATGATAAATTGTAGAAATATCATCTTCACTATCATGTTTCCTCATAATTAAAGCCTTTAAAAGTAATGTTGCAATTATAGTTACCAACGAACAAAGGAAAACTGGTGCAACTACATGATTTGGTCAAAATTTCTTACAAGGCAATGATGCTTCTTGGTTTCCATCTCACTATTCTCAATAGTATCTGAAACAGGGCATGTTGCCCTAAGATGAAACTATTTGATTTTCACCACTAAAAACAATTTTCACCCGGTTTTTCCATTTCCATTTTCTATGTTCACAGCAATACCTGCAAATTCCCCATTGATAAAGGCATGAAGGACATGACCCAGTGATGACACATGAAGAGACACTTGACTACCATTAGAAAGGAATGGTTCATCCTTGTCAACATCCATGCTGTCACAAGGCCATGAAGACATTATTACATAGCAGATACAGAAGAAGCACTACTATAGTAAATAAAAAGTGAATTGTGTTCGGAATCAAGCAATAAATCCGCACACCTTATTGAATACCATAAGTAATCACTCTCATCTGCAGTTGTATTTATCTGCTCTAGCAATCCCAATTTTGTAAATGCAGTACTCATTGAAATACCCACAGGTTCAATTACCCAGCTCCAATCTGACTGCAGCACATTTAAAGAATCTCCTACTTGTTGCGAGCTTTGCAGCTTGAATGCTGGCTTTAGCCATTCCATCTCAAAATGATTGGCCTGTGATGTAATCTGCAGCAATAGATGCTTCATGGATAGGGTTTCTTCCAAAACTAACTAATTTCAAGACTATTCACCTCCATTTTGAGATAAAGCTAGCATTAGAAACACTGCATCCACGCTTTCATTAAATACACTACAGAAAGTGGACTGCTATGTGAACTGATCTTCTGTGGATGGGGAACAGGGTTAAAAAATTACAATCAATGCAACTGGCTATGGATTACAATCAATGTTAGACAAAAATATATGTGTGTGTGTGTATACACATATGAAATTAAGATCGGACTGGAGGTTTGGTCTAACCCCCTGGAAAGGATGGTCCACTGAACCAGTGTTGGACTGGTGGACCGGCCGGTCCAACACACAACCGGCCTGTCCCGATGGGGCCAGTTATTTAGGGAAAAAGCACTCAAGAAAAATCAAATTTTAGTTCTAAAATTATATCTTTTGTCCTTTTTAAATAGTATAGGGCTGTTTTCTAGAATTATATCTTTTGTCCTTTTAAAATAGTATGGGGATGTTTTCTAAAATTATATCTTTTGTCCTTTTTAAATAGTATAGGGATGTTTTGGTTATTTATTGTCTCAGGATGGTTTTGGAGTTATGTGTGTGGTGTGATGTGTATGTGCTTAGGCATCTGGGCACGTTTGAAACTGAATAAATAAGGTCACCCTGACCTTAATGTCCTCCTTTCTCATGTTTTTCATGGCTTTGCTGCCCTTTTTAGTAGTCTCCCCTTTAGGTGTTGCACTTGGACTTTGTTACACTCAGATAATTTTTTCTCGTGTGGGTGAGGTTGCGCATGCATTCAGTTAGAGATTCCTATTTGCACCAGAGGGCCCACACAATCACAAAATCCTCCTTCCCATTGACTTACTGGCCATGTAACTGATAGCCTGGAAATGAGCCTTCTTAGCCTAATCTATTCTATGATAGTGCTCATAAAGTGGTAGTGCTCATTAAGAACTTATATGCATGAGTACTACATTAAAAAGACAGTGAACACACTTTAACTCGGTAGTATACGGCAAACAACTATTTCTAGAGATTCGATGTACATGTCCATATTTTAGCATTGAATAACGAACCTTAGCAGTGTTGAATACCGCATTCTTGCAGTCCGGAAGGATGCTCACAGACCAAGCAGGCAAATGATATGAGTTGCCGTTGAATGTTACCATTGCATCTGACTGGGTACCCACATTTGCAAGAAAAGCAGCGCATTTTCCTGATCCTAGTCTGTATACATGTGCCTACAATAAGAAGAGAAAAATAATTGCGAAAGCAATGAAGGACACAAAAGCAGACTGAACCTATAAATGACAGTAAACAACCAAGCAGACTGGGTGTTATTGACGTTCAAAATTGAAGCAATGATAATATTCTTAGAAATTTGCAATGACTTCTGGTTGTAACAAACTAGGACAAATCCAAAGCCCATATTTATACACATGTATAGAAGATCCACAGGACTCCCACATTTCTATCAGATAACAGATTAACATGCTGCTAGATGCTAGCATGCGATTTACTATCAAACCATAAAGAAACTTATGAATAATCAGAAAGATGTACCAAGGCAAAAAAAAAACTAAGATGTGTAAAATTCAATGTTATATAAGAAAAGTGACTATGAAAAAAAGGGAATTTCATGCCCCAAAATTCTCTCTAGAGTACCATAACGAAATTCAAGATACTTTGTTTCAATAAATTCAAGTATAATAACCCTGTTTCAAATTGATGGATTTTGGCCAAATCAGAAACGATAGAAATTCATGGTCTCGAAAAAAATAAAAAAAAATTGGACGTTTCATATCATAGTGAATTTTGTCACTTTCATCAAAATAGCCATAATTCAATTATTCAAGAAGTCCTTAAAACAACTAGTTTTAAAGTTGAAGAATCAATAATTTGACTTTAAAATATTTCTCCCATGTACAATCAAACAAGCTTGTATGGCGTGAGATTCTTTGCTTCACCATATAAATAATTATCAGCAATACATGTCTTGGAATCGAAAGATGGAAACAGAAATGCTTACCTCCAAGTTTGGACCAAGAGAAGTAAGCACTGGATCAGTACCAGTCAACACTTCTTCACAAAGCTTTATGGACTTGTGCAGATCTCTTAGGTGGCCCCACTTGGGCTGTCTTACAAGTCCTACAACAGACATGGAAATATTCTATTATAAACTTGCCTTGCTGCTTACGTTTTTATCAGCATAAACAAATATAAGCTCCACATAAGTAAAGAAAGACATTACTTGTAGTAGAAGTGGTAACATATCATTCTAGCCCAACCATTCCAAGACGGATGCAAACATTTTGTTTTGTTTGCTTTCATGACTATGAACTGTATGTTTTCTGGAGGGTAACCTACCATATTCATCAATTGGAGCATCATAATCATAGCTAGTGGCGATAAAAGGCCCCCCTGAAGTACGGCCAAAGTTGGTACCACCATGATACTGTTTGACACCCAACATGCACATTTCCATTTCAAATATTTATTCAGGGGTTTGTACCAACACCACAAACACATATACACAAACAAATAAAAAAAGAAAAAAGAAAAAAAAAGGAGCATTACCATGTAATAATTCTGAAAAGTGCCACCTCTCTGAAAGAACCGTGCAACAGCGAATGCAAGGTCCTCTACAGGTCTGTGAGGTACAGCTCCTCCAAAGGACAGAAACCTATGAATTTGCAATATAGAACATAGTCAAATGGGGCACGTCAACAGACTAATCGATGCATCCAGTTTTTCCTGAAAGAATGAAGAAAACCAGGAGCCGAATCCTCCAGCTTCTCCTATTATACCAGTTGACTGGGCCGTGCAACTAAGGTTGTCATACCCATGATCTTTTTTTTTTTCTGATGGTGTATGCCCATGATCTTATTATCTTTTCAATTATATGCAAATCAAGAAAATCATGATCCCAGGATCCTTTTGATTGATGAAAATTACCCTAGGGAGATGAAATGTTCTTCAAAGCCTTACCACCCACTCCAATTCTCAGTCCACATCTTGGGTTTCTTAGCAGAGTTTGGTGTAAACTGATCACAGTAAAACCCGTTGCAAGTATTGATCTGCAAGGCACATTCTATCTTGAATCAATTGCTGCTTTTCACAGTAAAACTGCCTCTGATATCTACAAAGAAGCAAAACACTCACAATAGGATCAGGAGCATCAGGTTGCTGGCACATAACCCATGGTACCCCAGTATTTAAAGATGTAGCCATAGATGCCGCCCAATTGATATATGACTTGGCAGCCGAACCATAGGCCGAATCAATGTTGCCATACTCATTCTCAATCTGTAAAACAAGAACCACCCATTATTGGAGAAGTTTGAAGACCCCCTTTATACATTGCACTCTTTTATGGGTGGCTAATCTAGTACGAGCCAAGAAAAGCCAATGTTTTTTTTTTTCTTGACCTCTAATATATCATCTAGATTCAAGAATTGAGGGGAAGGATACCAAATAGAAAAGCAGCAGTTGAATGGGAACGAGGTAAGGAATGTTCAAAAACAACGAAAAAAAGATAAGTTAAGATAACCTGAGCAAGAATGATAGGTCCCCCTTGGGAGGCAAAAAGCTGAGCCTCCTTCATTATATCCACCACCTTTGCAGTAAACTTCTGCATTGCGCTCTGCAATATAAAAGCAACATAGGTGGAGAGCAGTTTACAAGGTGTGAGGCTAACGTTTGTCAAATGTTCAGAAAGGAAAGTAATTTGTTTGTGTGTAAAAGGGGAGATACCTCGAAAGGCTCGTTATCCGTTCTGAACTTAATGCCGGGCATAAAATGCAACCACAGAGGGAATCCTCTAAAAAACGTTCATAACAAAATAAGTAGTAAACACATATGAATCAACAAAATTTAAATATTGTGGAGGAATTATTTTATGTAATGTGGGAGCATCAATAGTTCACAGAGAGATGGCTCTGTAAATAAGAAAGGAAAGAATGATTGTGAATTTGATAGAGAGGAACGTACCCGTAGTTCCACTCTGCGCAAACATAAGGACCGATACGAAGATGAACATAAAGACCAGCAGCCTGCACCATCTTCACAAACTTTACCAAATCATACCTTCCTTCGAAGTTGTACTGCACACACCACCACCCCCTTTAATAACAAAATGAAAGATGAGGCTTAAAGAATCACATATATAAATACGTTCTCTCTTATCTTCTGTATTAGCAGAGAGAGAGAGAGAGAGGGAGAGGAGCGCGAACCTGATTCTGGACTGGTTCGTGGACGTTCCAGAAAACATAGGTCTCGATGATGTCGAGGCCCCCTTCCTTTGATTTCTGAATGAGGTCCGCCCACATCTGTGCTTATTTGTATGCAGAGCATGCAGCAGCCATGTTAAGTGAAAAAGCGAAGAGAAAAAGAAATATATAAAAAAGAGACTCTGTGTGGGGTGTTGTTTTAACCTCTGGAGTGCTGCGTGGGTAATGTATGGAGCCCGAAATGAGAAGTCGGCGTTGAGAATCGAGGAGGAGGGCCCTGTGGTCATAACTAACCACCGCTGCGCTTGTCGAAGAAGAAAGCAGCACCACCATAATGGCCATGCCCAACCATGACATTGAGATGAAGAAGAAGAAGGAGAAGCCACCATTCTTCTTGGTGTTACAAAACACCAACACTGTCATAATAATAGCAGGAATAGTGAACATCATTCTCCAATTTCCGTCGTTGTAATAACAACAAGAGTGGGATTTTGGGTTAAGAATCTCTTTCTTTTACTTATATACTTGCTGTTCCTTCCCCTGGCATTGGCACTGCACAACACACAGCTGAACACACTACCTGGATGCGTTTGTGTGCCTCTTCCTCTTACATTTTACTTGTGGGGAAAGTAGAGTAGCCTTCTTACTCCCCCTCTAAATCATTATCTTATAATATTATCTCTCTCTTGCATGATTGTGTGTTCAAACATCTATTTACATATTATTGCCTTTCTCCATCAGCTAATCCACCTCAATTCCATTCCAAAATCCAACTCAACTTACTTGCATCATCATAAGGCACAAGAACAAGAGAGAGAGGGGAGGGAGGAGAGAGAAATAAACGGAGGAGCAGAGCAGAGAAGTCCCATGAGAGAGAGAGGAAAGATAAAAAAAGGTGAGGGGAGAGGATGCATTCGTCTGCATCTTCTTTCATTCTTGTCACGGAGTTGGGTCAGGCCCACTATCCTCCCTACTACAAACCAAGTAGCCAACCGTTTCGTTTTTGTTTGACTTTTTCTTTCCATTTCATTAGGGTTAGGGTTTGAACGCAGAGAGAGAGAGAGAGAGAGAGAGAGAGAGAGCACTCATTCACTCCTGCTGTGTCTCTTCCCCCACCGCATTACGATTGAATGAGGGAATAAAAGTGAAGATACAAACAACGCAACACAGTTGGTTTCCTGGGAACGCCACCTTGTTTGGCGCGTAAAGTTTTTTTTTTTTTTTTTTTCTTGACATTATTATAGTAATAATATTAGGAATACTAAGATAAATATATAAATGAAAAGCCCCCAATACAAAACCACGCCATAGAAATATGAGGTTTTGCTTCTTTCTTGGGAGATAACATGGATAGGGAATCTCCCTAATATGTACGTAGTGTTTGTTGGGGTATAAATAAATAAGGAAAATGTTTTGAAGATAGGGCTGCAATCCTATCAAAGTCTCACACACACACTCAAAGTTGTAGTTCCAACTTTCGAATTGGTTATCTCCACCTTGGTTGCGAAAAAAAAAAAAAAGGATTTCGAACCGTAAAAATATTGTGTATATCGTAGTACATTATAGATAGTCGATTTCACCCTATGACCAAAGGTTCACATATCTGCACACTATTTTATGAGTTTCAAAATTCATAATCAGTGTTAAAAAATAATTTTAGAACCGTCATAGAGATTTTCAATACCCAAAATGCTTTTTCGAAAATCAAGGTGACTCTTTGTTTTCATAAAACCTAAGCCTTATACAAACTGTATCCAATAAATAATCCACATTTTATTTTTCAAATAAAAAATAAATCCATTAAAGAAACAACCCTCAAAGTGGCTTTGTGTTTTATTTTTTTATATTTAGGATTTATCGTTCATAAAACAACATTAATAATTTTTTGGGGGAACGGGACAAATTTAGCCTCTATAACATTGGTAGGGGTGGCAATGGAGCCCCGCTTGACCATGGACCCAACATCCAGACCTGACCTGGCACGGGTATGGGTCCAAGACTTAAACCTTTCGGGCCGAGTTTGGGTCCAAATATTGGATCCAAACACTATTCGGGTACAAGTCTAGATCCATGTGGATCCGACCCGAATAATATTATTATAAGTAACATTTAATATCTATTATTTTAATAATATTTAATTAAAATTTAAATGAATATAATGATATTTTTAGTTATGACATTTAAATTTATATATTTTTATTTTTGAATCCGCTCTGGGTCCTTTGCCACCCCGAATAATATTTTTGCATTAGGAAGAAGACATATGATCTTGGAATAATATTTTTACATGGGGAAGAAGAAATATGATCTTGGATTTTTGCGAGTCATCAAACCAAGAGAGAGAGACCTCTTCTCATCTAGTTCACGGGGCCCTTTGATGGGATCCTAAAAAGATTGCAGTTAATTTGATAACGATCGATACTTCTTCTTCCCACCAAACCAAGGAAACATTAGATGTTGACCCAATATATATGAGTTGTTCTAGAATACACTAACGGTGAACTTAGAATTTCTTACTCCAATACTTGAAACTCTTATAATGATTCAAAAGTTTGTTTTAATCTCGTTGTAACATTTGAAGCTCAGGAAAAAGTTTATATAAGTTCGAGGCTCTAAGCATTTAAATTAAGACGCACCTAAAAAATTTACTAGAAGAAGTTGTTTTGATGCCAAAGAACCCTCCAATCCAATCATCTCGACCATGAGATAAGCGGATTAAAAAAGAAATGGATTCAAATTTTGGAAATAGTGCATCCTGTAATGCATTATCTAGGCTGTTCAATTTTCAAGATTTCCACTATCTACTTAATCTACACTATTTTTTAAGCTTTAAATTGTATAATTAGATATGAAAACAAATTTTCAGGCTATCATAAAGATGTTCGGTACTAAAACAACATCTTTCGATACTATTTGAAGGTGCACCTTACTTTAATATATTTTTGTCCAAATCCATTTTGTTGAAATCTAGATAATCAATTTTACTAACTTCCCTCAGGCAGGATTTAGAGGTGCATATTACATTTTATAATAAAGGATAGGCCTCATGTATACTTAATGAATATTAGTAGGATGGATGAGTTTTACGTTAGGGCAGTTGTGTGCATTATGGGGCAAGTATTTTTAATACTCAAAGGAAAGGAAAGGAAAGGAAAGGCGTTTACCAAAGCAAAATGCTGCTCCACCCTCCTCTCTCACTCAACCATATCAACGCAAACGGAAAATTATGGGGTCATCTTCAAGGTTCCTCGGATGATATTTCAAAGAATAAACTGAAATCTCCTTGGAGGATTTCCTTTCTTTTTAAGAGAACTTGTAAACTATACCTAGATTTGGCATAGAACTAACTTCTTAGTTTTTTCGCCAAATCTCTCTCATTCAATTTCTCTTCAGCTTTGATTGATTTATTTTGTTAATGACTGTATGCTACAAGACCATTCCATTTTTTGTATAAGGTCGCATTTCTCAATTGTTCATTGTGAAATTATTGAAGTATATCAAAATATTCAAGAAATTTTATTTTGGACTTTATGCTTAGTCAATGACACATCTTTTACCTATTGATTTTACATATAATATTCAATAATAGTTGTGATCTCCTTGTACCATAACTTTATTTCTTATTTTTTATAACTAAATCACTCATTTAAGTTTTCTATTTTTTACCTCAATTCCAGTTCACCAAACCAAACCCATATCTTTTACTTGGATTTAATAATAATAATAACAATAATGATAATGATGATGATGACGACGAATGAGCATTACCATATATCCTCAGTACGTACATGCAAGAAAATAGAGTTTGGTATGAAAAGATGGAGGTGGAGTGGGCCCACGGATTTGTTTGTAATAAGGGATTCGAGTCAACCGCCACTTTATACCATCCAATTGTATATAACGACGACATGAGTCGCCTTCAAAGCATGCACCCAATCCATTTGTGAGTGGGTACCAGGCAACGCCTTCACAACAACACGACATTTTGTACCCTTCCCTTGATCACATTCACACCTCAATTTCCTATTTATTTATTTCTGATATTAGGGACTGTATACAATGACATCATTTTCTATCCATCCATCTAATGCTGCAACATACGATGACTGAGATCTATCATTCACTGGTAGGATTTTATTTTTTTCCCGACTGATAGGATCCATTACAAATTTTCAACTTTCCTACCCATCATCAATGCAGTAGGATCCATCTCAACTAACCAACCAACAACCCCCCAGCTAATCTCTTGAAAGCAGGAGATCCACTCCCATCTTAATGGGACCACAAGGAAAAGGGTAAACAGTTTCTCCTTAGCTTTTTCTAGCTCTACTCGGGATAGACCACACAATGCATTAAATATTCAGAAATTTTACCAGTTTGGTCGGTATTGCTCACTCCACTCGAGGGCAGGGCAGTAACTAGTGCTATTGCATTTTTTCCTGTTAGGTTGAGATGTTGTAGACCACAACCTTTTTAACAGGATTTGTCAAATCCCCATTGGTATCCTGTCCAGACCTTAGGTCTTTAGAGGTGTACGGAGACCAATCACAATAATCAAGAAATGCCCTCGGGTTGTGCTAATCCTGTCCAATGAGCTCCTTAGCTAAAGGAAATGTTTATTATAAGGGATTGTCTACAAAGACTAATCCCGTCCAATGAACTCCTTACCCAAAGAAAATGTTTACTATAAGGGATTGTCTACAAAAAAACCGCTATTTTCTGTACATGACGGTAACAATCATTCCCATTTATTGGATGATTTGATGTAAGTTAAGAAGTCCAAGATTATTTTTTTTTAAAAAAAAATGTATCGACACTCTTATAACCACCCATTTTGAAATTTAAAAGACATGAATGATTGTGGCGACCACGTCATGAAAGATTTCTAAATACACTTTATCTCCTTTCTATCTCAGAAGTTGAACACCTAGCCTAAGGGCTTATCAAATGGCTAGAACGCAAGCCAATGAATCAATATGTAAATGTCCCACTTCAAATGTAATTTGCTCCATAACTGTGGTTCTTCATTGTGTCCACCAATAACTGCATTAGCTGTTCATCCTCCTCATGAACAAGCAACATGTGGTCATGAAAAGAGGGGTGGAGGGGGAATTGGGGGGGGCGGGGGGTTTGTATAGCATACAGACTGACGGTTTGTATAGCATACAGACTGAAAATTAAATTTCATTGTCAGAAAAAAAATAGATACACGTGAGTGCATTAGCTGGGTCAAAATATATCCACCTGTAAGTTATATCACACAAACCAAAGAGCATCCCACTAATCAAAATTATCGTCCTTGACTAACCATGAGCCCTTCAGTGGTAGAAGGGACGAAACATGCATCATCACCACCTTTTCCACAATAACCTTTGTATCTTATCCCCTTCACTTCCCCGATTTCTTTCATCGCCAACCAGCAAGCAGAAAAGAAAAGGTTCCCACTGCATCTGGGTTAACCATACTTTTCTCCTAAATCAATCCAGCATTGATTTGTGACATTCCTCGAATCCTTCTTCATTTCTAACCATCTCTCCTGAATGATAATTGACTTGTCCCCAACCTCTTCACCACCTAGTGCCAAAAGAATTCTTGGAGTTCTTGACTTGTATCCTGAGATTTCCCCATCTCAAGTTTCTGTTACAAAAGCAAAAGCCGTGTTTCTTTGGCTCCTCAGGCACATGCCTGCTTTGAATCGTTGCCTCCAAAAGGAAATGTGTCATTCGGGTGCTCTTTCTCAATTGTTTCGCCTAGGTTTCCAGATTTATCTCCAGAAGCATGAGGGGGAAGCTGGGATTCAAACTTCTTGACTGTTCCAAATAACGAGCAATTCTGAAGTGCATCTAAACTGCTGGCTATGAGACCCGCGAGGCTAGCACTTTCTTCAAACTGGTACCTCGGGTACGGCATGCACATGTCCAAGGACCCTAAAGAGTCAGCCTGAGTCCATCAGAAAACCAATCAGGTCAACCACATGAGAGAAGTTGGGCTTCAAAGAGGCATTTAGAAACACAAATCTTTCAGGGAGAGGTGAAATTACCCAAAACAAGTCTGTCATTGCACAATTATTTACACCATCGCCAATGGTTTCTTTGTGACTTTGCATGTTGTATTTCAGATCTTCCTGGCATACGACGCCGTCAGACGGTCTCTTTTCACTCAGCTACATCACAAAGCAAGACCAGTCAATAACCAAAGGGAAAATATCCCATACTCTGTATAAGTGTGCAATAGAGTACTCAGGCCCAATATCTATCATTCATGTTTATCCAAGGATGGTGGGTGATAAGCGGCCGCCCAACTTTTTAGCTATCCTAATATTTTCAGCGGGAGCGATTGCTAACTCCACTGCCCATGGAAGCACAGACAATGGATGTTGGGTTAAAGCACCTGAACACTATACTAATACAAAATATAGTATCCTCTCCATGACCAAACTCGATTACATGATACAATATGATACAAATAACGGCTAAGTGTTAACCAAACCTCAGCCAAATTCGAGAACACTGTTGGATTTCCAGAGGCATCTTGAGAGTCTGCTGCAGCATCCTTGGATGATGAAACCATGGGCAGTTTGTTCTTTCGGAATACAAACCCATCACAAGTTTCCTCAGCATCCCAAATGGACGATGCCTGGGCCAGCTGAGTGGTGGTGACATCCTGACGCTCACGCATATGGGTAGCAGCAAAGGAAGCATCGAAAGAATTAGAGATGAATGGAGGGAGGCAGGGAGCAGCACTGCTGACGGCATGCTCTGCACGTGAGGCTTCTGACAACAGGTCACCCACACTAATAGTGGTGAGGTTGTCACCCCAATCCCCTGCTGACAATGGGCGTGTCTTTGAGTTATCCTATATGTATATATAGAACAAAATGCCACCATAGAATGATTAGGTAATCATGGGTAACACAAACAAGCACATCAAAGTGATTAAAATACGAAAACATAGAGAAACTGAAACTACCGTATCCTCCAAGAGCTTGCGTATAGAACCATCTATGCTTTTCTCATTAAGCCAATAAGAAGATATAGTTTCCAGCTGATTCACCCAGGACTCGGGAAGCTTGCCTGCTGAAACAATGGCATCCTCCTCCATCATTTGCTCAGTCGTCACAGTATGAATACGCTCACCTTCACCTTCCTGCTTAGATGCAATGGGCAATTGAGCCTCATCTATTTTGTCATTCATGTCTTGAATGTCCCCAGATCGCAGGCAATCATCAAAACTATGAGAAGTGTCTCCAAAAGTGCCAGTATCGGAGAACCACCCATACCTGGAAAAAGTGTTGCGTCAAAAGGAGGAGATTGAAGATGTTGTTCAAATCGAATCCAATCTTTTGCAATAAGACAACCAACAGCCAACCTAAGCCGAAAAAGTTCAGGATAGCCAAGAATAGCATATAAATCTGCAGCACAGAGAGTAGTTTCTTTCATTGTCCATCTCTGACAGCTATCCAAATTTTCCTGCTGAGCATCATAAGGAAAAAGCATGAGCTCCCCTGATGCCACACTTGAGTGACCCCATTTGCGATTGAGGTGATCTAAAACTGAAGGTATCTTCTTCCCAGATCTTAAAGTGAGCTGCAAGTGTGGATTAATTTCGTCCTACACAGACAATGGTCAGTACTCAAGCCTTAATTGCCTCAACTTTTAAACTCAAACCAATCCTAAAAGGTCAAACAATAATAAGTTTTCTACCCTACCGTTTCCAATCCCCTTCGAGTAGATTCATCTATAGGAAACAACTGCAACTTGAGCTTCACAAAAGGTTGCACATTTTGCCCAGTTTCTGCTGGACATGCCTTAGTTGGTAAATGGCTAGTTCTTGTCACATGCATTTGCCGGCACCTGGATGGAGATTCTGGTAAGGGTAAAGGCCTATCCACGTTGTCCCCCAAACCAAGATTACCATGATCTGCCAACAAGGAAGATATGCTCAGAAATTTTTCATGTTCATTCACATCAAATCTTTTCACATCTTGTTCATTAGCAACAGAAAATTCACATGCATTTAAAAATGCACATAATGTTTAAATGCACATGATGTTTCTTTCACATTGTTAAAGTGTACAAGAGAATAGGAATGACACAAACATTGCCATCGAGAGACACCCTCCCATGAAGACATATGAAAGGTGGCATCACCCACACAAAAACTAGAATAGATGCCAAGCGAGTACCACCAAATTAGTTTAATAGTGAATGTGAGACAAAGACACAAATAAGGCTTCACTGATCTCAAAAAAGCTCTAATGTACAGCACCGAAGCCCCACAATAGATAGGAGAGTATGGACAGATACCCCCTAGGGGCATATTCAAGTTTATTTCGGGGGTTGCACATTTTGCAATCATGGACGGCAACAGGGTTTATAGGGATTGAGCCGGGCATGGTTAAAGAGACTTTTGTGGGATCCACAGGGTGTCAGATTCTACCTAAGCAGAAGCTATTGATGCTCTTAGTGAGATTATTATTTTGATGGAACCTTTATCTGACCTACTACTTGTGCCAGAAGATACCTTGAATGTAAATGAAGGAAAAGTCAGATCCTGTGAAAACTGGCAGACTAATCAAGGTGACTAGCAAGAGCAATTGTAATTTCTATTTGGGTGATGCACTCTGTAAATGAAAGCTAACTATCAAACAAAGAAAGAAAGAAATTACCATCCGCAGACGTAAGGATCCTATGAGGCAGTTCATCACAAACCGGAGTTTTTGATGTCCGTTCTAGGTGTTCGGCAGCTTCAGCAACCAGTGAGACCCCAGCAATTGCAGCCTTTTCCCACCTTTTGTATGCAGCAGAAGAAACATTACCTGCCAAATTAAATAGGCATATGTCAAAGAACATCACAATGGTAATACTATTGTTCATTAGGAGAGGCTGTGACTTCTTTATTTTATTTTTTTCCACATGAAGAAAAATTGTAAATGTTGTCAAGATGATGTATAGACAACCTCCATCTACATTATCTTAAAAGTCAATTTAAAAAAATAGAAAAGAGAGTGCAAGCACGCTACAAGAACATAAAGCAAAATCACAAAATTGGATCAGAAATTTCAGATAGATCAAAAAACCCAGCTTTGGCAAATACACTATTTTTTTAAGCAAGTAAAATTCACGAAAAGCAAAACGAGGAAATAATAACCCATTTGCAACTTCTCAAATCAACTTACCCAACAACAACCATGCATGGCTTAAAAGTCACCTGAACAATTTCTAAAGCATATCAGAAGTGGTCTGTGGCTGAGGTGAACTGCAAGTTCTAGTTCTGCTTCAGAAATATTTCAGGCTACAACTCTAACAAACCACTAAGCATAATGTGTACTATGTCACATAGTTGAACCGTCAGTTGATAAGCTTCAACAGTACATGATGCGGAATGTTCTGAGAAAAACAATACAAGACCAGTGTTTGTTTACTTGGGCGAGCCAACTCAGACTCACCCAAGTAACTCGGACTCGCTACTCTCACAAGCCCAAGTATCCCCAAGTTGGGAAAAAATAAATTATAAAAATTTCAAAAAAATAAGAGATTTACTTGCAATATGTTTTTATGTTTTCTATAATTCTAACAAAAATTGGAAAGTGTTTTGGCCATGAATACTTCTTTTTTACATTTTCACTTCTTTTGGATTATTTCTAAAATAACTGTCACAAATTGATTTTTTCAAAATCCATTTTTCCACAACTCTTTTTAACCTCATTTAGATGTATTTTGTTTAATTTTACTTTAAACGTATTTTTCCTATTTTGGGTTTTTTTTTTGTAATTTCTTTAAACACTTTTTCGCTTGGCCAGAAACCTGCCCAACTCGGGCTGAGTACTCGGCTCGGACCTGGGCCGAGTACCCGGCCCAAGTCGACCTTTCCAACATTAACAAGACTAATTGCTCCACAATATACAGCAGATGACCCTAACCAACACAAAAAGTCAAGACTCACTTGTCGTTCTACGACGTTGCTTTGAATTCTTCACAGAGGATGAGTCACCCTTGCCGCAATTAATGCCCATATTCCGCTTCAAGGAAGCTCCCTTTCCAGACCCTATCTTTTGCATATTCTGACTATCAACAGTTGACACTTTCGCCACACGAGCATCATTTCCAGGCACTTTAGTCGGGGAAGAAACCATGGTCAACGACGATGGAGTGCCTTGGTCAACCGAGGCAGGTTGCTTTCTTGTCTTTTTACGATCCTTCAGAAGTTGGTCCCCCTTCGAGTACAGAAAAGGATTGATTATTCATTTGAAAAGTGGTCCATTAAGGATTTTGATGATGATTTGAAAACTGATCCATTCCACTACATCTGAAGAAAATTTAAAGCTCAAGTAACAAAGAATGCACAGGAAAAAGCAGGGCAATGCCTGACTAACCAGAGCAGTTACAAACGTCTTGAACCGCCTAGGCTTCAAATGAAGCTTTGATGCTGAGCAGCTTTGCTTTTCAAGTAAAGACCACCTAGAAGAAGACTTAGACGAAAGTTAAATACATATCCACAAAATCTCTCTGATAGAAAAAGTTAAGCACATATAAGGAGAAATTCTCCAACAGCCAAAATATGTAACACATAGGGCTTGGGAGGAAAAACACCGCATGGAACGAAGCATGGCTAACCTATTGATTGTAAGGGTAGAAAAGTATGGCCAAACCACATGATTTACTATATACATTCCCGCCTATCTTCTGAAGGCAAAACAAAATAAATTAAAAATAGAAAGGAGTTTGTCCTCCACCCCACCCCCCAAAACCCCTCTCTTCATTCTAAGACATTGACTAAAAAACTAGAGCACTATTTTACCATCGGAGCATGGCAGCATTCGCATCTTTTGAATTTTTGGCATCAAGGGTGAACCCAGGACCCAAAAGCTTGTTCATTCTTCTAATGAGACGATAGTAATAATGTCGAACCTGCATCATCAAGGAGAATGAAGAAACAATTAGGTCACTGGCAAAGAAACAATAGGCATTGCAACTGTAAACATGACCAAGAAAAATATTCTGTATAAACAAGGTGAACAAAAACGATGTGTCATTAAGAACTGTGGTCGACAAGAAGCAGTTAAAATAATATGAGCAGCACACGGTGCCAAAAATTGTAGCATTTAATTTTATTAGTGTTGGATCAAACCAAACAATAAGTCAAAATGAAATGCAATTTTCTGATTTTATATCCTAGAACTGAAAATTAGTCAAAATGAAGTTTGGCTCATTGGAAATGCCATGTAACCACTAACTACTTCTGGTCAAAACGGACAGCTCCAAACCTCCTCTCAGGGGAGTAGAGTATCTTCTTCTCATTTTCAGTGAAGCAATTGAATTCTTCTAAAGTTTCTCCTGTTAATTCTTTACCCTCAAGCTACTTGGCAAGAGAGGAGAAAGTCCCATTTCCAGAAATCCACTTAGTGCTTCTTCATTCTGGCATACACAGGATTTGGTCCCACTTTTGTAAAAAAGGGTAAATTGGACAGGAAAGCAGAATACAATATAATAATGGGTAGAGATTGGGGATCCTAAGGATCCCAGATATGTCATGAGCCAAGCCCAATCCCTTCCGTAGCAAGCCTATTCACCAAATCACCAACTTCCCCAGAAATGTGGCTAAAGGTGCACCTCATGGAACCACATAAAAATGGGAATTGTTCCATAGCCCACCATAAGCCAGGTTGGGGGGGGGGGGGTGGGACAATTTCCATGCCCATTGATTGCATTAAGAGAATCTAAATCAACAATAAGTGGCACTGATTAAGGACAGAAAGCCTCAACCAGATAAACATAGCAAAACAGTTGAATCATGAAACAGCATCGGTTCCAGAGAGGATTATAAAACACATCTCATCTCATGCTATATCTAAGACCCCAATGAAACCTTAAGCACCTGGATTGTCCATTGAACAGCCATCAGCATGCAAACTTTGATTCTGTAAGATGATAATGTCCCTCATAAGTTGAACAAACAAAATTCCTTCCATTGGGTCATAAACCTAGCAACCTTGTCAGATTTTCCATGTTATTCACCACATCAAATGGTTTTCAGCCCAACTCAAGTTTGTCACACCCCTCAATCTCACCAACCCCTTTTTAGCCTCCACCTGATTCATCAAACTCCATAATGGCAAAACATTAAGGTCATTACTCCAGCAATGTTGGATCACAAAGCCAGCAATCATGTCCCATTATCACATTGCCTGCCATATCAAATGGTCCTAAACGTGGCTCGGGTTTGTCACCAATCCTTCTTAATAATCTCTACTTGTTTTTTGGGGTAGATAATAATAGTCTTCTTAATATCTCTACTTAATTCATAAGAGTACATTATACCATCTGGCCAAACAATTTTCACGCCATCCATCTGGCCAAACAACTCTCCCTTCGAACTACCTGGGCTTGCCCCTTTGTGTGGGCAAACTGAAGATGAGACAATGGTTCTACATTATAAACAAGGTAGACCGGATACTAGCAGGGTGGAAGGGACGTTTTCTCTCATAGGCAGGAAGGACTACCCTCACAAAGACCACCTCTCCAAATGTCGATCTTTCACATGCCCGCAGCTGTGAAGAATAGACTCGAGCAACTCATGAAGCAATTCCTTCGGTTCAATGATGCCAGCAGCAGAAATTCCACCTCATCTCATGGGAGAATGTCTGCCAGCCCAAACGACTTGGAGGCCTCAGCATCCAGGATCTGAGAAGCATAACACAACCCTCCTTGGGAAGTGGTGGTAGTGTCTTGCTACTCTGAGAACCAGTTATGGATCTAGGTAATCCGTCAAAAATATCGCCTCTACCTTTCCAACTGGATGCCTAACTGTAGAACCAACATTAGGGCTTCAGGGGCCTGGAAATCCATCCTCCCCTCTTATAGCCTCTTCAAAAACTTTATTCGTTTCCACCCTAGGGAAGGGCGACCGTAAAATTTTGGATTGGGTACAACCCCCTCAAATATCTTTCCATCCCTTTTCGGCCTTACCCAGAACCAGTTCGCCAATGTCGCCGATGACATGGTGGTCTCAGGATCCTCTCGAACATGGAATCCCACTTTCCAGAGACCTCTCATAGACTCAGAGATTGATGATTTTATCCACCTTTCTTCCATTCCCCATTTCTACTTTCATCACTCTACAGGGATCCGACTGCATTTTCTGGTGCCCCTCACGCTCTGGGACTTTTCCGATCTCTTCCTTTTACCACAAACTTCTCCAACCACCCACCTTTCCCCTAGCCCCCACTTCTACTCAGGCCTGGTCCTCCATCGCTACCCCTAGAATCTAAGTATTTAATTGGATTGCTCTATCGAAATGAGTGCTGACGGTGGACCAACTTCAAAGAAGGGGAATGCCGATCCCCAATAGAAGTGCATTGCGTTTGTCAGATGAAGAAAGCAACACCCACCTCTTCATCTTGTGCCCCTTAGCCCAGGACCTTTGGGGAGCCATTCTTCGGTTATTCAAGTGGCTTTGGGTTACTCCTCATTCAATCCTGTGTGTCTTCCCAGCCCTTCCCATTCCCTTGGCCCAAGTCTTTCATCATCTTGTGGAAGGCTACGGTTGTGGCGACTCTTTGGATCATCTGGACCGAGAGAAATAACAAGATCTTTCAAGGGGAAAGATTGTTGTCAAGGCGCCTATTTTACAAGATTACATCCCTGGTGGTTTTTTGAGCAGTTAACCACAAACGTTTCAAGGACTACACCCATTCAGCCTTCATTCAAGACTGGCAGGCCCCGCTATGCTATACACCGTGTTGTGTCCCTTGTGCCTTATTGTGGAGACCCCCAAACCCAGGACAAATCAAACTGAATTTTGCCAGTTGTTCCCATAGCAACCCTGGACCCGCAAGCATTGGGGAAATTTTCAAAGACAACGGACGTCACTCCCTTCGATCCTTCTCCAAGCATATTGGACACTCCCAAACTGCGGAGACTCTAGCTTTGCTTGAGAGCCTGAGGTTATTCAACCCATAGTGGGGCCCATCGTTAATCATTGAGGGAGATTCCAAGAATGTGATCCATTGGGCCTTGGCCGCGTCTCCTTGTCCCTGGTTGCTTGTCCACATTTTTTATGAAATTGCGCATAATTACAGGGATATGGACGTCTCATGGAGGCATATCTAGCGCAAAGCCAACTCAGAGAGCAACACCCTCGCTAAGGAGGGAGCCTCCATTAGTATAGCATGACACTCGGCATAGGCAAATTTTGTATCTAATGTTTACCTAACCTCGGTTATTTTTTGTATAGGGCTACTCGTATGTGGGTAACATTTATACTTTTTGTACTTCCCACTCCGCAGGCAGTTTATTTTTTCTATAGAGTACCCGACTTGTGGGAAAGCCAATTTTTTGACACTTGTAATTCTCTCTTATCTCAATAGAATAGAATAGATAACACTTTCAAAAAAACATTTCAAGCAATGCCAACATGGTTGCCGACCAGCTGGCGCAACAGGGAGCGCTCAATGACAGCCTCATGATCATCTGTTGTACCACAGCCTAGACAGCCTGTGAGAGACATCGCCTTGTTCTCTTGCCCATTTTGCAGAACCATCATTCTCGCCATTGGAAATGTCGTATATTTACCTTCTGTATAGCAAAGACAATGACGTATCATGGACCTATCATATTAAATATATACAGTCCACTTTATCAAAAAAAATATGCATCATATCAAACTTCTGAGTCCACAATACTCTTACTAACTGCTCCTTCATAAATACAACTTGCCTCAACATAATGTAGCCTCCTTCCATTCCACAACTTGTAGCTACTCAAACTCACATGTCCCTTCCTCTAAGTCCCTCACAAATTATATATCAGAAGCATTAAAGTATTTCCACGTGATGATGGGAATTTTTTATTTTCTTTTTCTTTTTTTCCATTTAGTTTATTCATTTCATTTCTAAGGTTTCCCCATTTTTTCTCTTTGATTTTATTTGAATTTTTTTTTTTGGCAGTTGAATCTAGGTACAATTCCTATTACTATTCTACATGATATCTAATATTCATGAAAGAACCAGCTCAAATCCTGAAGCATGTTGTTGTCAAGCTCATTCGCCTCTCAGAAGAGTACACTTGCAGGCAATTCAGAACCTTGATGCTCAGGAAGAGTCCAGGCCTCTGTCGGATAGTGAATTCCAGAGTAAGGTGCAACTTAAATCGAATTATCAGGCCACCTTTAGAAAGGAGGAAATCTTCTGGTACCTAAGATCCCGTATCAAGTGGTTGAAGGCCAGTGATCTTAATACCGGTTTTTTCCACAACGACAAATTGTAGAAAAAGAGTTAATACCATCTCTCACCTACAGGTGGGGGAAAACCCTCTTGAACAGCCTCTGGAAATAGAACAGGCCATTCTGTGCTATTTCACTAACCTTTTCTCCGCACCTCAAGGTCCTAGATCAATAATGGGGAATATGTCTTTCCTCTCTTTGCCTCCTGAGAAAGCCATCTGGCTTGAAAGACCATTTCAGAAGTTGAAATACTTGCAACCATTTCCAACTTGGACTCCAATAGGGCACCTGATGCTGACGGGTTTCCTTTAGCCCCTTTCAAGTCTTTTTGGGATTCTTTTCGAAGGGACTTTCTCGACCTCTTCGAAGTATTTCATACTAGAGGGGTAATCCATAAAGCAATGAATGCCACTTTCATCACTCTAATTCCCAAGAAAGAAGGAGCAACACAGCTTAAAGACTATCGCCCCATTAGTTTGGTGAACTCCACCTACAAAATTATCTCCAAAGTCTTAGCCTCTCGTCTCAAGGAGGTCCTTCCTTCCTCTGGTTATTTCTACAACCCAAAGTGCTTTCATAAAAAATCAACAGATCCTCGATGGGGCCCTCATGGCTCACGAATGTGTCCATTCGAGACATTTGGCAAAAGATCTAGGTCTTATTATCAAACTTAACTAGGAAAAAGCTTACGACCACATCGATTGGGACATATTAGAAAAAACTCAATCTAGAATGGGATTCAGAAGAAAGCGGAGATTGTGAATGAAAGCTTGCTATTCGCAACCTTTCTTTTCCATCTTGATCAATGGATCCCCCAAAGGCTTTGTCCCTTCCTCTAGGGGACACAGACAGGGGGATCCTCTCTCCCTCTTTCTGTTCACCATTTTGGCGGAAGTGTTCAGTCGATCTATTTCCCAGATGTTTGCAGCCAGGTACATGAATGGTTTTGCTATTAGTAACCACGGGCCCATGGTCACCCACCTCCAATACGTGGAGGACAACTTGGTTTCTTGTAATGCCATACCAGAAGGGGTCTCCAACTTATTCTTATTTCCTAGATGTTTTGAATTCACCACAGGGTTCAAAGTCAATTTCAACAAGTCTAAAATGATGGGAGTAGCAGTGGACTTCCCACTCTTAAGAGTTTCCCCGACGTTTGGGGATGCGGGGCCAAAAAAATTCCATCTAGTTACCTTGGGCTGCCTCTTTGTATCGGCAAGCCCAAAAAGCAGAAGTGGTCTCACATTATAGATAAGGTCGACGGAAAACTAGTTGGTTGGAATGGTTGGTTTTTATCTCTGAAGGGCAGGCTAACTCTTATCAAGGCTACTTTGGCAAACATGCCAGTATACCAATTTAAAATGCCGGTGGCAATCTGTTCTCGGATCGAATAGCTGAAGCGTCGTTTCTTCCAGTCAGGTGATGCGGTGAATCACAAATTTCACCTCCGGGGGGGGGGGGGGGGGTTGGGTTGGAAATAAAAAATCTGAGACCACAAAACTTGGCTTTACTTGGGAAATGGTGTTGGCGTTTGGCCACTCAAAGGGACCAGTTGTAGATTGAGATTTTAAGGCACAAATACTACATTCCCCCATCCCCTTGGTTTCCAGTGTGCAGCACGAACTACAAATCTTCTGGGGTCTCGAGAGCTATATGCACGTCATTTCAGCACTTTAAGAATTGCATTCGTTTACTTCCTAGAGCAGGAATCCGTATTCTGTTTTGGAAGGACATTTGGTTGGGATATTCACCTTTAATGGATAACTTCCCCGCCCTATTCTCTTTAGCTTGCTCTCAAGATGCAACGATGGTTGAAGAGATGATTGTGGCTGGGTCATCTCACTCCTGGAATCCGGTATTCAGAAGATCGCTGAATGATTTGGAACTCATCCAGTTTGCAGACCTCACAGCTGCGCTTCATAGGTATTTTCTACCTGCCCAAGGTACGGATAGTATTATTTGGACCCCGACTGCCTTAGGAACATTCTTGGTCTCATCATTTTACAAGAAGCTTACGTCAACCTCTATTGTGGGGCAAGTGTGGTTATCCTTTGCCCCACCAAAAATTCAGATTTTCATGTGATTTGCACTCTCTCAGCAAGTGCTCATAGTCGACCAGCTTCAAAGAAGAGGCATCCCACTCCCCAATCGTAGTGCTTTGTGCATGGCAAATGAGGAAACCAATTCCCATATGTTCCTGCATTGCTTGTTCGCTTTTAACATTTGGGGGGAACTTCTTCACCTCTTTAAGATCCAATGGGTACTCCCAACAACGGTACCCCTCATCTTCTCTTCCATCAAACCATATCCTTTATGGGAAAGTATCTCCCTGTGGAAATCGATGGTGGTAACCACTTTATGGGCTATTTGGATATAACGAAATAATAGGATTTTCCGGGGTGAGCAAACCTCTTGGCTATCCATCTTCGTTAAGCTCAAATCCACGGTGGTTTTCTGGGCATCTAACCACCACACCTCCAAGGAGGTCCACATTAATGCATTTTATCAGGATTGAGTCTCGGTTTTACAACACAACTGTATGCGTCCATCTCGAGCCCCTCTTTGGATACCCCCTGCCCATGGTCTTCTCAAGCTTAATTTTGACAGATGTTCCCTTGGAAATCTTGGCCCCTCGGGTATAGGAGCAATCCTCAGAGACCATCGTGACTCTACTGTTGACTCTACCTCCAAGTCCATTGGTCACACTGATTCTTTGGAAGTAGAGGCGAAAGCTCAGCTGGAAGCCCTCAAGCTCACTCAACCCCTCTGGATTCAAACCCTCACTATAGAGGGGGATTCCAAGAATGTCATCACCTGGGCTTCGAACTCCTCTCCTCGTCCTTGGTTTCTGGCTCACATCTTTGACGAGATTAACCACCTATTCAAGGATACGCTCGACTTATGGAAGCATACTTAGAGGGAAGCAAACCAGGACGCGGACACTCTCACTAAAGAAGCTGATGTTCCTAACGACTCCTAGCCTTGGGATCGGTGTCTTTTTGTTGGTTGCTTTTGTTGATTATGTAACCTTCAAAAAGAAGGCTTTTTAATTCCTTTGTTGTATTTTTTGTTCCTTTTTATTTTATTTTGTTTTGTTTTTGGAGCTTCCGCTCTGTGGATAGCCCTCTTCTTGTCTTGTACACTCTTTTTCATCTATTCAAGCTTAACATTCTTTTAAAAAAAATATTCATGAAAGATTTTCTAGTATTTTCTAAAACGTAAAAAGTTCTACTATTTAGTATTATAGCATGGCTCTACAGAACATGAAATGCATTTCTTGTGGGTGTGTGGTTCAGATCGTTTGCATGTATATGTTCTCGTGACTCGAGTTTTGCCCAAAGCGGATGTAGAGTAGAGGCACACGACAGAAGCCAACAACTTTATTGCTATAAAAAAAAAAATACAAAGGGGTGGGATCATTCGCTCGCGGATCTAGTAGAACCTAGACCCTCTTAGACCACTGACACTTGGCACTGGGGAAGCCATCTTGACGAAACTTGGCTGAGCTATCAGTCTAGAATGAGGTGGAACCTCAAACAACTGAAGAAGCACTCACGAGAGGCCCACGTACCCTCCATGTTCCCAATGACTAGCTCACTAACTTTCCGAAGTGGGTAGTCCAAATTTTCTTTTGGGTTTTGGGAGTTTTGGGTTCCTAGAAATGAGAGGCCTTAGTTCTTGGGGGGGTTTTATGTTAGAGGGCAATTTGGGAATTTTGTTCTAGGGTTAGGGGTATTTGGGGAAACTAGGGATGACTTGGGTATTTTGATAAAGTTAAGGGGTGATTTGGGGATTATAGAATGGAGGCAGGGGCAGTTTGGGAAGTTCAAGTTTCATCTCTCTAGGCAAGAGTTTCTCTCTCTACTTACCCAAAAAAAAGAGTTTCACTCTCGAGATTAGAGCCTAATTCTCCAACCTTAAAAAATGAGGTGTAATAGACATGGAAAAATATGGGTGGAATATTAAAAGTTGGGTGAAAAATTAAAAGCATGGTTCAAAGGTTATTAAAATTAAATTCGACGTAAGGCTGAAAACGACAAAAAATGATGCCTAAACCTTGAAATTTTCAATGATTTTCCCTTGAGGAGGCTTCCTTCTTCATCCACCACCAAAACCCATCAAATCGGACCATTTTTCCATGATCATTTTGCAACAAATTTGAGCAAAAACTGTCCACAATTCACTAAGTTTCACTCATTATGAGTTTTGGTGTTTTATTTCCAGTAAAAATTGCATACCCATTTCTACACTTCGTCGTTGTGCTCAAATTTGGCCGCTATTTAACGATCAGCAGGTAGAATGTTGTGGAAGACCCCGAGACCGATGTTAACCAAAACTTTTGGTGCAAGATGATGCTGGATAGGAGAGAGATGACTCTTTTAATTTTTATTATTTTTAGCAACTGCAGTCTCATAAATTTAGGCAACTTCTCACTAGGATTTGCCCCTTGAATTGGCTTTTGATAGTGGGTGACCGTGTATGGATATGTTTGTCTCTGAGTTGGGAAGTTCTCTAAAAAATTTTGGGCTCGAATTGCTATACGAATTGTGAGATATTGCTCAGTGAGTGAGCGGAGGTTATGGGACTAGTACACATCACTTGTTGCAAACCTCCAACCTTTTAGCTCAATTCGACCTCTTTCCGAGTGGAGAAACCCATGAATCTTTATATGGATGAAAAGCCCATGTAGCAAAGAATAACATACTAAAATTTGGGCCCATTTGGCTTGGGAAATTGGGAGATATGGCCCCTGACCTTTTGCAAAAAAAATTGCTGCTTGCAGTGCACCAAAGATGATGCCAGAAAAGACACTTCTAGACACCAGATTTGGCTGAAAATTTTACCAATGGCTTTTCTCATCATCACTTTCCTCTCATAAAAACTTGGGGCTCATTGGTCATTGATTTCTTGGGTCCTTTTGTAAAGTTGGGCCAATTTAGGTGGACCCTGTTGGGATATAGATATCTTGGGTTCATATCGATATACATCATTATGGATGTATATGTTTCTTGATAAGGTTAGGTATCTAGAAGATAGAGACGAAGTTACTTGGTCATCAAGTTATCATACCATAATTATCTTCCCTAATTGTGTGATTGTCCTCTATATATAGAGGTACTTATTGATATAAGCTTTAATCCAATATAATGAAGATGTAGCAGGTTGGGGCTTTGGATCCGTGGACGTAAGGGTTCGGCCTGAACCACGTAAACATTCTCTCTCCCTTCTATGTTCCCACAAATTCTAACATGGTATCAGAGCACCTTTATCAGTGTGATAGCCCTTGGCCAATGTGAGAGATGCGATTGTAACTGAGATCAAGCACACACAAGCGAGTAAGTTCACATAGGCCTTCGATGGTCAATATTTTGTTTCTTGAAAAGTTCGGTGTGTGCAGGCTCTTTGGCAGGGACCCAGGAGATATATAAACAATGAAATTGCCAGAGAGATTCAATACCCGAAGGCATGAGTACATTGAAATTGCTGGAATCACTTTCAGTCCCATGCCAAAAATATGGGTCACTGTAGAAAAACAGTTCAGTGACCTTATCACATTGTTTGCCTGCAAAACCTTGCTATGTAAATTCTTGTGTGACTTGTCAACCAATTCAGCCCCATTCTCACATGAAGAAGAACCCCCATCATCACTATGCTCATCATCAAGGATGGTAGCACGTAGCGTATCCTCTCTCTCATCAACAGCAGAAGAAGCCATTGGTTCATGGTTCACCCTATTAGATTGATGCGATTTATGCATATTTCTATGGCTCCATAAGAAGAGCTTCCACCAAATCCGCCGGCTCCTTCATGGAAGCACTTGGCTCGACGATCTTCTATTGAGCATCACCCTATCAGCACTACAGGACTCCAACCAGGAGTTGGGCTTCCTTTTTCTAAAGACGTGCCTTGGTCACATTCACCGAGCGTCTTCCATAAGGAGGAGGCTCATACGTTTTCCTCCTTATTTTTTTTTCCAGCCATCGCATACCCCAAGGGACTCAAAAAAAAAAAAAGGGCTTTTGCAAATTGGGTGTTTCTTCGCATCCACACACCCAACTTGAGGGGGAGAGTATAAGAGATATGGAAATGAGATGAACAAAGATGAAGTCAACATCTCTAATGCAACCGCTATGTGGACAAGAAAATCCAGATTCTGGATCAGTCCAATTACTATGCAAAGGGAAGTTATGGTTAGTGATCAAGAGTTCCGTCTCCAGATGAGGAGATGAAGATGATCAAAGTTCACAGTCCTGGTTGTTGATCAAAAGTTCTGTCTCCATATGAGGAGATGAAGATGATCAAATTTCTTGATCTTGATTGATGATCAAGTTTTCCGAGAGATGAAGATCATCGAATTTCTCGATCCTGGTTGATGATCAAGTTTTTTGTTCCTTGATCTTGTTTGATGATGGAGTTTTCCATTGCTCCATCCTGTGTGATGATCGTCGAGTTTTTCGTTACTCAATCTCGGATGTTCCGAAGAGAGATCTTCAGAGAAGCCTCTAAAGAGAGAGATCTTCAGAGAAGAAATAGAGAGCCCAAGAAAGGTTGTTTCTTGGATAACTTTAACCTTTTTTGGAAGACTTTAGAGAGAGAAAGCCTCTAAAAAGAAAAGAAGCCTCTGAAGAGAGAGATCTTCAGAGAAGCTTCTGAGAGCCCAATAAAGGTTGTTTCTTGGAAGACTTTAGAGAGAGAAAGCCTCTAGAAAAAAAAGAAGCCTCTGAAGAGAGTGTTGGGATACAGATTTATTGGAAGACCATGGTAACATGTGATTTTTTTTTGGTAACTTAGTATTGTTCAAACTCGAGCTGCTTTGTGTCAAAGCATCTTGAGTTTGAGGGGGAGTGTTGGGATATAGATATCTTGGGTTCATATCGATATACATCATTATGGATGTATATGTCTCTTGATAAGGTTAGGTATCTAAAAGATAGAGACCAAATTACTTGATCATCAAGTTATCATACCATAATTATCTTCTCTAATTGTGTGATTGTCCTCTATATATAGAGGTACTTATTGATGTAAGCTTTAATCCAATATAATGAAGATGTAGCCGGTTGGGGCTTTGGATCCGTGGACGTAAGGGTTCGGCCTGAACCACGTAAATATTCTCTCTCCCTTCTATGTTCCCACAAATTCTAACAGACCCTACCTACAGTTGAAGATGATCGGAAGGCCATATCTCTTCCATCCAATTTTGAATTGGGTTAAAATTTGGACTGTAGCCTTTCTATATTGATATCTGCCGCCCATAAAGTTCTCAGGCCATTTATCTATGTATATCTTGAGGAAGCTTTGTAAATTGGCCTTAGATCAATGTTGTGAAATAGACAGTTGAGCTTCATTGAACCATATCTTGGTCATCCGGCCTCAGATTGGTCTGATTTTTGGAGGGTAGCCTGGGGGTACCTTAGATTAAAGATTTAGTGGCCAGATTTACATTTTGGGCTAGTTTGACCAGAGTTTGACATGCCTCCTTCTAGATCGTCTGATTGTTGATTTGAGGAGGATTAGGCTAGGGTCATTCTTGTTTTTGCAAAGGGGCTTCCTTTCATCTTATTACGGGGATTTTTATGATGTTGAAGTCACTATGGGGTTGCTTTTATCGATGCCATTGGACTCTGCTATTGGTGGCCTTTTATTTAATACCATTTCATGAGAAGTTTTTCCTTAGCAATTTTGGCATTTGATTCTGGACGCTCGAACTGAACTAACGGTTTGAACTAGCAGTTTTCTTTCTCTTCACGAAAGTACTGAACTTGTGTTGCTTCTCGTAACCATTGAGACAAAATACCCCCAAATAGTGGGTGCTAGAAAATCATCTCCAAAGCATTCCATACCATTTCTAAATATATATTTTCCTTATCCATGTTCTTATTTACTACCTCACACCTTAATTGTCTCTGTTCTATCTTAACTCACACTATTTTCCTAACTCATCGTTTCACTCTTTCAAACAACACTCATTTAGATAATTTTATGCCCATTCATTGACAAAATGTAATTAGTTCTTTCAGCTTGAACCAACAAAATTGTAGTCCACAAACCAAAGAACTACAGTGGTAAAGTATATGTAGACCCCAAATTGATAACAAGCTGAACCAAGTTCCATAGAGTGAAAAATGCAATCACGATAACATAACAAACCCAAACTCCAGTATGACGTGTAACATAGTTTAACTAAAAGTGTCATGCAAAAATAAAAACAAACCTGATCCTTGTTTTTACTTTGGACGCGACTAGTGATCTTCTCAAAATTCTGCATGGTCAAAGAAATATAATATTTCTTTTCATTCACTTAGTCTGAAAAAAGAAGGAAAAGGAAAAAGATTAGGGAGTAGAATGATACCTTACCAACTTGTCGTAATGCACTAAAAAAACTTTCCTCTTCTTGACGAGTCCAGGCAGCCCATTGTCGTGTGGGTTGTTTTGGTTGTTTTGTTTTTTTCGATTTTTTAACTACAAGCACAGGCAAAAAGATCCAATCATATTTGCATAAAACAAACAAAGATTTGGAATATGTCAACAGATGCTCATTCTCTCAAACAAATAATTAGAGAGACACACCAGAATGTTCAGAATGACCACCACTTGGAGAAGATGACGGAGCACTGGGATGTCCATCCTTAATCGCCAAAATCTCTCTTGGAGAACAAGGCTCATTTTCCAAAGCCATGTGACACTTCAATTGCATGTTGAAGAAATCAGTGAAATATATGGACTTCTAAGTATTTGGCTCCCTTAGAGAACAAATATGAAATCACACAATCTGAGAGCTTCATAATAACATGAAAGGTCTGGTTTGACAGCAAAACAAACCTAGTATCAGATAGTGCCAAACCATGGGATAATAACAACTATGAGGCTGCTCATCCCCTGGCCTAGATGAATAAATAAAAGCAGCATCTAAACCACAAGAATAACTAATACATGCGCAAGAAAGACAGATACTACAGGCAATGATGAAATAGTGACTATGATTTGACCATACTTGAGGGTCAATAATTCAGCCCAACGCCTAGGCCTAGGTAGGCCCACATGTGTACATAAGCCTAGAAACCTGATGATGCAGGGAGCAAACAATAAACAGAAATAAAATACAAAAAAATAAAAAAAAAGGCTGAGAGATTATTCCCTCCCAAGTTCTGCAAGGGAGTCCACCCCAAAGGTCTTTTCACAAGATCAAAAAATACTGCTCCACCCAATTCACCATCCTCCTTTCAAATAAGGGACATCTTCACTTTAAATACAAACTTAAAAAGAAATTAAAAAAAAAATCAATAAAAAAAACCAATAAAACTCTCTCTCTCTACCACGTTTTTCTCTCCCTAAATCTCTATCCCTCTCATGTAAGTCCCCCCCCTCTCTCAATCTCACGTTATCCCCTTTAAAAAGTATCTTTGTACATCAACTAAATCCCATAAATATGGGTGATGCCTTTTTAAGTCCCCCATATCTATCTTATACCTTCCTATTTTAAGGTAAAGTGAACTTTTCAATTTTACCCTTGAAATCTGTACTGCCATAAAAGTAAAAGATAACCCTAAAGAAAACTAAAAAACACAAATAACCCTAAACTTAAAAATATAAAAATAGTAAAAAGAGTTAAAAAAACCCACTCTATTATTCTCCTGGGGTTGGGAAAAGCTCGACCTCGAGCTTGTTGAAGTTAATCTTTTAGAGGCCTTCGCAAAAGTTGATGATGTAGTCCCAATATTCTTCTGGGTACTTTTTTTTCTTCAAATAAACAAGTGAACACAATTTGTAGTGGAACTCTGAGATAACAAATTCTGGAATACCAAATTGAATCTTGAATTTTCCTCCAGGCTCACAAGGTTGGATTCCACATACTACAATCAGCGTATCTTCTCCCTCATAATCGAAATTTCTCGCATATTTGGGTTCTTGTCATAATCTTTCGCATCGAGATTTACCTTTTACACTCTTGTTCTTCTTGTTGCAATATACTAAATTGATCTTGTAGACCTTTCTCTCACACTTTTTTATCCAATCACTCAAATATTTGATCCCATCGATCCATATGCTCCATAATACAATCGCTCTGATCTACGGGCCTGACCAAGCTGCTCTGATACTAACTGATGTAGGGAAAAAATAGTAATTAAGAAAATAAATAAGTAAATAAATAAATGGATGAAAGATTATACCTCTCAGGATCTGTAAGGGAGTCCATCCCAAAGATCTTTCACAAGATCAAAAACATTTATTTACTCAATTCACCATCTTCCTTTCAAATAAGGGACCTCTTCCCTTTAAATACAAACATAAAAAGACAATTTTTTAGATTCATGGACGCATCAGATAAGATTCACGATGTCTTATTCATTCATGAGTAAATGGAAAAATGCATAGAGGTATGGGAGAGTCATGTGGTTTATGTGGTAACTGGCAATGCTACAGCCGATATGGTGGCTGCTAGAATGTTGGAGATGAGGAAGCCACACATTTTTTACACTATGTGCAGCGCATGCATTGACCTTATGCTTCAGGCAGTTAGCAAGATGAAAGTAGAGGGCCCAGCTCTGAAGAAAGCAAGCCACAACAATGTTCATATACAAACATACCTATGCCTTGGCAATGATGAGAAATTTTGCACGTTAGAAGAACTTAGTGAGACCTGGCGTGACTAGATTCGCCACCTCTTATTTGGCTTGCATTCTATTTTGGTCCACAAAGACAAGTGCAGGGTCATGTTTGTATCAAGAGTGGATTCTTCAAAGTAAGTGGGCCACAACCACAAGTGGAAAGGGAGTGGTTGACATTGTCCTGCAAATAGGGTTTTGCAATGGAGTTGCCTATATGCCCTCCAAGCCTTCGACCCGTTAGTTGACGTTTGCGCCTTGCAGATAGTGATAAGGAGTCGACTATGGGTCGCATTTATGAAGCAATGGAGGTTGTCAAGGAGAATATCAGGAGGAACTTGGGCTACAATGCAAATTATTGTTCTCATTCTGAAACTTGTAGAAGACAATGAAACTCACAGCTAGATTGACCCCTACACCTAGCAAGGTGCTATCTCAACCTACTTATTTTTATGATAATCCTCATATTGATATTATAGTTTGTTTCATGTTTGCAATCAACAAGTGCCGAGTGAGACTCAACCCTAGTATAGAAGAGCAAGACCAAGTGTCAAGAGATCTGGTAAATATATATTATCGATGGGGTCATTAGGTATGGTAAGGCAAAGCTCTTCCCCAGTAAGTTCGAAATTTACTGCTGCTCGTGGTGGACCAATCATGGGGCAAGTACTAGTCACTTATAAAAGATGGTTGTAGGCTTATTGAATTTGACATGTAGCTCATCTGGTTGTGACGGTAACTTTAGTACCTTTGGAATGATAATTCTTAAATAACTCATTGTACATTTATTCAAGTTTCCATGTCCTACTAACCTATGCATATACTATATATGCTATTTTTTAAGTTCTGATCATGAATTATCCATCCTTGTTTGAGTACCTTGTTTGAGCAACATGTTTGAGCAAAAGAGAAACGTGTTCAAGCAAAAGAGACTGAACGATTAGAGGCTATTTTAGAGGCAAAATTGTGGGTTCTAGTCTCCTTGAGGGTATTTTTAGGTCATTTTTTTAATACTAAAGGGGCAAAATTGTGGGTTCTAAGTTCATTTGAAACCTAAAACCCATTAGAGGCTATTTTAGAGTGAGAAAACCAAAAAAAAATATTCTATTGGGCCGCCCAGGTTCTGGGTGCCGCCTAGCGCTTTTTTAAACACTGGTTCAAACACTAGCCGAGTTGAAAGATATAGAGGTCTCCCGAGTCTGTTGAGGAGAGAGAGAAGGGGATCGAACTGTTGAGGAGAGAGCAAGAGCCGTGATGTCTTAACGCGAGAGAGAAAGGTCTTCGAATGATGGAGCTTAACGTTCTCTGGTTCTTCTCTTCAGATAGAGCAAAAATAGTCTGCTTATGTATGAAGAGAACATGTTTCTTTATGGGTGGGGTCTCTGGTTCTTCACTTCAAAGAGAGAAGGCTCTGATTTTGTAGAAAGAAAAAGGGCTATAGGGTGTGCTCTATGGTTCTTCTATGTAGAGATTAAAGGGGGGAAGTTTGGTTCTGCCCTGTAGAGAAGGACATGCTTTTCTATCATTTTTTTTGTAGAGCCTTTGTTCTCTCTTCACATACCTCTTCTCCCTCTTCTCTGTCTTGGGTTTCTTTCAGCATCTTGTCCTATTCTCTCGCTAGGGTTTATCTTAAGTTCTTAACCTTTTCTCCACTCTCTCTCTAGGTTTTGTTGTTGCACGGAGAAATTGAGAAAATGGAAGAGAGAGTTAGACATCTATCATTGATGCCGAGAGATGACGGTAGGTAATGCTTGTCCTGGGTGAAGCAAAGATCGGCATATATGAAATAGCCACTTCTAAATGTTTTTTCTAGACTAGGCATACGAAACTATGTTAAACTAAGGACTTTAGGTGAATTCCGTACTATATTTTACATATATATATATATTGAATTGGAGATGCATCAATGATAGAATCATTTATGATTGAATCAAATACTGCTTCGATAGAAATGCAAGAAGAGGGATAAAAAGAATAAGAAAGAAATAGGAGTAGACACTTCCACTATTAGTGGATAAAAGAATTTCTTTCACTTCTGAATCCCAAATGATTCGATTAGGAGTCAGTACACAAAGATTTAGGGTCATTTCTTTAATTTGCTCTCTACTTCTAAGTTAATAGTCTTCGCGGTAGCTTCATCGATGTTACCTACCAAATAAAAAGCTTTTCGGAGCTGCTCCCAGCTCACACTATGGTGGAGGAGGTGCCGTGAAGATCTAGGAGTGTGAGCAGTACGAGCAGAAGGCTCCCATACTGTTTTGGGGGCAGGGGGCAGAGATGCCAAACCTGACCCCTATCTATCGCCGTAGAAGCTGTTCCTTACTCACTCCAATGAAGCACGAAGAGATCGCTTCTTTCTGTTAGGCATAGACCGAAAGAGGAGGTCTTGAGAGGGGTCTTTTTACAGGCTTAGCAAAGCTTAGGGCCTTATTAGAGCCAGGCCATTCTTTGAGGCAGACTTTTGAGAGTGCTTCGCAAGTAAGATATAAAACACTCCCTGAGGGGATACCGAGCCATTTATAGGAAGTATATACATATATACATATACATATATGTATATGTGTATACATATACATATATGTATATGTGTATACATATACATATATATGTGTATATGTATACATATACATATATAAAAGTATACATATATATACATATATGTATGTGTATATATGTATATATATATGTACACATATATGAATACATATATACACACATACATATATGTATATGTATACATATACGTGTACATATATATACATATATGTATACACATATATATATGTATATGTATACATATATACATATATGTATACACAGGTTTTGCATATCCTAGGATCCAAACGACCCATTACAGTTTTAGTAATTCAATTTCAATTTTCAACCCATGTCTATTATAGTGGCATGGTATAATAAATTAATACACATAGAAAATGAGAAAACCATTAGACAACAATTGTTTTTTAAAATAAAAGTTCTCTAAGTTCAATTAAGGAGATTTGGTATCCAATCCAATCCCCCAACATCATATTTTGGACCTAGAACCCCTCCCTCCCCCGCCTCCCCCCAACAAGGCCTTGGTCCCAATATGTGCAGTGTAGGTCTCTAGGCACCCGCATAGGCGGCTGACTACGACTTTTCAAATATTGACTATACTTAATACTATAATAATTGTTGTTATGCTCTTGCTTGTCTAGGGAAATCCATCAAGAACTTTTACATGAATACTACAAGATAAAACACACAACATCCAGCATCCAGTAAAGTACTCAACATTCTTGATGTCAATTTCTTAGCAAACAAAATAGCATCATACACAGTTATATGCGAATAAATTTGAACAGAGTGGTTTTTACGAAAGCCAAAAACATTAGCTTATCTCTTACCTTCCTAACAAGATATTTCCATGTATTATCAGGTCATATTTTATGAATTGATATTGGAATGAGAAACCCAATGGTGTCCAATATATTGCCAAACTAAGGTAATTGGTTATCATATTTTACAAGTATGTGAAATAGTTATGTCTATAATTATTGCACATATATCATATACATCACCAGTCTAACGCCCATTGCCAAGTATATCAAATTAGGCTAAATGCTGAACTTAGAAGTTTGCCAGTATGGCTATAATCAACGAGTTAAAAATATCGGTTTCCAACTTCTCTGCTCAGCATGGATACGTCCTAATAACTTAATGTGGAGAACGTGTAAACTCAACAAGACATGCCCTATTTTTTTCTAACCAGAATATAGATCGTCAGCCTAGGCAAGTCTTCAGATGATAAACTCTAAGGAATGACAACTCTAAAGAATATACACCATGATCATTGGCCCATAGTTGAATACGGCTTGGCAAGGCTATTGGGGATTCAACAAGTTCAACTCAACCAGCTACAGAACAAATTTTGTTACATAACTTGACTCTGAGTTGTAATGTCACACGTGTGACAGATGCAAGTCTAGATCTGAGATTGACATGCTCTAAATATGAAGAATATATTAATGTATGTGTAAGCCAGGTATGCTGAAATGTGGCTTAGCTTCCTTGAGGGTTGGGAAATGGAAAGGAAGAAAGCACAAATAATGAGAAGTACACATGCAATAACTTGAGCAATTGAAAAAACACTCTCAAATATAAGCCCAGGATGGAACATGTTGGACATGAATGAATGGGAAGAATTTGTGTATAACTGAACATTCGTAGTCAATACGCTCCTGCATAAAAATGAGATCAGAACAAGAATTATACAGAATTGAAGGAAAAACTATAAAATAAGATGATGCATGATTCACAAGTGATATGTGTGACGATTAAACCCTAGGTGCCAAACCATACAGAAGCATTAAAACGAGACCACTGAAACGAAGGAAAAAGTACTAATCAAAACACAGATACACAATCAAATCAAAATGGGGAATTACTAGTACTTCATTCATGATAAGCCCACATCCATATCAAACTAACATCAGACAAAAGGGGGGAAAAAACTATGATGAATGAGGAGAAAACCCTGATAGATTAGACACATCACAGAAAGAATGGACAACAAGGAGAAAAAAAAAAAAAAGGGATCTAATTCCCGTGCAAACCCTAAATTGAACTATGGAAAAAGAAATTGGTTTCCAGTATAGATCACAAGTCAGTGATTAACAGCCATCTGTGATTAATAACCCTTTGACTACCAATTCAAACAACATGAATGTTATCATAATGGTTGCCACTGTTGGAAGGAGAGATGCGTGGCAGTAGATTAGATTATTCATTATAAGAAACAGAGAGAGAGCTCAAAACTTGTTGGCGATTCTCTACTAATGTCGCATGATTGAGATAAGGAGACAAAGAGAGATGGTGAGTACATACATACATACCTGTAGAGAGAGAGAGAGAGAGAGAGAGCGCGCTCAGTTAGTAGTCTGCAATCAATTGATGAGAGAGAGAGAGGATGAAGTCTTTCTGCAAACTCTTTTCTTCTTTTTCTTTTCGTTCGGTTTTGGAGGGAGAGAGGGAGGGAGGGAGACCAAAATGTTAATAAAGTTGGGTTTTTAGTAAACCATGATTTTCTCTTCCTGATTGAGAATCAATTCACAATCGATATCTACAACCAACTTACCGCACCAATTTACTTTATATTATTCCCTACTTCTACATTACATTAGAAGGTTGCATCCTTATATAAACTTTTTCCTATCGGCAAATATAATCTCCATTCTCCGCTGTATATTAAAATTGTAACAACCTTCTAACTCTTTTATTATAGAGAAGATTGCCGCGAAATCTTAATTTACAATGCTATCATTTTAATTACTATAAATAAAATAATGTATTGTATACAATCGCCTGCTTACCTTTGGCTCAATTAGTTATAACTATGAATAAAATAGTGTATTGTATACAATGGCCTATTTACTTAATTGTGTTATAAAATTTGAGACTTTTTTTTTTTTAACTTTGAGCTTGGTCAATGTAATACATGTAGCCACTCAATTTCACATTCAATGTTCAAGATTAATTGTGAACACTTTGTATCAAAAGTGAATGGTCTCATTATATAATTTCCCATAAAATAGAGAATTTCACATTGCAAATTATGTACAGAGGTTAATTTGTTTTCTTTTCTTTTCATTTTTTCAATATTCCCCCTTTGTTCAATATCGGACTGCTTTTTTTTTATTATTATTATTATTATAGGGATTGATCTTATGTCTGGATCCTTGAACCACTTGGTATATATGAAAATTGTGTAAGCCGAGCGGTCCGAGGCTCTAGACCTCCTAATAGATTTTGATAAATTTTGCACCTACCCATAATTACCATATCTAAATAAATGGAAAGTATAGAATGAGACCGTTTATCTTTCGTACAAGGTGATCACATTAATCTTGACCATTGGATGTGAAATTGGGTGGCTGCAATTATGTTGTTGACCAAGCTCAAACTTCAAATGGAATTTTCTCGAATTTTGTGACATATCCGATCTATCAAATTTCACATCGGATGGTTGTAAGTAATTATGACTACATTATATCAAAGGTAAATAGTCTCATTATGTACAATCTTTTAAATAAATTTCAGATGAAAAGTTTTCCATAGTTTTTAATAGAAAGTCTATTATACGTCGCATGTGAAGTTTATTGCTTTATATGGCATATATTGAAAATAAAAGTAGATTTTGGCTTAAAATATTATAGAAAATTGATGCTAATATTCTCTATTATTCTGCAAATCAAAATCTATCCCCATTCAACTTACCATCGGATCAAACTTTCAAAATCCAAACTAAGGGTATGTCTGACACAACATGATTTAGATATTCAAAATTTCAAAAATCTGGATAAAAGTATTGCCTTGCTTTGTCTATATTTGGATTTTATATTGTCACGATATGCTTTTTGATGGGGCACGTTTGACTGTGTAATTGTATTTCAAAATTTTTATAGATTTATAATTTTTCGACTTTTTGGTTGACAAACTTAGAACTTATCGATTTTAATATTTTGACACATATTCGATGATTGGTACAGGAATGTAAGGCGAAGGAGATATGATATGGGGATATCATCAAGGAGGCCTAGAATCAAGTGCTTTGGTTCTTGTATGGATCCTGATTTGGGTTTGCTCTTCAAAGCTTCAAATTAGCTTCAATGGCAGATGTTAGGGTTCAAATTAGCTTCAATGGCAGATGTTGAACTTCAAATTAGCTTCAATGGCGGATGTTGGGGTTCAAATTAGCTTCAATGGATGTTGTTCTCCCTCTCTAAGATGTTAATCTCTCTCACGAGACTTTCCAATGATCTTTCTACACAACTTTTTTGTTTTTTTTGACAAATGTTATCAGCTATTATTAATGTAAATCAGTTACCCAAAAGGGATTACATTTTTCTGCGCAACTCTTTGATGCTAGAGAGAGAGAGAGAGAGAGATTTGGGGGCTGAACTAAGTGGTGAGAGAGAGATTGGGGTTTAGAGGATCTCTGTTGAGGGAGAGAAAGAGGGTTGCTGATGAGAAAGAGGATTTTAGTTGAATCTTAGAAAAGGGCAGTTCGAAGGGAGAGGAAGAGAGAAAAAAAGGCGGTATGAGTGGATGAGAGAGGGAAAGAGATGCAAAAGTTATTGACGCTCAAAGTGAATCCCGCAAAATTGAAGTACAACTTGAATTTTTGAGAATTCAAATAATTGGAAGCCATCTGAATATAAAAAGATCTAATTTGATCCTATCAAACAAGAAATATTAACTTGTAAAATTCAAATTACAATAGAGCTATATTATTCTGAAATATTGAGATATTAGGGTGTTTTCAAACACACCCTAAACCAACAACATAATTCGGAAAATGAAAATTTAAACTGGTTTTCTGTGAACCAACTGATTCCAATTTTGAAATTTTGACTGTCATTGCGCAACTCGATTTCTTCTGTCTAAACTCAAATAAACCTTTGGGAATTTCAAAATCTGAATCGGATCATTCAAAACCAATTTGGGATTTCAATTTCCTACTAATTTGTTGTAGTTTTTGTTTGGATTTTACAAGTCCAAATCAAAGGTTGGGAAAAAATAAAAGCAAAGCAAAAATGGAGACGCAGGCACTAGATTTTTAATTCTATAAATAACGGGATATTAGCATAAAGTTATTAAGTGAAAAAAAAAGTTAATTAACAAAGTAGAAGAGTGAATAGAGATTTATGTAGTTCGACCATTGTCAAATTTTATATTTTCCTGATTAGAAAAAGATGAAAAATATAATGATTTTTAAGCACTTTATCAAGAACCCTAAAATAAAAATATCTCTCTAGAATACTTCGCTAGTGGGCCACAAGAAAAATCACCCCCTCATTTTCTCTTGTATCCTCTCCAAATGTATATAATTTATCTCTAAAAATCACCTTGATATGACTGGAAGCCCGAAAAGTAAACCACATACAACCCTCTCCGTGTTCGTAAATTTCCTAGATGAGAACTCTTGATCCGAATCGGAATTGGTCAAGGCCAAACCGGTTTTAGGACAATATGGGTCCCAGCTTAGTTTCCTGCTAAAACACGTTCTTTTATATTGTTTTTTTTGTCTTTTTAAAGTTTATATAGTGTTGTTTAGGTCCTCCTAAATCCCCACCCGCAAACCCCTGCTTTTATTTTCTTTTTTTATTTTATTTATTTATTTTTATATTTTTTGAATCACTAATTCAAACCAATCCGGATCGCCAATCCAACGATTCGACACTTATATGTGATGTGAATCATCCACCCAATCCTCCAGGTTTTGAAACACTAATCGATACCAAATACAGAGATTCCCTCAATTATAGGATTGATTTACTTTTCTCGTATTTATGAATGTTAGTTTGAATAAAAGAGGGACATACGTTCCTTTAAACACACGTTTTAAATCAATCATCTAACCACATGCTAGAAAAGTTCTACACCACATGAATTTCATTTCCCTATATATATATATATATATACACAAGAGTGCTATTTCTATAATGTTGCAACCTTAAACAATCCAATTAAGGTGCACCTAGTGTTTTTGTAACATGTAATTTAGGTGTAAAAAATTGTTACGATTATCTTAAAAATTATTTTTATATCTAATTATAAAATTTTAAACTTAAAATTTGTCAAAATCAAGTAGATCTATAAATATATGAAAATCATGAAAATGAACGTTCTAGATAAAGTGTTGTAAGATGCACTATTTCTAAGACTCAAAATCTTTTTTTATATATATTCATATATCTCGATGTCGAGATGATCAATTAGAGGGTTTTTCAACATTAAAACAACATTCTTCGATGGATTTTTGAGTGCATCTGTAATTCTATATTTTAAGGTTGCAACCTTATATATATATATATATATATATATATATATATATATATATATATATATATATTGTTGGGTTTATGTGGTCTTTAAAGGCTTTGTGAGTACTTGTAAAATGAAATGATATAGTGGAACATGAACTCAGTGGGAGTGTGATCCCTCGTGGACCATACTAAGCAAACAATGGTCTGCTGATACCGATATGTGCTTAACGATCTAGGCCAGTCGGTTGGAAAAAACCCATGTTATCTATGCATGAAGAACAAACCGATGAGGGTTTATAAGTTAACCCTTAATGAGTTCGGAGAACATGCTTGGATGAGTGAGCCGAGGGATTGTATGGTCCTTGTGTGTGATGGTGGCCTACAAAGATAGGGGCAAAAACCTCATCCATGTACTATCACATGGTACGCATATCGAAATGATCTTTGCCAAAAGAAAGCAGTGAAGAAAAAAAAAAGAAAAAGATATTCCCTTATAAAAGATCACATAGGTCTTTCTTTCATATATATGTTTCATGAAATTTCTGCAACAAAAGACTGAATTATTCCACGGAGTCTTGAGCAAAATGATAATGGGTATCTAGATATTTAGTCCTATCATGAAAAAGATGATTTATTTATTTATTGCTAAATCTAGAGTACTTTGGTTATCACAATCAAGTTGTATTCCTTATTGCACAACTCAAATTCTCTAACCAACCTATTTAGCGAAATTGTTTATTTAGATTCATGAGTGAGTGGCATATACTCGACCTCCTTAGAAGACAAAGTTAGTATAGATTTCAACCTCAATAATCAGCTAATTGCTCCGCCTAAAAAAAACTTGGTAGTAGATCTTTATCACCTACAAAATTGCATCAACAAAACCAGTAATTTTCAAATCCATTATACCTTAACAATACCAACATTACAAGTTATCTTTAGCTAACGAACGACTCACTTCATGATGTCTAATGATCACAGCTATAATTTGTCAGGTATAAAAAAATCCCACTATTTGTGTTATGTCAGGTTCAAAGCTAACCATAGGAAGCATGAGGCCCCTGCTGCTATTAATACGGTACTCGATAAACATAATTAAATTCAACAGACTTTTCCACTAATAAGATTCATGATCAGATTATCTTTATGATTCTGGTAAAGAACAAAATAATATGATTGCAGTCTTCTTCACTAATTTGCACATATGGAGCCGTCAACTTGCTAAATAGGCCACCACATAGATTATGAAATAGTCAACAAAGGAAAACTCACTAAGAAGAGATTTACTTTCAGTTGTCAACATTTTCTTTTGACCTATAACTCTGAGAGGGTGAGAATGCTTGTGTACCCTTCAAGCATCCACATCACATAGACGTACTTCTCCAAATTTCAATAACATACCTCGATGTTTAGCATTCTATTACATCATCACCATCATTCGAGCTTTATTCTAACGTTTTGATATACATTTAGTATAATATCAAACATATTGTGATCCGTATGATCAAACACTTCGATCAACATCAAACTAATTGGACAAAGAGGTACTGAGACACTGGGACCCTCCAGAAAATGAAATGACTTGGACGTCCTACCTTCTCTCTCCACCTCTGTCCATCAATTGGATTGGATGGTGATGACCGTCATTATCATGGTTTCTTCATGATCATATAGATCATTGTACCTTCCCTTCCCCACAACACTCTTTCTTCGAATATCGCAGTGCTCATTGTGATCCGACAATGTGCCCAAAGTTTCCCATGCACATGGTTTTGTTACTTTCATGAGTTTCATTGCACTTTTGGACAAAATCTCAATTCCCCGAATTCCGAAATAAATGAAATCAAATTATTGGAGTCTCATAACAGATTTATTTATGAAAAATCAAGAAGTTTTTGCTATATGCGCCAATGATCACAAAATAGCCTCTTTGGGATTGTTTTTGTAGAATACAAGATTGATTTCATCTCTCTTCCAAGCTATGATAGAAAGTTTTTAACCGCTTAGAAAACAAATGGGAATGGAGTAGTTCCATCTTCAGTTGATACCTATATCCTCATCCCCAAGTAAAAGCCATAGCATCATTTTCTACCACAATTCGAAACTCTGATAATCAATTTTCACTCCCAATGAAAGTGAAGTTCTTACTTTCTCAAGTGCAGAAATACTAGACAGCATGCTGTTGTTGCTCTCTAGCCCTGCGAGCACAGTCAGCGAATGCATTGACTACATCAGCACATTTGAGAGGATTATCCTTTGAGTGTTCCTTGTAACATTGGAGGCACGCATCCTTCTCCCTCAAGCATGGCACTGGCTTCTGGTACGGAAGCTTGAACTCCTTGTCTCGCAGCTCCTTTGCCCTCAGTGTTACTTGCTCTGCCAAGTTCTCTTCCTGTTTCTGCAGCCTATCCAACACCCTCTCACTCTCCCTAAGAACTTCATGGATCGCATTAATCTCTTCCTCATTCGCAGCAGTAGCAGAGGGAATTTCAAGGGGAAGCTGCCTCAGTGGTAAAGGTAAGAATGGGGGCATCATCTTGATTGTGGAGTCGTCATGATGATGGCTAAGATTGGGGGCTTGTTGCGGCAGAGGAAGAGGCCATTTCCTTGATTTGTTTCGGGCGGGGGCCTTCTTGGGCTTCTTCTTGACTTCATCTTCGATGATAAGCCTATTGACCAGATTGGAGCTGATCTGGATACCAAACGACTCACTCATGCCTACAAGCAACATGCAAGACCATAATCAACAATCTTCAAACTTGAAAGATATCCCAATCTAACTTAACAATCAGAAAGCCACTAACTAACACATTAGTAGCCCCCTCTTTTGACTCAAGCATCAACCACAATGAATCAAACATCCCACACAACCATTACAACAACAAAGACATGCAAAGAGCAGTTATACGACCCTTGCAGACCTGTACACCTTGGATACAATTCTGTTGTTTCTTTAAGGTAATAGAATTGACCAATTACTAGATGTTTCTCATGAATTAGATGAGAAGAAAGAGCTAGTTTTTTTATCCTTTTATTTTTATTTTTATTTGGTGAAACTACAGACAAAAGAGGGAGTTCTCCACTTATTAAACATATTACAACCTGATGATGAATTTATTTGAGAAAAAAAAAGAAGAAGAAATGAACAAGCACCTTGTATATTATCGAATGAAAGAAACCCCTTATCCAGAATTTATCAAATAAAATTTATAAACTATCAAGGGGTCGGGAGTTAGACTAGGTGGGCTTGCCATGTGCACGTAGAACTAAGGGGTTATGAGGGATGATTTGGTTCAAGTGGAAGGCTCTAAAAGGGTATGGGGAAGGTCCAAAAATACGTGGATGGAAGTAGTGAGAAGAGATACAATAACTTATTGTCTGACAGATGGTATGGCCCTTGATAGAGTAGAATGGTGGAATAGGATTGATGTGGCCAACCCAAATAGTTGGAAACTTGAAATAAGGCTCGGATGATGGTGATGAAGGGGTCAAGAGTTTAAGCATGTTGTGAGGTGAGTGGTTTACGATTATTTGATCATTGCCATTATGTTGCAGGAGACCAAAGCTGAGACAATTGTCTGTGATTCATTTTGAGATTTTTTTAACTGATGGTTGGTTAAACGAGAGTATATCCCATGTCAGGGGATATTCTGGTGGTATGGGGTTTGGAAAACCTGGTTAGATAAGATATTGTCGCTGGAGAACTCTCACTTTTGGTCAGATTCTGAAATTTTAGTGATGGATGTTGTTGGAATATGACAACAGTTTATGGATGAGACCAAAGATCCTGAGAGGATAGAACTGAAGTGGGGCAAGTTGGTGCCAAGAATAGGCACGAGGAGCCTTGGGTCCTTGGTAGTGATTCAAATGTGGTGCAATTCTGCTTTGGAAGAAGAGATTTAGTCCTAACTGAAGTTTAGGACATCAACCGCCAAACATCAACAGCAGTCAAACCAATTGAAGTTTTATTTTGAATCTCAAACGATTAAAATTCGAATGACAACAATTCAAATTCCAATGAGATTTAATCCTAAGTTCCAAATCCGTTTCATTACATCATCAACCATCAAAAAGGAAAATTAAAGGCACAAGATCAACAAATCATCACAAAATCATATTTTTCTTAACAAATTCTCTCGTCAAAGTTATAAAAGCACTATGATCATTGAGAGGAGACCCTTTTGGGGGACCCTAATATCCTTTTGGAATTAGAATATGGTAAAGCTAGCACAAAGCAGCCCCATGACAGGGGGTTGCACAAAGTTTTGTCCTCAGTAAGTACTGCAGTGAAAACTCATTCGTCAAATATCAATAGGGTGAGACCATCAAGGCTTAGCAAGGTTGTCCTGCGTACACTTCCTATATTTGGACTAACTGATCAAGAGTGTTCCTAACTGAACTGAGTTTGGATGTAAATGAAACAAGTGTCTTTGTAACCTCTTGGAACTCCTCTACAACCCATATTTAATAAAAGAAAACGAACTCGGTTGCTCATTTCGTGTCTTCTGGGATTATCTTATTGGAGTCTGTCCATTTCTTTTAATATTCTGTAAAAGGCACATTTTGGGGTGACCAAGGAGTAAAAATTTTGCTTTATTTTAGTGTTAACTATATTTCATTAATGCGACGTCTTCAAGACTGGACCGGAAACCAAACCTGGTGAGGGCACGGGCACCGATTCAGTTGGACCGAGTCCGACCACTGAACTGGACTGGTTCACCGGTCGGACCAGTGTAATAAATTAACAATTAAGCAAAATGGTAAAATAAGGAAACATGGGAAACTAGAGAAAATTATAGAAAATAAGGAAAAATCTAAATAAAAAAAAAGGAAAAGTGTAGGAGAATGTTTTACCGATAAAATCTTTTCATCAAGATGTTAAGTCTTTTCCTACATTTTTACTACTACACTGATCTGATAAAACAAGGTTAAACGTAGGGAAAGACTAAACCAGGTGCCTCCAAACTGTGGAATAATAGATTTACCAGGAAAGAAGAAATAAAACAGTAAAAAAATTCAGAAATATCACTAAATAGTAAATAGTTCAAATAACACTAAATTTGGACCAACCGGTACACATTAAATCTCAAACCATCAATAACAGTAAAAAATTTTTTTTTAAAAAAACAAACAACAGAAAATTTAGAGAAACCACTACAGTAAAAAAAAAAAAAAAATATCAAAAGAGAAGTCAACAATCTAAGAAATCACATTTAGACTAAAAAAACCTACAACAGAAAAAAAAAATATTCCCACGAAAAAAGCATGGAAGAGCATCCCCCAGTTGATGGAATGGATACTGGAATGAGATTGAATGATCACCAATCTAGAGATTCAAGGCTCATTACAAGATATCTTACAAACACCCACAAATTTCTCCTACTTTTTCCAACTATAAATCACTTAAGCAAAATAAAGGTTTAGTATACTTACTTGGGCTTCGGATTGATGGCGGGATGTGCCGTCCAAAATCGCCGGGAAAAAACCCAAGAAACGGTGGAGAGAGGCAGCACAAAAATTCCCCTATCCAGATCTCTTTCTCTAAATTTCGTTTCTTTGTAGGGCTTATTCTTCTCTTCAGTTGAGTATGACACTAATGCCCCTATATAATTAAAAAAAGACGAAAATAGAAAAAGGCAAAATGGGTATTTACAGCGAAATAAAAAGGTGCAAATAGGTAAACTGGTAGACCATATAGAAATATTGGACCAGCATTGGAACGGCTTGCACATACATTAGACAGCCCTATTCAAATCCAGATATGGATCTAGCCAGATCCGACCCCGATCTCACCCCTAGGCACACACACCGGTGTTTAAAACGTCGTTATTAGGACGAAAACCGGTTCTAGGATTTGAATTAATCCTAAATGTAGGGTTGGCGGGCCGGGCTAGCCCTATTTCCCTTGAGTGCTGGGCCACGCCAGGTAAAATTAAAAAAAAACAATGCAAAAAGATGATAAAATGAGGCCGGGCTTGTTAGGCCACATTTTGTGGCCCAAGCTCCACCAGTTATATGGGAATGATAAACCCTAAAAATGACATATTAAAAGAAGGATGTAGTTTCCATAAGGTTGCAACCTCAATCAATCCAATTAAGGCATACCTCCAAAATTTATCATAACATGTAATTTTGGTGTAAATTTTTTTTAGGATTATCCGAAAATTTATTTTTATATCTAATTATAACATTTTAAACTCCAAAAATAGTTAAAATCAAGTCGATCGATACACATGAAATCTTAAAAATATACGGTCTAGATAATGTACTGCAAGATACACTATTTTTGGGAATCAATTTTTTATTTTCATACATCTCGATGTTGAGATGATCAATTAGAGCGTTTTTAATATTAAAACAGCCTTTTTCGATAGATTTTTGAAGTGCATCTTTAATTATACATTTTAAGTTTGCAACCTTATATAAACCCTTTCTTAAAAGAAAAAGGAAAAGAAAATAGTGATGTGATAGGCACTTTCTTGATGGAGTTACACAAGCAGCAATGTATTACTTTAACAATAGATAGAGAATAGGGAGAAATTAACCATAATCTCACCAATTTGTCAGAGTCGGCCTGGCCTGTCTTTGGAGAAGAGGCCTCAAATTGGGAGGTGCAAAGCTTCCCTTTTTTTTCTTTCTTCTGCAGATTGCAGGGGTGGGAGAGGGCTACGAGGGAGAAATGTTTATAGAGATAGAGATAGAGATAGAGAGAGATGGAAAGAGACAATGAATGGGAGGAAGGGAGAGCTTCGGCTACGAGAAGGGATAAGGTAAAGGAGAATGAAAAAAATATGGAAGGGAGCTTTCTTTAGATAGTGAAGGTCTAAAAGGTTGAGGCTCTAAACAATCAAAATAAGGAGCACCTTCAAATAGTGTCAAAAAATGTAGTTTCAATACTAAAAATCTTTTCTTTGTGATAGCCTCAAAATATATTTTCATCTCTAATTATAACATTTAAAACTTCAAAAATAGTGTAGATCAAACAGATCTATAAAAACTTAAAAATTTTGAAAATTGACGGTCCAAATATACATTATAAGATGAATTATTTTCAAAACTTGAAACCCAGTTTTTCCTCATGTCCATCCATCTTGATGACGAAATGATTAATTTGAAGATATTTGAGCATCTAAAGAACCTCAAGAGCCTCACACTTATATGTACTTTTTCCATAATGTAGGGTAAATGCCAAAAGTTGGTGACGTCCTCTCCTTGTATGAAAGTTAAAAGTCGCCCTGCTTCAAATCTAGCTGCCAGAGAGTTGTGACCTTCTAATACTAGAGAAGACGGATCCTTTTTCTATATACATATATAAAGATTATCTTATCTTAATAATTAGGATTAGAACACTTATTAGCGACTTAAATCGAGAGAAATGATGGCAATACTTCTCCCCGTTCATGGTTTAGGGAGATGGAGCAAAGGATGTTTGGAAGACATCGATATCAAGTTCTACATTCTACAACCCTAGAGCCCTCAGTTAAAGGGTGAACTGAATATACTAGTTTTCGTGGCACCATGCATGCATCACTCTGATCCCTTTTTGGGTAACTAATTAACGTAATGAGAGTGCACCCGTCCAAATTAAGTAAAAGGAATGAGAAAATTTTGATTCTGAAAGGTTCATACATAACATTGAAGATCTTTCATGATGGATAAGAGTGGGACTTCAAAATTCTTCAAAATTTTGATGTGATTTTCTTCTGTCCTAGATTGCCCCCTCATTCAGCAATGGGCCCTAAATCAACTTGACATTAGGTTTAGTAAAGTTCAAAAATAAGACTCTTACATTTATAATTTAATGGAACAGGCTTGGGCCCACTAGTCAAACACCATCATGGGTCTTAGTTCGAGCCAAGTTACATACTCCAGCTCAAAAAGCCCATTCAATGCCAGTGGATTAAGCTTCATATTAATGTCAAAATCTTAACAGGCTTCCTCTTGAAGTTTATCCGCTATTCCAAGTTATTTTTATACCGGGCATCTATATTCTTCCCCATGAAACATTAAAAAATGGAACCAATAAAGCTATAATAATACAGATGTTTTGGTTACTTTTAACAACTGAAAATGGTAAAGGATACTATCTATAGACAGGAAATGGTGGCAAGTTCAATTCCCTACAGAGGCTGCTTGTGTTGGGCACAATTCCCCCCTTACAAGGTTTTAGAATACCATCATCAACAAAATCCCTTAGAAGATGGGACGGGTCCTTTGCACCTCCATGCTGTAAAAATTGAGTTCTGAGGGCTTCACCTACAGATCTTGACAATGGATCCTCAACACACACATCCTGCCATATAGTTGCTGCAAAGCATTTTGCATACAAGTAGCTGTAATAACCTACACCACCAGAACCATCGAGAGTTTAAAATTTTCAAGTTGAGAGAATATATTTCGCACCCACCAAAAAGCAGGCTGGGATAAATGCATGTGTTCTTCTTTTTGGTGAATTACATACCTGCACCATAATTTATAAGATGGCTGAATCGCGTATGCCAGTGTGTTCCCTCAACGTGTCTCCAGCTAGTGTACTGCCTTTTCAGTTCGGCAACGATGGCAACTGTGTCCCGTGGTGAGGGTGTCGGCTCCCCAAATAGTGTTTGGTCCATTACTGAAAATAATATCTGAGGGGCAACCAGTCAATTATCATCAAGCAAGAAACGTTCCCACCCAAAAAGCAATGGATCAAGTTAGGAATGGCCACTAGGCCCGGGTGGTCAGGGTGGCAGGGTGCCATAACATGCCATCCGGAGTTCCTATCCTACCAAGGTCCCAAGTTAACATTCAAAAGGAAAAAATAAAGCTACTACTCAAGCAAGGGCAGGAAGTCAATCCAATCAGAAGTAAATCGACTTGTTAACACTCATATGATTGAGGCAAAAATTGTGGGTCTTTGATACTCTCAAATCAATCCCTTTGAGAAATCAAGTCTCCAAGGCCTTACCTGGCGCTGCAATTCCGTCGCCGCAAACATTCTTTTCGCACCATTCATCGATGCCACCAGTTTCTCAGGTATTGTATCTCCAGTTGAATAATGTTTAGCAAATGTCCTTAGAACTCTATAATCCCATGCATAATACCTATGAAATCACCAAAACACTGATCCAAGTTATCTCATCGCGGCTCCCTTGTAGTACTAGAATCATATATCAAACTATGGCACTCACTACATGTACATTTAATAAACACAGGAAAGTAAAGCAACTAAACAAAAGTACGATCTAGACGTACTCAAAAAGGTTTGCAGGTGTCTCGGCTAAATCAATGACCATCCTGGTACCCGAAAAATGTTGATAATCCTATATGATTTGCTGTGGAGCAAGTCAGCCAGCCAGTTTTAAAAAGGTCATAGATATGCTCCATGATATCAAGGTGATCACATACCGTGCGTGATAGCAAGGAATGGAGAGCATGTCCAAACTCATGAAAGAGCGTTTCTACTTCCCAGTGGTTGAGCCTGGGAGTTGATGATCCATATGGAGCCGAGAAATTGCAAACTAATGCTACCACCTGAAAAAATTGTCACAAAAAAATACTATAAGAAATTTTTGTTTACTGGAACTATAAATAGAAACATGCAAGAGTTGGCTACCTATACTGCAAGTTCAACTTAGAAGTAGAAGTTAAAATGAGAGGCGGACCATGCCCGAAAATAAAATTAAATCAAAATTTCTTGCAATTAAGCATTGAACTTTCATAGGGGTGGTAAAATCATTGCTACTTCTCGACCCTTGCGCTATGGTGCTTTGTCTCCAGTTCGATGCCTTCCTCACTGATTCTTGTTCTCATGTTTCTTTTATGGATGTTACAGCACATTCACAGGGATGTGGTTTCTAGAAAGCACCACTACTTTGAGCATTTATTCGTAGCTTTAGATGGTGCTCATTCGCCATAGGGATTTTTCAAGCTTAGTTTTGATGGTCATCCTCCGAGAACTTGGGCCCATCCCATAGTGAGAGTTTTAGTAGAGATAGAATAGCCAGGACCCTCAAGGCCTTTCCCTTTTCTGAAAAAGACCCCCCGACCTTCCCCAGGCTGAATGATACTTTAATGATAATACAAAGACATGAGTGAAATTTCTCTTAATGGGTCTAAAGATTTTTGTTAAGTTTTTCTCTGGCACATTCACTGTGGAAGGGTATTCCATTAATGTTATTAGATGGGTTATCAGTGAGGGGTCATCCAAGCCAGAGAAGTTGGAAGGAATCCTTCACCATTGGCGAAACCTACTTAACCCTATGACCTTTATTTCTCTATTTAATTCCCCTGGTTTCTGATTGAGACTAAACTTGATGTACCTTAACTTTCCCAACATTGTTATCCTTGAAGAGAATGACAAGAAAAAAATAAACATTGGTTGCTCAATCAATATGTCTTGCAATGGTATGTAGAAGTGTACACCTCCAAAAACTTATTCCCAAACTATAAACGAGAAGGATTTGTATGACATATACATCATAGGGTTTCTCCATCCCGTCAATGCCTTGGACAGTGATGGTGTGGGAATGGTCCTTACACTTAGCATTAATGACATGTTTGGTGGAATCCGCTCTTCAAACATCACAGTTCAAACAGATGACTTTACATTGACGGCCCACCATGGCCATAATCTTTCTCAGGTCACATACTGGCAATCATGAATTTCCCAAAAGAGAAATGGTAAAGATTTAGCAAAAAATTCTAATGGAGATTCATCCGCTGTTCTTCTCCGGCTGCATTCTAATTCTTGTAAATGCTCCCTAGGTTTTTCAAGCATCCATCAAAGTTCAAAATACTCCTCAAGTACCTCAAATAAACTCACAATTGCATCCTCCACCTTTTTCTTTTTGATAAGCACCGTATCCTCCATCGTAATCAACTTCAGGAGTGTTAGTGCCGCATCCCTAAGAGAAAGAAAAGAGTTCATCCCGAGTTTATAACACAAAATCATATGAAAAACTTCATTTTATGTTGCAAAAGAAGTATAGATTTTAAGTGACTTCTGTTTTTCTTTTTCCCCCTTTTTATGTGTTGTTGAAGAAATCCAGATTCTATGTTAGTCTTAAGTGACTCCGAACACTCAATCATGACATTCATGGCATTCACCAAAACTTAATACAATTAAGAGTTGATTTTAAGGGACTTCTGTTTTTCTTTTTCCCCCTTTTTATGTGTTGTGCAAGACATCCAGATTCTATGTTAGTCTTATGTGACTCCGAACACTCAATCATGACATTCATGGCATTCACCAAAACTTAACACAATTAAGAGTTGTTCTTTATATCAGTACACTTTTTAAGTTATTTGTTGGCAAAGAGTGAAATTTACTATCAAGACTCAATGGAGTTAGCAAGCTCATTCTCAATTGAAGGAAAATGGAGCTTTGAACATCTTTGGTTTAGAAATATCACATATCCATCACAGAGAACACAAATATTGATCTATGCTAATCAATGGGCAGAACACCATATAATTCAAAATGAGAAGAAACATCTTCCATTTCAAAATTGAGAACATGGATCTCCTTTAGTGATTGTAATTTATTGCCAGTATCATTTATAAGATATTGAACAAAATACTTTTAACATTGGAGTTTGGTATGTTCAGCAAGCTAGTCAAGGTTCAGAATAAGCACATACATTACATTGGAAACATACTGATCTCTTTTTTATTTGCTTAACATTCTTTCAGCTCCTTAAACTGTTTGAACTGGAGTTTGATCCTAAATAGGGACTATCTAAGACAAAAGTAGTGGGAAGAGCCAGAACCGACTGTCATGATAACAATAACTTTACAGGCACCAGAAACTTTAAATGATGCCCTTCAATGAAGGTCTTAAAATTATTGAACATGCGAAGGAATGAAGCATGGAGTTCGCACATACAATATATCACAGGGTTTCCACATCTACATCAAAGAAATGTTTACGTATGGCTTGAATGCAAAAAGAGAAGAAGAAAGGAACTAACAGGCAGTTGATAGTTCATTTCTGATAACTGCCTTCCACCTTTGATTGCAAAATGTGCACAACCTGGATACTTACCATTCCTGGAGTACAAATCAAGATACATATAGCCTAAGTCACCCTGCAAAAGTCCGCAAACTAAATTTTGCATGAGCATATAAAACCAAAATAAAGAATGTTACTAAATAGTACAACTTGTTACTGAATGAGTTAGTGAAACAATAGATTGAATAGTTTAAATTTGAGCACGAGCATATAAAACTAAAATAAGGAATGTTACTAAATAGTACAACTTGTTACTAAATGAGATAATGCAATCTATTATACAACTTCTTACCAAATGAGATAATGAAACAATAGATTGCAATAGTATGCAAAAAGTTCACATTAAGCATGTAACAAAAACCATTGGACCATCAATTGAAGATCAGTTCAGAATGATCCCACAGCGTGCCAAATACAACATACAAGCAGTGTTTCCAAAAATGGCGGGTGGCGCCTAGGCGACCGGGGGTTTCTAAGCCGCCGAGCGCCTAGGCGGCCCAGGTAGAATATGAAGCATAGGAAGGTGTCTGATCCAACTGTTTTAGGGCCACATTCTGTGTAAAAACTAAAAATTGCATATTGAGGCATATAGCACATTAAGAATACATAACATAATATCCATAATCCATACATTTCAGACCATTAGTCCATACTCCATACTCCATAGACTCCATACACAGCAAAAATAGGAAAATATAATCCAACATTCAAAATTTTCGAATTCAGTCATCAATTCATCAAGAAGGAAAGGAAAGAAGTAACACATATGACATATCAAATGTTCGTAGTCCCCAATCCACATACACTCCTCCATAATCCATATCCATAGTTCATACATACATATAAGAGGAGGAAAAGAAAAAGGAAAGAAATATAGAATTGAAGACTCAAATTGGTCATCACTCATCAAGCATCATCCAAAAAGGAAGGGTCAGCAGCATCATATGCATCGGAGTTGAGCCCATTGTCATCGGAATCATCTCCCTCCTCAACATAATGGTCGTCCTTCTCTGTGTCTTCTAGATTTGCCTCTACTTCCTCCTCTTCCTCCGCCACACTCATCCTTTGTGAAGAAGATCTAGTGTCCCTAGGAGGGTCGTATGTGCCTTCTGGATTTGCCTCTACTTCCCCCTCTTCCTCCGCCACACCCATCCTTTATGAAGAAGATCTAGTGACCCTAGGAGGGTCGGCTGTTGTCCCTGAGGTCTCAATGACCATATCCTATGTCAATTCTTTATGCCCCTCGACCTCATCATCATCAACCAATCACTCCAGAGCATTATCCATGTTTTTTAATCTGGGGGGGGGGGGGGGGGGGGGGGTTTCTCTCAGCAAATCTGCCCTTCAAGTATCGATTGAATTTTACATAAACTAGATCATTGAGCCTCTTTGTTTCAAGCTTGTTTCTTTGCTTTGTATGAATCTACTAAAATCAAATGAAACTAATTAATGTCACAAATTTACAATTGACATAGTAATTAGTAATTACTAATTACTAATACAAATTCGTAAACGGCAAACTAATAAAATAGATTAACATCTCATAAGTACTCCAATTCCGCTCACAACAAGAGGGAGTAGTGGTTAGGCTTAGGATCTAAATGCCCAACTTTTGTAAGTTTGGAGCACTACACCCATGTTGGCTCCACCAATTGGCCACAAATTGATAATGAATTACGATTACATATGAAATATAAAAAACAAACAATAAACATGAAACTTGAACATGAGGATTGGGTTAACTGGATCAATTTTGGTCCTTTGTCTCACCGCCATTGGACTCCCAAAAGACTTCAATGCCCACTCGTAACTTATTAGCTCATCAATGCATATAGTCTTAGATATCTTGATTAGAGACTAGCACATCCAAATACTTATTATATCCAATCATAATTGGGTCATTTGTGTATATCGCTATCAACATAATGAAAGTTGGGTTTAAATAATAACCAACAGTATACAATGGTCAATGTAGCTGCCTATCCCACTTCTCATCAATAATCTTCCAAACTGGCTCATAGTAGTTCATATCATTATCCAAATTGGGGGCTATCTCTCTCTTGCAACTTTTAATTGCCTCATGTATGTAGCTCATGGTGGGCTTGTCACTGTCAACCATGCGAAGGACTTTGACAAGAGGAAAAAATACTTTAAGAGCATCCTCCACCACTAGCCAAAAATCCTTAAATAGCACAATATGTCTCACCTTCTTCCCTTTCTGAACCCTGACCCATTTGCATGCTCTCCAATCATCAGAGGTGAACATCTGCCTCAACTGAACTCTCCTCGAATGTTTGTTATGTAGACATAGGTACCAAGTAGCAAATCTCGTGATCCCCAACCTCACTATCTCCTTCTTCTTTGTAAATCACACATCATGATGAGAGTAAGGGTGTGTTTATAAATGAAAGCTATAACTGACCTGGCCTTCTTAGCTGCACCTGCAATCTCGCTCAAACCTCCAATAGCCTCAAGCATGAGGTCTATATAGTGTATTGCGCATGGTGTCCAAAAGATATGAGGGTAGGCTATGCGCAACAATATGCACAACAAATTAACAACAACAACATTAGGAGCAGCATTATTTGTGACACCCTTTATAATATGCTGCTCCCCAACCCCCTTGTTGTTCTTCTCTAGCACTTTAAATATGTAATGGGTATCATGGCTATCATCAAAACAATCCTTAAAGGACAATTCACAAACAAATTCATCTGACTTATTTTCTTCTTGTCACTCCAAGTATCAGTCATATCAGAAACCCCATACAAAGCGCATGCATCCTTCTGTGACTCCACAATCTCCCTCGTGACATTCATCTCTTTTTTCAAAAGAGTCTATGAAAGCCCATATGGGGTTGGGGGCTTCAACCCAAGCTCAAATTGGAATGCCTACCTCATAAAACCACTGCGCAATGTACGAAGTAGCTCTCTCTCTCTCTCTCTCTCTCGTCCTTCTTGATTTTGTTTTCAATGGTTGTTTGCTTCTTCATTTTCTCACCTACAACTTCAAAGTCAGAACTCGAAAAAAACGAATCTATAGAGGCCCCCAAACCCGAGGCCTCTTAGGCCCCCCACCCCTAAAACCAACTGCAACTCCCTTTCCTTTCCCCCTAGTCTGGGCCTGGGACATAGTAGGTTGCTTCACCTCATCACACCCCTCCTCATCACCATCATCAAAATCATAATTAACACGAACCCCCAAACCTTAGCTTTGCAATGCATGTCTCTCTTTCTTCTTTTTTCTTTTTTACTATATTTATATAATTTTTTATCTCCTCCCTAATCGCATCAGGAACCTTTTTTATAAGGGGCAACATCACCCCTGATACCAGCAAGATGTTTCTTGAATGGTTTATACCACCATTTGTATCCTTCTCACAATAATTGCATCTTATGCAATTTAGATATAAAGGGCTTGGGTTATAGTTGTATTTCCTGATTACCACTTTTATTAGTACCTGAAGAAGACATCTCAAATTAATACATCAATTTGAGAAACAAAATTTTCACTAACCATGATTGCATGATCTTCAAACTTCCACAATTGAGATGTTTTCCAATATCAAAATCTTCTAAAAAACCCTCCAATAGGCCTAAAAGATTTCCAAAAGTAAAAGCAAACGTAAATCCAAACTCAAAGGGAGATATTTGAATCGATGTTTCGAAACTTTGAGAAATCCTTCAATCTTATGGAAATCACAAAATCTCAAATTTTTGACGTTTTTCTCTCTCTAAAATAGTTCAAATGGGATTTACGTTGCATATGAACCTAACTACCCCCCTTTTGTAGGCCACCTATGCCTAAGCAATGCACCCAGGTCCCCTTGGCCTGCCCAAGCAGGCTACTTTTTAAATCAATGCACACAAATTACCTTCAAACTATAGGACAAGCCAAATGCAATTGATGTTCATCAAGAATAACACCACCTCAACGAATGGTGGAGAGTTTAATTTAAGAAATTATTAAATGATGAACACAACAGGAAAATAGGGGCAAAAGGAATTATTGGCATAAATGAGGGCAGAGGTCATATATACATTTGTACGATTAGGATATTAGACGTGAAATAAGCTTTGAAAAGGATGAAGATACGAAAGGTTTTCAGAGCAGATAGTATCTTGATAGAGCTTAAAACCAGGGGTTTTACACAAGGTATTCAAAATAAAAAAATTTAAAAAGACTTTACAAAAGCTTCAATTGAACCTTCGGAAATCTCCAAATTACTACAATCAAGAGTATTACAAACATAATAGTCCTTGACTCACAATAACAACCTTACAACATGCGCATTGCTCTTTTACAATATGATTGAATCAAAATACATCAAAAGCAAAGACTAAATAAATAAATGCGCATGAGTTTGATATCACTTATGGGAAGCCGATTTAAAATATTCACCGTGCGAATACTGCATCGATATGGGTACAACCCTTGCTATCACTCGGAACCAATAGCGCAAGAAAGCGTCGTTGTAATCTAATCTCGAGAAGCAATCACACAAGAACCACACTAGAAGCGACATCACTCTATAAAAGAGATCAAAGGAACATCACGTGGATCACAGAACAATGAGAGCCAAAAGTGGGAGAAAATGGAGCCAAAACGGGCTAAAAAAGAATTAGGCTGTGCACTACGGTTTGGTCCAAACATCCAAACACTAAATGGGATTAAATGGGTATGGCTTGGTGCATGAGGCACACTAGAAGCTCACTATTATGCACATCATACTTGCATTTACAGCAACATAGATGACATAACAGTTTGCACTTAATAGGCTCAAAACTACACCATAAGAAAGCATATTATGAAGGCTCTTTAACATGAGACTAAACTACTTCAAGATGGAACGATGAAGTGACAGAGCTTAATGATGTGAGTCATTACAGCAGCATACTCTTTCAAAATAGTAGGTTGTTCCAATGGAGGAGTGCGTGATGAGGCTCACGAAGCCATGCTTCCATTATGGAGTGGAGAGCATGCATTAATTCTCACTAAGGGGGGAGAGACAAGTGTGAGATGAAGAGAAGGAGCAATGGGAGTGGAGCGTGGACCGCTTGAAGACCAGAGATCAAGAAATAAAAATGAGGCAAACGATTGTTCAATGAGGTGAGATGGGTCCTATTTATAAAAGTTCCATATGTGGGCATATAACCTAGATTAGAGCTCGACGCCCATTGAGTGATCCAAGGGTTGAGAGGCCAAATACTTAGCCTTATCAATCACTATTGGTAGCTATCACATGAATGGTGATGATCAAGCACACCCTTATCACCATGCCCATAAAACACCTCCAAAACTCCAAAAATTGCATAAGTGCCCATCAAACCTTAATTTTCAGTTTGATCACATCTCAACCATTGATTTTTAAGACATCCAACCATCACCATCAATTTTGAACTTGAATTTGAAAAACAAATGCGGGTGGCGTGCCACCCTCTTCTTTCACCTATTTTGTTAAACTTGCACTCCACTTAACCTAATGGAGTATCATTATCATGGGGGAACATTACATCATCGTATGTCATGGTGTGTCCCCCTTATCCTCTTACCACCAATCACAACTCCTCATTTTGAAAGTCTAACGGTCCTCAAATCACAAAATTACAATATTAATGATTTTATGGAAAATATGAAAACCCTACATATACACATGTATAAACACATGCCACCGCAAGTGTCCCACACATGTGCTACAAAGCACTACACATATCAAGATTATATGTAACAACCAAACAAGGTCTTCACGCCAAAGATAGGCCTATCACCTCATACAAAGAGGGCAATCGTGGCAGCCCTGAGCTTTGCACGTATGGCACCCATTGGCCATTTGTGTGTCACACGCCACGCATGTGGGCGTCCTCATGTGGAATTAATATACAACAAATTTAATAAAACATTTTTCTTCATTATAATTCTTTTAAAAATTATCTAAAATCATGATAAAACAGTTTTAACCATTTTCCATTAAAATATCATAGTCTTGCACTTCTCATAAATCTGGATGGGAAATTAGGATCCCACAAGAGGTTGGGCTATAGGGTACTCCAGTGGGCTAGACCCGAAAACTCAATCCAATTTCTCGGACCACCCCTATAAGTCATAAACTGAAGTCAGGATATGAGTGAACCTGTCAAAGCTAACCGATAGGTGGTCGGACTCCAGGTTGTTCAGTGGATTACAGATTCCTCCTAAGGACATGAACTCTTGCAGATACGGGGTCCTCTCTCAGCACGTGTGCACAGTTCTGATAGGTGGATCTTACCTTATCAGAATGGCTTCCCAAAATGTGATTGTTCATGCACATGCTGTGAGGAAGCTACATTTGTCAGGGATTTGGGCTTATGTCCTCTAAGAACCCAACTTAGTTCACATAGGGCTTATACACAAAATATCTCAAACAATCCAGGATCCACTGATCTCCAAACCCTGGCTCCATAACATGAGACAAACACAAACGTAGTGACCCTGACTAGAGGAAACCCTCAATCCTCTCAGTTTACAATATGGTCCAAGAACTTCGCCTCATTCAATTGGGGTTATTTCAAGTTATCTAGATCCTAATACACAAAGATCCTGGTAGCGATTATGTTTTTGGTCACTTCCACTATGACTCTGAACAGTGCTGGTATTGCACAAAAGGGACTTAAAAGGTCATAATTCCAATAGTTTAGAAATGTATGGGGGAGATTGGCATTGACTAGTTGACTAAGTTGTTCAATAAGGTGCTGAGAACAAAGAAAATGCCATACGAATGGAGGAAAAGTATTCTGGTACCTATTTACACTATCAAATGAGACGTACAGAATTGTGCGAACTATTGAGGGATCAAACTTATGAACCATACTATGAGGCTCTGGGAGAGAGTGATTGAGAAACACCTAAGGCGTGAAATAAGTGTATCTAAAAGCCAATTCAGTTTTATGTCAAGGAGGTTAACAACCAAAGCTATTTTCTTACTTAGGCAACTGATTGAGAAGTTTAGGGCGAAGGGAAAGACCTCCATATGGTCTTTATTGATCTAAAGAAGACTTATGATAGAGTACCTCGAGATTTGATTTGGTGGGGGTCGGAAAAGAAAGGAGTTTCCAGACACTGCATCAACTTAGTGAGAGATATATACGATGGAGTGCCAACTAGCATACGAATAACTAGTGAAGAGACGAGCGAGTTTTCAGTGACAATACGTCTACATCAGGTTTCAACATTAGCCCGTACCTTTGTCTTAGTTATGGACGATTTAACTAGGCACCTACAAAATGAGGTACCGTGGTGCATGTTGTTTGCAGAAGACAGTTTTAATTGATGAGACCCGAAACAACGTCAACAAAAAGTTAGAACTTTGGAGGGATGCTCTAGAATCTAGAGGTTTATAAATTAGTCGAACTGAGACAAAGTATATAGAATGCAAGTTTGGTAATAATAGGAGTAGAGATGCGGAACAAGTTAAGATTGACGGCTAGGAACTACCAAACAGTGTACACTTTCGATATCTTGGGTCGATAATCTAGAAAAATAGAAAATGTCGCACATAAAATTAGAGCTGGCTGGGCAAAGTGGAGATGTGCAACCGAAATTTTATGTGGTCGCTGCATACCAATGAAATTGAAGAGCAAGTTCTATTAGACAACTATGAGACCAACTTTGCTCTATATAGCAGAATGTGGGTGGTCAAAAAGCAATATACCTATAGAATGAGTGTAGCAAAGATGAGGATGTTGAGATGGATGAGTGGCAAGACAAGAAGGGATTGAATTTGAAATGAATACATTCGGAAAAACTTAAGTGTGGCACCTATAGGCAATAAGATGAGAGAGAGTAGACTTAGGTGGGCTGGCCATGTGTGGCGCAGACCTAGTACAACACTTGTTAGGAGGTGCGAATTATTTCAAGTGGAAGGCTAAAAAAGAACAACGGGTAGGCCCATTGATCTCTCCTCTCTTCCTCTTTTAATCTCAACAGAACTCTCTAGGAACTCTATTGGCAAGGTAAAAACACCCACGATGAGATTCAATTGTGGGTGCGGGGTTCCAATGATTGTTACCCACAATAACCTATGGTTCTCTTTCATCTAAGTTTCTATATAGTTGAAATGATTTTCGGTTTCTGAAGTATTAAAATGTCTTGTTCAGATTTCTCTACCTAAGAATTAAGAAAATCTTCAACCTATGAAGCCACTGCAGAAAATAAGCCCCAATGAAAAATATTTAGGGCTCCATCACAGGTATGTGGCATTAAAGCCACTGTCAGTTCCAATTGGTTCTTTAAGGTATCTCTTCTCAATTCACAGAGAGACCTCCTTCTCCTTCTCCTTCTCTTCAGTCTCTTTTGATTCCGTGTTCCCAATTCCAAACTTTTTATTATCAACTATTATGAACATGTGCTAGTGTTTTTGGTATTACTTGCTCTGATACCATATGAACCTTTGTTTGAGAGAGTATGTGTTTAGTACCTTGGATACTTGCTATTATGTATGAATTCACATAGTATGAATAGAAAATAATATCTTCAATCAATATGGTACAAGCTAAAGGGACGTGCATTGCACAAACTCATTTTCAAAAAAAATTAAATACATAAAAAAATTTATGATATCAAAATAAACATACACAACCATAACTAAAGTATATTAGGCCATGGTAGAGACAAAGATTTTAAGAGACAATAAATATGAAAATGGAAAACAAATATCAAGGAAAAAAGCAACATGATCCAATGGCGTGAAAATAAGATATCACATCTAGACCCTAAGGCCTAAGCCATCAATACAAACATAACAAAAGATGATATCAAAAACTTACCTTGGGGTTTCCTTGAGAAAAAGCCTATTTTAGAGGGACATAACTGTTGTTACTGATTGTCTTTACAAAATTAAAGGCCTCTAAGAAATTGAATCTCTTTCAAAATAAAACCAAAGCCATATACCCTTCCAAAAAAGAGGATGTATATATGAGAGAAAATTGAAGGATATGTATGAGAAATTTTTTACTCCAAAAAGGTTGTCTCATCCTTTTAAAAAAGTAGGAATCTATCCTGGTAAAAAATTTAATAAAGATAAAGATAAGAGAAGTATGCCTAAATATAAATCCTAAGTAAAAGAAAGGTCAATCCAACTTAAACTATCTCATGAAAGACAAACTCCAGGTATCTTAGCTTATTAAACTTGCACTAATCTCTCTCTTTAACGCCTCCAAGATGGTCCTACCTTATGTTTTCTCTAGCATTAGGGTTTCTTTCTAGTTGAATATTGTGTGTACTACTCTTAGAAGTGGCTTAGTGTATGATCGAGTAGATATGAAACATGGACAGTAGCAAATAAAGAATAGCAGAGATAATCTAAACCCAGCCTTGAATCAGGACTCACTAGGGTCCTGAGCCCAAGTCTAGCAAGTCAACCCTGCCGAATCTATGGACAAATATCTATGTAGGGGCTTAAAAGGTCAGTCTTGGGCTAGACCCAGGGTATTTCAATGAGACTCACTTAGGGGCCCAAGGCAAGTCCACTCGAGCCAATCCCAAGTCAACTTTGCAGTGTTTTTAAACACTGCTGCACATGCTGACAGAATGCCTAAAAATATCCATGAAAAGGTATGGTCTAAATAAAACAATCAAGTGCATAAGGTGAAAACTTTAATTGAACAGTGAAGATCAATAAAACTCAAAAACTTGCAGGAGAAAACCATTGAGTCAACAATTATTTTAAATCAAATATGCTCATAATCATAAAATAGAGGTTTCAGCAGATGGTCATGAACAATTCAGCACCTCCTGCGGATGTTGAAGTGACATTTTGATTACGCTCGGATGCCATGATTCACCACGTGCAAGAGGGATGCTCTTAAGTGTTGCACCAAACAATGAATTTACCATCACTTGCAGACCATGAAGGCAATATGGCAGGGAAAAATATGATGCTATAACCTGAAATCAACAGTTGTACATTAATAAGATGACAAACATTGCCAATGGATCATCCTCTAGGTCAAACGCAATCTTCTTTTTCATTTGAATTGTTGTACCATATAGGCAATTGAAGTGTGTAGCCAGAGATTATGCCAAAAATATGCATAATGTCAACTTACTGATGAGTCTAAGTCATAAGTAGAAGATTTCATCATTCCTGTGAGGTACGCTTCATCCCAAGGTTCCACGCCATCACTACTTCCACCACATATTTTCCGCTTAAATTCTCGGATCTTATGAAGCTCCTATAGAAAATAAGGACAAGTTAAGGAATGTTTATTGTACAGCAGCCAACCTTCCACCGGAGATTGAAATAAAATACCTCATCAGCTCTACACTTGACAATCTCACTCAACTCATGCAAGAAAGACATCACAACTTCAGATGATGATGCCATGTTTGGAAAAGTAGCAAATTCAGCATAAGATTTGTATCCTAATATCTGAAACAAAATTTATGTTAGTGAAAGAAACATTGGACGTATACCTCCCAGCATTTACAGTAAAAAATAATAAACCTTGATTTTCATTGTTTTCATTTGCCAAGCTTTGAGTTCCTTAAGACAGTCATGCATTCATCAGTTAAAAGAACATTCAGAAAAGACAAAAAAATGAAAGTCCTGCTGAGAACTATTTATTCACAGTGGCACTGAGTGTCAATACCCTTGCTTTTCTTGAATGAACATGCCAAAGATAAACAAGCTCTTATTCAAATTTCCAGCAATGAGATAACGCAATCTCCAGTTGACAACTAAAAGATAAACATAATTAGGATGTATGTCAAAAGCTTACAATCCGTGAATGGAGTCATCTTGAGACACAAATTTATAGTATTAGTACTAGATGGCATAGTCACTGATATACTAACAGTGACTTTTCTTGTTTTGGTAAATTAAAAATTAAAAGGCATCCAATTAAAATCAAATTGCTCCAAAGGAGCATACAGACAGACTGCATGGTGGCGGGAGAGAGAGGCAAAAGTCAAGAACAGAGAAAAGCTCAGGATTGGGAAGGGAAGGAAGAGAGGGACTCAATGACATAAGGGTTCTTGATACACCATTGTAGAAGGGTGGGGGCCCTATCCCAATGAACACCTCTTCCTTCTCATTTCCAGACCAGGCCAATAATTACGAGGGAGGAAAGAAAATGTGGGGTCCTAATGCACTGACAGAGACTTGAACAATGAATAAGTGCAATCTTCAAGTTCACAACTACAGGAAAATATTTGATATATTTCTGCCTTTAGCCTCGATTGACCCACACCAGTGATGATGTGACAGCAAAATTGGAACCTGGTACATCCAGCATTATCAAAGAAAACTACAACTACCCAATGGAAGATCTTCAATTTCAATTGTACTATATAAAAGGTAGAACACAATATACTTTTGCGAGAAAACCATGCGTCACAACTTTCCAAGTAAAGTTAACAATGATATTAATATCACTTTCAGCTTGGAGCAGAAAAATATCATTTTGGGGTAGATATTAGACAAGTAGATTAACTCCGCCATGACTGGTTCCAAGCCGGTCATGCCGGTCCCAACTCCCAAGCCTATTAAAATAAAATCCGCATGGTTATGAAAATCATACACAAAAAATAAAATCTGGAATAATTTCTCAAAAAAAATAAAATCAGAAAAAGGAACCTCTGCGAGTTCGTGACGAGCTGCTATGAGCTTATCAAGGACACCAAGATTTGCTTTTGGAACAGAATTCCCAACAATGTATGCTTGCTTCCGGACCTATAGGAAGAAAAGTAAAATTAACATAAAAGGCTAAAGATTCATGTGATAGAAGTAATTGATCAATGTAACATCAATTTCGAGGGGATGGTAGGAATATACAAAGCATTCAATCAATACATAAAACATCACTCAATGAAACATCACTCAATGAAGCTTAGGTAAAATTCAAACAAGATATTCACAGCCTAGTTGTTGATGATATTTTAATAAGATGATAACTTGGGTGAATGGGTTTTCTGGCAATCAATTGTGTATTTCATTTATCTTCACCATAGTTTACCTATTTAAAAACTAAGAAAATGGAACACAAATGAAATCGTCAATCAATTTAGGAGAACTTACAACACAAAATATGAAATATTCTGCAAAAAGCATAAGCATATTAGCAAAGTATTATGGAAAGAAGATAAGGCTACAATTCATACATAAGCATTACAAACTTCAAGCATTTATGCATAAATACACAACATGCCACAAAGTGGACTTCACTCCCAACGAATGTGCCCATACAACAGGTAAAAAGGAGCACACAAGGCTAGAAGCACTTATTTTGTTAACAGCGCTTGCTCCTTAATAAAGAGTAAGCATATGTCCCAGAATAATGTTTATCAGTTTATTCATCCACTAAATTTGATAAGGGAGGCATGGTGAAGAGTACTTGCACTATCTGGGGGAAGAATTGGAATTCTTTGCAATTTTTATTTTCTATTCACATTTTCCATGCCTTTCATGATGAGGTATTACTAACATTTCATGGTTCTTAGAAAAAAGAGAACAAATTGAAGTCGGTCTCGAAGATAAAACTAAAAGACACTTTCAACACAACTTTTAGGATGAAATCAAACAAATAGTGTGCCCAACTTGGAAAGGGATTATTCCTCCAAGATTTCTTTTCAACAGGTCATAAAGAATAAAAGATAAGTCAAATATGAATCAACTCATGGAAAGAAATTCGTCCCTAACTTTTCCAAAGAAATAACAATAATAATGATTGCATGTCCCTATTAGGTCAATCCATGAACACGCAGAGAAGACCTCATTGACACCCTGCTAGCTGTTCCTTTAGGTGGATTCGTGGTTGGTTATCGATATTGAACCTTCACCCATTCTCAGGCTTTTACAAAAGGTGTTAATGCTTGGTAACATTCCCTGCCTAATTCATGAATACATTGGAAGGGGTTAAATACTGAGACTTAATAGGTAGAACAATAATTGTGAGGCTTTTTCGTTTTTTAGCAAAGGTTAACTTTTTGTATTAAGTAGTAAATTGTATAATTGTGAGGCATTTTTATGAGTAAGAATAAAGAAAAATATCAATATAATTATCAAAAGCTGGACCTTCTCCAAACACATCACGTTTTTTGTGTTTCATGCGGTTCAAAAGTTAGACTTCCAACTACCCAAACACAAGTCTCAAGCAGTAGCATCAGTTTTTCTGTATTTTGGGTGGTAACAAAGTTAGACTTTCAAATTGGGGGGTAAATAGGAACAAGAAAATCCAAAGGAGGACCTCAATGTAATATGGCCCAAAATATAGACTTTGTGGTAATATTGCATCTTTTGCCCTATCCATACGTAAATTTCTCTTTAGCATTTTCAATGACTTAAGTCTCTCGAGCACTTCATGGAGATGCCTTCCCTGGTTCTAGGTCCAAATCTAAAACATCCATTTTTCTATTGAAAGATCTTATTCAGGTTTGGAGAAAAAACAAGCAAACGCAATTGCATCATTTTCCATGAACTAAGTTTCCTGAGTTAAATGATGGAAAAGCCATCCTTCCTTCCTGGCTGTGAACCAAGAATGAGGTGATTTCTCCATTTTTAGAAAAAAATTCATCTCTTTTGGACAAAATTCAGATTAAGATGGGTTTTGGCCCAACGTGGAGAATTTGGATACAAGGTTGTTCAAGGGACGCCGGCTTTTGATTAACGACTTGCTCGAAGGCTATTTCACTGCCTCCTGGGCCAAGGGGATCCCTTGTTGCCCTTATTTTTCACTTTGATTAGGGATGCCTTCTCCAAACCGATCTACAGACTATATGAATCCGGACATTTACAAGGCTTTTACACTCCTAACAGGGGTCCAAAGGGTAACAACCTCTTATGTGCAGATGATACTGTTATCTGCTGCAATGCTTTCCTTGAGATAATCTTTGGCTCTTCCTAAGATGCTTCGAGCTTTCCACTGGTATGATTGGAGTAAGGATGGAGGAACAAGAACTCCAATCATTAGAAAAACATTTTGGGTGTGGGTGGAAAGCATGCCTTCAAAATATTCAGGCCTCCCCTTATGTATTGGTAAATCCAAGAAGCATCTCTGGGACATATTGTTTTAAAATTTAATAAGAAACTGGCCATCTGAAAAGCTCCTTTCCTTAGGGGCGAAGATGACACTAATCAAAGCAACCCTGGCTAATACCCCCATCTTCCAAATGCCTTGTTTCAAATGCCCGGATGGTGGTGACAAAACTAGAAAACCTTATGAAACATTTATCTGGTGGGGTTGCAATAGTGAAGCAAATACCATCTTATAGCCTGGGATAAGATATGCCTACCAAGAAGTCAAAGACGTTTAGGAATAAGGAGGTGGAAATGATATAATGTAGCATTATTTGGTGCATGGTGGTGGAGGTATGCCATGGAAGATTATCAGCGAGAAAGAGATTATCCCGGTAAAATATGGAGTAGAAGAAGGGTGTTGGTTCCTTAGGTGTCCCCACCATAGAGAATCTAGTGCATGGAAGAGTATTCCCCAAAGTAGGCAAGCTTTCTTGACGAAAACTAGATTCAAGGTGGGGTGTAGCCGCCAGATACAGTCCCGGAAAGGAACTGTGGGTGGGGGATCAACCCATGGGGTTTGGTGGCCTGCCCTCCTTGCAATTGCAAGAAAGCAAGAGATATCGATGCCGGAAGTTGCAGAGTGCAAGGGAAGCAATATCATTTGATCATCACCTTTCCACAGGGCTCTCACTGATGAGGGATGTCAAGAACTATTGCACCTCATGAGCTTGTTACAAGGCTTCTTCCTAAAGTCATGTCTGGATAAACTTGCGTCGCCCGATGGCAGCCAGGTGATTCTCGGTCGCCTCTTTCTACAATTTAGTCAGGCTAACCAATCCCACTTACAATAAGGTGCAGAACTTCCCAGTCCCACATAAAGTCCATGCCTTTGGCTGGATTTTACTTTCAGACAAAAGGCATGGACTTTACATTCAGACAAAACTTTGACAACTAACCAATTGAAAAAGAGAGGCCATCAACAACCCAACCGATGTGTAATGTGTGAACCAAATGAAGAACCAATCAATCACTCCTCCTGCAAAGTGAGGTTGCTCACATTTTGTGGTCAAGCCTCCTATGAACCTTCGGTTACCGATGGGTGGCTCTAGCAATCAACCAAATATTGATGCTTGGAAATGATTCTACAAGAGGTCTCTTACAAACTTTAAGCTTGTCTCTCTTATCTAGATACTCAAGAGCAGAATTTTGGGTAGCATCAGATATTGAATGGGGTAATTGAAAGGTTGTTCAAGTAGTGTGGTGGTCGTTATCAGCTAGTGGAGTATATCACCATTCTGCCACTTCATCTCTAGTCCAACTGTCAGGGAGGGAACTACCAGGTAACCAAATACAAGAGACCCCCTACCTCATCATTGCCTTTCTTGTAAAACACTCATCCTTTTGTGAAGTATTCATCATAGGGCTGAATTAACTTCAAAGGTTTTTTGATGTGGTTTTGATCATTTTATTGATATTTTCCCATAAGAATAGGATCGACATGATTAAGAGGGTTCTAACAATTGGGTTTTTCTAAGGGAATCAAGTGATCTAGAGAAGGACGACAAATGTTTGTTGAAGCCTATAGACCTGAGGCGAGACAATTGAGGAGATTCTCTAAAGCTGAAGCTTGAAGGTATTTCCAAGTCTAGTTGCAATGATAGAATCAACCATTAGAGACTAGGGCTGGGTAGTATTGATGCAGATCTAAGGAGTCGGGTTGGGTGGTTTAGTATCTTTTTGAGGCACAGGATTGGACCTTGCATGGTAGTCAAGAAGAATATTTTTCTTCCCATTGGTAGGTTAGACATCTGCCCCTGGTGCTTAATACACGATTCATCAGAACTGTACTGTTATAAATCCAGGATAGAGCACAATGTCCATTCAGCTGGCTAACAAGGTAGTCAATTTGGATGTGAGTTTGGATGTTCTTTATTTTAATGGAAGTTTCAATTTGGCCATCTCACTAACCACACCTTTGAATGCAAGTGATATCTTTAAAGAAACATTTCACAGGAAAAGAGAAAAAGGAAAATAGAACATCCATTCAATGCCAACATACCACATATAAATTCCTTCTTTAATAATGCTCTTGGTATGTTTTTGTAGGCTGGAAATCCAATATTAAGTCATCATACCTACTATGTCATGAATTAGAAATGACAAAGAGATGATTTCAAAATTAAGGGTATGTTTGACAAAAATGAATTTTTAAATTCAGATTTTCTAAAATTTGAATAAAGGATATGCTAGGTTTTCCATATGTTAAGATTATCTTTTTTGTTCATGTTTGACTGCCTACATATATTTGAAAGAAAACCAATGGTCTTTCGTCTCTAGCATATCTGAGTCTTCAACCAAAACCCAACTGAGTTTTTCACCTCAATCTTTGGTTTTGGCTTCTCCTTTCTTCATTGAAGGAGGAGACCAAATCCTTGATTGCGTTTAAGTATAATTATCTCTCAAAATTACAGAGTCATCGATCAAGTGTGAGAAAATCTCAGCCTCAGGATTGTTTATTGGAGCCTAGAAGCCTCAAAACCCAACCAAAACCAAATATCATCCCCTCTTTCCTCACCAGTTCAGTCTTTGGATTGAAGCTCAAACCAGACTAGAGGCGCACGAACCCACTAATTTCGCCAAATTCAAAGAGTGGGGACTTGTCTCTGTACCACCTCCGTTGCTACCTTATAAGCACCATACGTCTTTTCCCTTGGCTTTAATGCCCCTTCAAATACCCTACCGCTATCTCTCCAACCTTGTTCTGATGCACGTCTGCCCTAATATATTTACCGAACCAATACTCCTATCTCATAGGTCACCACATTTAATCTATGAAAGAAATGTCAAAAGGGATAATGTTTTCAGCACACACATGACCAAAATAGGCCATGTCAAAGCTTACAGTATTCTATTGGGAATTTAAATGGTCTTTAAAATGGTCGTGCTAAAGCTTGAAATCATCCAATACATTATAATGTTGGTCTTGAAAAAGCTTGACAACTGGATCACTTTATTTTCCTACCACTTTAAAGCTTAGAGTTCAAGCTTCAACATAGGTAGAAGAAGAGCAGATAAGCATAAGAGTGAAACCTTAAAGTTTATAAAGAGAGGTCTTGAAAATTTTTCACATCTGGGTTGCTTTCTCTTCTGATTCACCATAGCTTTCTTTGGTGATCCACCATGAGACAGAGACAGAGAGAGACAGAGAGAGAAAAATTGAAAACAAAAGAGGGAGCTGAGTGGATGAGAGGAAGAGAGATGCAAAAAATTTTGACGCAGAAATTAAATCTCACAAAATTCAACTACAAGTTAAATATTTGGAGATTCAGATATTTGGGAGCAATCTGAATATTAGAAGTTATGATTTGACCCTGTCAAACAAGGCATGTAAACTCATATAGTTAGAATTACAGAAGATTCTATATTATCATGAAATCTTATAATATTAGGGTGCTTTTAAACAGAACCTAAAGCATATATTAGAAATGCAACATGAAGTTACCTCTGCGTCTGGTGTCCATTTCAGAATGGAAGATAGTATAGCTGGGTCAGTGACTATCCGAAATCCTGACTCCTGCATCGCATCTCTTGCCTCCTTGGACTCCCTCAAACCACCTGCTCTATTACGATAGATTGGTTGAAGAAGACTTTGAATGCGTTTTGGAATACGTGTATTTGGAAATATATCCACTTTGCCTGGATCAATGATAACATTCTCACTAAACCTGATACAATCAAAATATGAAATAGTCATGAAATAGGTTTTTTGTGGGCACAAAATCCAGTAAAAGTACTGGCTTCAGACTAAGAAGAAAACGATAAAGAGTAGAAAAAATAAAAAGAGAGAAGACCAATATATAAGCCAATTTGGTTCATGAGAGATGATAAGTTGGATATTGTCATTCTAGTCCAGATGCCATGACATAACCGTCTTGACAAATAATCATATTCAGCACTGCAAGAAATATATCATAATTTCTCACGGCACAAATCAAAATATTCAACTGCGAATGACTACAACATTCTAGATAATGATTAAAGATAAAAGTTGCAATAGTGAAAAGAGTGGGTTTCTAGTATGGATACCTTGACTTTCTAACATGAATAAAACTGACTTGTCAGTAGAATGCGGTAAAATTTGGATCAAACAAATAATATCATTCATGAGATTTTAGAGTGTCTCACCTTTCAGCTCACACAAAAAGGAGAAACATTCTCAAGCATGAGAAACTAAATGATCTAGTCAATATTCAGTATATTCAAAAGTTGAAGGAGCTTTCAAGAGCACCATGAAATCAAACCCACTGCTTTGAAGGATGTCGATGACTTAGTGGGTGCGTGTTCGATGCTAGAGAGGATTAGGTATTCTCTGGAGAGGGATCGCAGAAACAACATCCGACACTATTCTAGGTTATAGGTTCTGTTTTGCAAAGAAGAGGGATAATAGCGGAGGATGAGGACAAGGAGGCTCATTCAAAGGGAACAAAAGAAGATCCTAATACGTTGGAGAGGAGGGCTGTATTAGGTTAGCAGCAAGTGTATAACTTTTGCCACATCTATTTCAGCCAACCCCAAATAGTTGGGATAAGGATCGGATGATGATGATGGATGATGCTTGTAATGAGGAGGCTAAGGATAACAGAGAAGAGCATGTGTCTTATATTAACTCCTCTCTTCCATGTTTTGAGTGGCCCTTATGGCCTTTTGAGAGTTTTCAGAATCACTTTTGCGTTTCTAATTTTATATATACCATGTTATTGAATTCAATCTTGACCTTTGTGAGGCGGTCCCGCACTTCGGGCTGTAAGCATATTAACTCTTTTTCTTTTTGGATATATCAATGGGGATTACAGGCCCCTACCCGTTTTGGAAAGAGACAATTTTTTGAAAGTGTTAGTGAGAATGCGGTCGCGACCTTTAACTGGGGCTCAAGTGGTATTACAACCACGAGCCCAGCCCGCCCCATTCTCAAGCATATTAACTCTATAACCATATTAAGTTTCAATGCAGATATCCGATTTCTATGGACGGTGTTGATGTTTCAATGTTTATACAAGCTACATTGCACTCATTACAGACAAGTATGCCACACACCCATAAACTACTTTTTTTTTGACAGTTCTCTCATGATACTAAATTTAAGAATAAGAAAATGAATACATGGGAGGCTTCTGCATAACCCACCCACCCACCCCCCGTCCAAAAAAAAAAAAGAAAGAAAAAAGGTTAAGCCACGTGCCCAGGTAAACACCACCTACCGCTTTTCAATACCCAGTATGTGCCTGTGCATAACAATCATAAGGAGAAATGCAACTTGACATGGCTCATTTACTATTAAAGAGCATCTAAGACAATGGGTAAGATCAGTGAATAAAAATATGGGAAAGTTCAATAATCCATACGATCATCTTCCACCGAAATAGTCCATATTATACTGTTACATAACACAGTTTCTCAAATAACAAAAGATGACAACCACTTTTTCGTTGAGAGACACAGTCCACTTTAAAAAATCATGAAACAAAATGCTTTCAATATGAAATAACTTACTCCCTTCCTAGCAGTGTAATTTCAAGGTTTAGTTGATTTACTCGGTCCAACTTCCCTGAGAAAAAGAGGTGTCATAAACAAAAAGATTATCAAATGCAATATTTCCATAATGAAGTGCGGTGAAGGTAGCTCCATTACCAGGGCATAGATGGATACCGCCTTTCTCAAAATCAATGCGAAGAGAGTGTGCTGCCCTTTGAGCTTCTGCACTTGCTAAAACACCTTCTTGTTCGGCTCTCACCACCGCCTTGTACAGAGTATGATTTGTATTTAAGAACTATAAAAGCTTCAACAACAAAATCAGAAAATGTGGTCGATGGAAAACATTACTACTAAAAGATCTAGTTACAAAATATTATTCTGTCTTTAGATGGGTTCCCAATTTACACCTTCAGGCAAAACTCAATGTGCAATGACACAATTTGAAGCATAAAGCCCGAAGATTATTATGCACTAAGGCAGTGAGAGGCATATGCAAGAAGTTGAATCAAAGGCATTGTAATTCATAGTTAATTTTCTTTTTTTCTGTAATTCACTTATGTGGGACGGCTTGGGCGTAGCAATTGAGGAAGAAAAGAGTCCAGCATTTATCCATTCTGAACTTCAAAAGATAATAAATAGGAATTTACAAAAATCCCATTTATGTTGAGATAGAGGACACACATGGGCAAGAAATTGTGATCAATCGGACCATTCCATTGGAGTTGAAAAATTAAGCACATACATGGAGATATTCATATATCTTCATTGAGGCTTTGTTGGCCTCTTCCACGTACTCCCTACATAGATTTTCAAGAAAGATAAAGATGGTGAGGGATGACTGCATCAGCAGAACGAAGCAACACAAGAAATCAGATCTGCGGCAGTGTAACTGGTAATACTGACCTGTCTGGGTGAGTGTTTCTACAAAGCTCGGCGGAGTCTACTACAGAGCACACCTGCCAACATGAAAGTGATTTCAAAACCTGAAGCTCTCTTCATGTAATCCAATCAAAAAAGTGCGCAACATATAAGCATGCATGCCTGATGCATCCTAGAAGGAAGTAGATCGAATCTCCCCCAGTCCCAATCAGAATGTTGAGAGATAAAAAGCATAAGGAAGTTGCTTGAATCCCAATCCCAAACAATGAAAAGTGCACAATAAGTAATGTTGTAACTTGTAAGCTACGGTGATAATGATGAACAAGTGAAGATGCTTTTATTACAGTGTCGGAAATCTCGTCCATGGCACGGATGGTTTCAGAGGATGGAGGGAGCTTGGAGATGTAAGCAATGAGCTCTCCAGATCTAATAAAACAGCAGCATACACATGCAACAACATAATTATAACTATTTGGCAGTGGTTTAATTAACAAGAGAGAAACAAAGCACGAGGAAAAGCAGTGAGCACCTATGAATAGCTTGGTCGACGAAGTGTTGAAAGCCTTTGGGAGTGTTAAGAATTGGGAGTCCATACAGGCCATTGCTCGCTTCTTCATAATCAATCCTTCTTGTGCAACTGCTGCTGCTCATAGAGGTAGAAGAGGAGGTTTCCTGCGGCAGAGTCGTGGTGGTGATGCTGTTGCTGCGGCACCCATTATACCTCTTTCTCAACATCACGAGTATTCTGTCCCTCATGATCATCTTCAGCATCATCCAAATGAAAATAGGACAGCGAGTTGGAGGAGTTTACTGTTGATTATCCTCCCCTCTTTATTTGCACTTAACTTGATAAGCAAAAGCTACCATGTTTACTTCCTTGTTATACAACGACATGATTAATTTCAGTATGGGCAATAGCATTTATAGTAAATATATAAATATTAGTAATCCACAACCTGTACACTGCACATATCAATTAAAGTTTCTATATCTACTTATTATAAAAATCAACAAAAGGTTCATAAATTAAAAACTTATTCAAAAAATTAAGTGCTATATTCCTTACTTTTTACTTGAAATTTTTTTTTTAACAAAATCAAGAAAAGGATTATCTTAATCCTCTATATCAACAAAACTTTATTTAGCATGGAAGCTATCGTGTAAAGATAAAGTATTTTCCAAATTTCTTATCTTAAATTAGCCTACGTTGTTTTTAAACGATAAAAATTCATAATAAGAGATCTGAAAGATTAAGAAAACATCACGATCCCAACTTAACTTGAAAATAAAAATCAAAGGAGTCCAAATTAAAGATGGGAATTTATCTTTATCCTATGTGTGCTAGGAAACCTTAATCACTAGGACTCTATGATGTAACTTATGCATGCTAAGAAACCTTATTCATGAGGACTCTATTATGTAAAAAGAGATGCCTAGCTCGTGAGCAGAATGAGAAATATCATATGTTCTTAAATCAAACAAAATAGATGGTCATTATCACTTGGTGATGATCGACGCATATACATCCTTTTTTAAAGAAGTCCAAAAGTTCGGAACATATCTTTATCCTATGCATGCTAGTAACCTTATTCATTAGGACTCTATTATGGAACTTGTGCATGCTAATAACCTTATTCATGAGAACTCTATTATGTAAGAAGAGATGCCTAGCTTGTGAGCAGAATGAGAAATATCAGAAGTTATTAAATCAAACAAAATTGATGGTCATTATCACTTGGTGATGACCGACACACATACATCCTGAGGAATTTAGTATATTTAATACAAATCTCCACATAATTACACTAGTTCCAAATCCGGATTCAGTCTAAGAATATTTAAGAAGAAACTTAATAAAATAAAAAGGTTCACTTGACCATAATTGGGGCATTCGACTCGTGAAGTTTCCACTCATTTAGGTCATCTTGACTTCTCCTTTCCACAAAATTTTCTGCCCAAAGTCCCTATAACTTCTTTTAAAATAAATAAAAAATGAAAGGGAAGTAGTCGTGATTTGCTTCTTGGTGACGGAACTACCTTCAGGGAAAAACAAGCCCTTGATATCCATCGTGCGCACCATTGCATCTCCAATCGATCATAGCCTACACCAAAAGTGTTTGGATTACCATATCATGTAATTTGGTAAATGTACCACCAAGCATCCAGAGTCTAAGAAAGGTGATGACCTTAAACTTTCCCTTAACCCATCCCATGCCTGGGTAAAGGGGCATGGTTGTGTTAGGTAGGTAGCCAACGAAAATTTTTGCCAAAACCCATCATGAATCCCGATAGAGGTTTGGAAGTGCATGGGTGAAATTGATATTGAGTGGCTGACGAAGTTGTTCAAAAGGTGTTGAGAACAAATAAAATGTCATAGGAATGGAGAAAAAGTATTGTGGTACCTATCTACAAGAACAAATGAGACATACAGATTGTGCAAACTATCGAGGGATCAAGCTTATGAGCCATAATATGAAGCTCTAGAAGAGAGTCATTGAGCAACGACTAAGGCCTGAAACGAGTGTATCTGAAAATCAATTTGGTTTTATGCCAGGAAGGTCAACAACTGAGGCTATTTTCCTACTTAGGCAACTGATTGAGAAGTTTAGGGCCAAGAGAAAAGACCTCCACATGGTCTTTATTGATCTAAAGAAAGTTTATGATAGAGTACCTCAAAATTTGATCCGATGGGTGTTAGAAAAGAAAGGCATCTCTAGACACTACATCGACTTGGTGAGAGATATGTATGATAGAGTGCTAACTAGTGTACTAACAACTAGTGGAGAGACGAGTGAGTTTTTAGGGACAATATGTCTACATCAAGGATCAATATTGAGCTCATACCTCTTTGTCTTAGTTATGGACGATTTAACTAGGCACCTACAAGATGAGGTACCGTGGTGCAAGTTGTTCGCAGATGACAGTTTTGGTTGATGAGATCTGAAACGGTGTCAACACAAAGTTAGAACTTTGGAGGGATTCTCTAGAATCCAAAGGTTTTAAAATTAGTCGGACTACGACAGAGTATATGAAGTGCAAGATTAGTAATAATAAGAGTAGAAACGAAGAAGTAGGTAAGATTGACGGTCAGAAAGTACAAAAAAGACCGCACTTTCGATAACTTGGGTCAATAATCCAGGAAAATGGAGGATCGAGAAAAATGTTGCACACAAAATTAGAGCTGAGTAGGCGTAGTGGAGATGTGTAACTTGAATTTTATGTGATCAACGCATACCAATGAGGCTGAAGGACAAGTTCCATAGAACAACGGTGAAACCAGCTTTGCTCTATGGGACGGAATGTTGGGCGGAAAAAATAATATACCCACAGAATGAGTGTAGCGGAGATGAGGATGTTGAGATGGATGAGGAGCAAGACAAGAAGGGATAGAATACGAAATGAATCTAATCGATAGGCGTAGCACCAATAGGTGATAAAATGAGAGAAAGTGGACTTCAGTGGGCAGGACATGTGTGACGCCGACCAAGTACAGCACCTGTTAGGAGGTGCGAATTAGTTCACGTGGAAGGACTAAAAAGGACAAGGGGTAGGCCCAAAAGAACGTGGTTGGAAGTAATCCGAAAAGATATGGGGACTTATAGCCTCACTGAGGATATGGCATTTAATACAGTAGAATGGAGAACCCGGATTCATGTAGCCGACTCCAATTAATTGGGAAAAGGCTAACATGATGAAGATGATGATGACCACCAAGCATCCAATGTTTTTGTTGACAACAATTGAAGCATTGGATGGTACTTGTATCAAACGAAAAACTACACACACTAAAGTAAGCAAAACCTTTACTTCCAAGAGCGATGGAGGATAATCTTGTTGCCACAATGTCGCATACCTAGTAGCTTGGATCTATGGTTTAGCAAAGAAGAAGATGGGGAAGATCCAAAATTAGAGAAAGATTCAAAAATCAGAAATAAAAGAAGCACTCGTTATTCTAGGGTTTTGAATAAAAGTCCATAACATCATCCCTCATAATGCTTGAGTACATCCGTTATTTAAGAAAACCCTAAACAAGACTTAATCCTAGCAATCCATCGAATCTAATTATGACCCTTTATTTTAAAAGATTTTAAGTAAATAAAAAGACATAAAAGACTCTAGAAATTACTACTTATGCCCCTAAGTGGATAAAAGGACTCAAGAAATAAATAAAAGACAAAAGAATAGACTCAATGACTAATTTGCCCTTTTTGTGGTTCATCTTGTAAACTTTAAGGTCGTCTCTCTTATCTAGATCCTCTAGAGTAGTATTTTGGGCTACATCACACAATTTTGCAGCTAATCAAATCAAAGATAGATTGTAAACGATACGACAACTGTAAAATACCATTCTTGTTTAATACAAATTACAATGATCATTAACAAGGGAAAAAAAAGGAGAAAAGATTGGAAAAGACTATAAAAGACCATATTTTGTTTCCGATGATATGCTTTGGGCAGTTAACAATTTGTGCCATGATCTATATTACATGTATCATTTTCCTCATGAAGTCAATTCGTCCATAATTATCATGCAATAGTAACCCTTGATTTGTTTAATTTAAAAATAACCTCTAGAATTTTCTCTCCTTTTTCTGGAGAGAATAATTGACTTGTATAATGTAAGCCTTGTATATCATTCTGTTTCCAAAATGCGTAATCAAGCAGCACGCATCCCAGGTGCTCTACATCGTAATATGTAACAAAAATTAGGGAAAAGCAATGTCCAGTTAACAAAAAAAGGTGGGGACTCATGGATATGAAAGCAAAGGAATGTACAATCCCACTATTGTCAAAAAAGGAGGGGACGATAAGGGTCTAGTGGATGGGCCGACGTGACTCCTACCATCTAGTAGCCACCCTTATTGACGATATGATGCGCAGGGATAGACTTGTAAAAAAGACATTTACATTTGGTTTTATTTATTTGGTGTTCATATGTAATACTTGATATTGTTGTAGGCATATTTGTATTGCTATATATTTGTGTATGTGCGTGTGTGTGTGTGTAAACGTCCAAGAACACAATGGTTAGTCATGGACGATCCATTACAGATTTAACTTCTTTCCTTCTTCACTTGTGCATAACCTCCATCTTCTTTCTTTCATGGTATTAGAACTTGCAGGCTGGAGAATGTCTAGGAAGGTGACATTTAACCCTAATTCTATTTTTTTCCCTTCCTAATTCGGCCTTTTCTCTTCTCAAATCTAAAGCCTTACTCTATCTTTCACCACAAACCCTTTCAAATCTAAACCCTATTTCTATTTCTTTCCTTTCCAGAGTCTTGATCTTTTCTCTTCTTAAATCTAAACCCTAACTCTTTCTTTCAAAACAATCCCTCTCAAATCTAAACCCAATTCTATTTCTTTCCCTACTTGAATCCAATTCGTTCTTTCCTACAAACCCTTATCTTGCCTATCTATCTCATATTAACCTCTCTGTTCTATTGATTAATGTTTTTTTTTTTTTTTCTATAATGTTAACTTTGTATTGTTGTATGAGTGAGTACAAGTGAAGGGGGAGACAGAGGACCTCGAGTACCCACGAGACGGGTATCTCGGTCAAAAAATAGGTCCCGAGACCCTATACAAAAGATTGGCCTTGTCTCTTGCCAGATAACAAAAAATTGTGGTGTAGCAAAAAATGGGGCTTATAAGATTGCCCGAGTACAATTAAAAAAGAAAGGCTAACTACAGTCCTGGGAGCCCTCTGTGATCCAGAGCATAAAAAGGAGATGGACCGGTCGGGGTCTTCCACACTTGCCCGTGCTCCGTCTTTAGCTAGAAGATCGGCGAGCTTATTCGATGTCTGCCAGGTATGTGTTCATAAAACGTTCATATCCCTGCATATGTAGTGAATTTCGTCAAAAATCCTTGAGAGGTACCAAGGAGGAGGGGAGGTGCGTGCTGCCCAAGAGATGATATTTTGGGCGTCTCCTTCCACCACCAAAAGTTGACCCCATGAGGGGTTGAACCTTTTGAGGCCCAAGAGAAGAGCCAAAGCTTCAGCGAACTGGGAATCTCCTTGTCCCACATTTTCCAAGTAGGTGAGAAGGATATTGCTATTGTGATCACGGAATGCCCCTCCTGCCCCTGAAGGCCCTAGGTTCCCCAACAAACACCCATCAAAGTTGAGTTTGACGGCGTTTTCTGGAGGGAGCTGCCAATTGTGAGGTCTTTGGTTCTTGTAAGGTTGGAGGTGCATGATATTCTCCTGCTAACTCAGAAACGTGTTAGAGGGGATCCCTACAAAGTCCCAGTGGATAGAAGCCCAAAAAGTTACTAGGGAAGAAACCTTATGGAAAAGCACTGGAACTTCGTCTTTGAGGCCTCGGAACACACTCTCATTCCTTTCTAGCCATATGACCCATATGGTAGCAGCAATAGCTGACTTCCACAAAGTTCTGCCGGCCTTAGGACAATGGTAGTAAGAATAGGAGGAGGTGAGAGACTTAACCGAAGGAGTACCCAATGAAAATGGAACAGCTGAAGTATTAGGCTCCAAGCTCGAAAGTCTGGCTGCAATGTAGGAAAAGGTGAGGGTTCGTCTCTTCCTCTTGCAGGCACATAGCGCATTTGTTAAGAAGTGGAAGGCCTCTTTTTTGGAGTTGATCGACTGTGAGAGCTCGTTGGTGGCAGGCTATCCAATTGAACATTTGGACTTCTGGAGGGGCTATGGTTGACCAGACTTTGGTCAAGACGGAGGTGGGGTTCGGGGGGTAAGTAGGGGGTTGGATAAGTTTGTTGTAGGAGGAGGCAACTGAGAATCTTCCGGATGGAGAGAGAGTCCACACCAGAGAATCAGTCCCTGATGGAGATAAGAAGATAGGGTGTAAGGCAGCAGACAGAGAAATGAAGAGTGAAGTCTCTTCTTCGGTTAGGTTTCTCCTGAAAGAGGGATTCCACAACCTACGACCCCCTGAAAGAATCATTTCTTCAGCTACGGTTGGATTTTTGTTCGAGGAGAGGTGAAAGAGAGAGGGGAAAAGGTCCTTCAGAGGGGAATGTCCAATCCAAAGGTCGGACCAAAAACGCACTCTCGTGCCTTCTTTAGGATGGAAGCGAATAGATTGATTTAAAAGGGCAAGCGAGGAATCTAAGGATTTTCAGACTCCTGAGGCCCTACTTCGGGAGGTCCTGTCAGGCACCCACTTGTGATCCGAGATCCTGCATTTGTTGCGAATGACCTGTGCCCAGAGAGAGTTAGGTTGGGTGGCCAATCTCCACCACCATTTCCTAGCAAAGCCAGGTTTAGTTTTCTCAGATCCCTGATACCTAGGCCACCTTGGGATTTGGGTAGTCGGACACTGTCCCAAGAGACAAGATGGTGTCTGGTTTTTTCCCCTTTGCCGGACCAAAGAAAGTTTCTCATAAGCTGGTCCAACCTATTAGCAACCGAGGCTGGCATGTGGAAGATGGACATTAGGTAAACCGGGGCATTGGCCAATGTAGCTTTGCCTAGCGTCGAGCGGCCTACCAAGAAGAGGAACCTTCCTTTTGAGCCAGCCAGACGCCTATCCACTCTATCAATAATCTGAACCCATTGTCTTTTTTTGGGCTTCCCTAAACCCAAAGGAATGCCCAAGTAAGTGGTGGGGAGTTCATCTTTCACAATCCCAAGTAGGAATAAGGCCCTCTGATCTCTTGTGTTGTCAAATCCAGACTTTGAAGCCAGTGACAGTCTCAAAACATTTGAGGAGCCTGAGGTTGTCGATCTCGAGTGGGGACGCATCAAGGAAGACTAAGGTGTCATCTGCGTATTGCAGATGTGACACTGAAGGGCCTTGTGAGGTACTTTGGAAGGCTGAAAGAAGACCTTCCTAGTAAAGGCGGGAAATAAACCTGCTGAAAACCTCTGCAACAATAGCGAAGAGAAGGGGGGAAAAAGGGTCCCCTTGGCGAAAGCCCCTCGAGGAAGGGAAAAACCCTTTAGTGCTCCCGTTTATAAGAATAGAGAAATGGGGGTGGGAAATACATCCTTTCATCCACTTTCTCCAAAGGTGTCCAAAACCCATCCTAGCCATCGTTTCATCAAGAAATGACCAATCGATATGGTCATAGGCTTTTTCCCAGTCAATTTTGAAAATTAAGCTTGGTTTCTTTGGTAAGTGCCTAGTGTGGAGGCACTCATGAGCTACCACTACCCCATCCAAAATCTGCCTATCTTGGATGAAGGCAGATTGGGACGAGGAGATGGTCAGTGGGAGGACATGCTTGAGTCTCGATGCCAAAGCCTTAGCCAGAATCTTGTAAGAAAAGTTTAGCAGGCTAATGGGACGAAAATCCTTTAACTCCTCTGCCCCATCAATTTAGGGAACAAGAGCGAGAAAAGTTGCGTTTATCGCTTTGTTTAAGATTCCCCTATGGTAGAATTCTTCAAAGAAGCTGCAGAAGTCAGGTAAGAAAGTACCCAGGAAGGATTTAAAGGGGGCCACCAGGAATCCATCCAGCCCCGGAGCTTTGCCTTTGGCTAGTTGATCAATGGCACAGGTGATTTCCTCTACTGACAAAGGTCGTTCCAGCCACTGTGACCAATGAGTAGGAAGGGTTAAGAAGTCTAGATTGGTCATTCTTGGTCAGTAGTCCAAAGGGGCAGTGTAGAGAGACTTGAAATAAGCAAGGATGGCAGATTCTATCTCATCGGGCTGAACCAGATAGCGATTATCCACCTTGATAGTGGATATCAAATTGTCTCTTCTACGGCAATTTGCTATGCGGTTGAAGAAGGCAGTGTTCTGGTCCCCTGTTTTTAACCATTTGACTCTGGATCTCTAGTACCAGAAAATTTCTTCTTTCTTGAGGGTGGATAGGTAGTCAAACTTGGTTTGGGTTCTAAGGTTAGCTTATGTTTCTGTGAGGGGTCTGGACTCTTCTATCCCATCTAGGTCTTGAATGGATTGTAGCAGAGAGTTTTTAGTTTGAGAGTAGTTTCCAAGTAGAGATTTGCTCCAAGTAATGACAGACTTTTTGAGAAGTTGGAGTTTGGTTTGAAACTTATAACCAGCTCTATCGGAAACCTGAGATGAGAAAGAGCACCACCAACTAGGGATAAGACCAGAGAGGGAATGCTCTTCTAACCAGGCCAGTTCGAAGCGAAAAGGTTTCAGTCCCCCTTGTAATAGCCTGGGTATTCAGCAGGATGGGGCAGTGATCCGAGGTAGGTTTAAGCAGGGTGAGAGCATGGGAGCCCGGGAAGGAAGCATCCCAGTCTAGAGAGAGTAGGAAACGGTCCAGCTTGGCAAGGGAAGGTTGAGCAGAGTGGTTGGTCCAAGTATAACTATTCCCTTGGAGAATGATGTCTACGGGTTCTTGGCAGGACACGAAGTTAAAAAAGTCGAGCATGCCCTGTGAGATGTTTGGATTGAGATTCATCTTGTATGACCACTTGATGATATTGAAATCCCCATCCAAAAAACCAGGCTGTGTGGGGTAAAGAAGCAACAAAATCTAGATCAGACCAGAGGCGAGAACAGAGAGAGGCAGAGTTGGGTCCGTAAATAGTAGAGAATTTGAAGGGGAACCCGTCTGAAACCTAAGGAGGACCGTGACCGAGAAAGAATCTATGTGAGAGGAATGGAGATGGTGCTCAGTTGGATTCCAGAGAACCCAAATTCCACCAGAGCCCCCTTCTGCAGGTACGGTAACCCATTGGCAGGGTCTTCTACCCCACACACTGAGGACTAACCGTAGGTCAAGCTCCGGCTGTTTGGTTTCAGTTAAGGCTAAGATGGCAAGACAAAGTTTGACAGAGAGGTCCCTAGCAGAGTCCCTTATGGACTTCTATCCCAAACCTCTAATGTTTTAGGAAAGGATCTACATTGATAGGGGAAGGAACAGCAGGGGAGGCAAGCCTGGCCGACCGCCTAGAAGAGGGAAGCACCGAGGTGGTGGAAGGAGTTTGGGCACCGTCAGAGGACGAAGACCTGTTTGCATCTGGATCTCCACCACCTGTCCCCTCCCCCCCTCCCTTGGGTGAGGAATCCCACCCCTTTTCTAACCACTCTCTCCTCTCTCCTCTCCCCCTTCTGGTTACCAGGGGGTCTCCTCTCCCTCCCCCCCTTTTCCAGCCAGTCCCCCTTCCCGTCAGCCACCTCCCCTCGGCTGGCCCCCTCTCTTGCTTTCTCATCTGGCTTCCCCTTCTCTTTCTGATAGCCAAGAAGTCGGCACTTCTCTCAACCCTTGGGCCCTCCTACTGCTTTCTTTTTCCTTCCTGTCACTACACCTTCTTTCCGAGGGCGGCTTTTCACTCTGTGCGGTTCTCCTTAGTTTTGTCAATGGAAGTGGACACCTCCCTGCTCCCCTATGGCATCCTTGCAGTGCACTTCCTTGACCCCTTCCCCCCCGACCCAACCTACCTCTCCTCTCTCCTCGCTCCTTACTTTCCCCAATCCTCGCAACTTGTCCATATCGGCAGGAGCACTACCGTTCACTTCCCCTACCCAACCTTTTATCCCTACCCGAAAAGTGGACGAAGACCAAACATGAAGGGGCAAGTGGTGAAGAGTGAGCTAGATTTTGCGCTTTCTACAGGATCCTTCCAAAGAGGTCCAAGCTCGAAGACAGAGGGTAGCCCCTTTGAAGGCTAAACAGTTGGAATTTTGTAATGCTTGACGAGCATGTTCTGTGGACGAGAACGAGAAAAGAAAGTCACCACCGGAGAGGCACCTGGCTGTGATGTTAGGGTCCTGCCAAAAGTTTTGTGACCATTTTTCTATTCCTCTCGCATCGTCTCGTGAGGGCTGGAACATACCAACCAGGGAGGCAAGATATTTGGATTGAAGAAGGGAGGATTCTTAAGGGGGGATGGAGACAAAGAAAGGGCAAAACGGGGAAGCCTTAAAAGGGGGGGAAGAAGACCCCTTTGAGGCCACAGGAGACACTATGGAAGCAAGGGACGAGGGGCAAGTGGTTACCTGTGAGTAGGAACAAGGGAAGGAAGAGGTGGGGGCCGCAGCCGCTGAAACCTCTTGCAAAGAGGTGGGTGGAGGGGCCTATTTCTCCTTCGAGACGGAGGGGTCGAACGCACGAAGAGGGGGCTGCGGCCTGGTAGGGGGAAGGGGAGCACGCCAGGATGGCTTGGGGTAAAGGTCATAGATAAGGTTCCAGTTGAAAGGGGAGGGGGAGGGAGAGGGAGGAGGACGACGACGACGTCTCTGCATCATCTTTTTGAGTTTTTCAACCGTTCCATTGATTAATGTTCTTCTTACTTCTCTCCTAAAAATCAAATCAAAATCTTCCCCTCTTCCCTCTCAAATCAGAGCGCAAAATTCTAAAACACATCTGCCTGAACACTACAATCAGATCTGAAACCCTAAAATTACATTTGTGTGAGCCCTAAAATCAGTTGTGAAACCCAAAAATTCGATCCGAAAATTTTAAATTAGGAATGACTTTTTTTTTCCGAAAGTTTCATATTTAGGGTTTGAAAGTTTCAAATCCTAAATTTTCCTTATTTTGTGAACCAGAATTTCTGAAGATCTCATGACCCCTAAAATTAATCTGAAAATTTCAGGTTGAATCTGAATTTTTCCTTTAGTTTCAAACCCTAATTTTTTTTTATTTTGTTGCCCCTAATTGCTCCTCTTTTCATCCTTACATGGCTTCCTCGTCTACAAACCTTCCTTTGACTCCTAACATGCTCCCACATATGGTCTCTATTAAATTGAACTCATTTTTTTTATTCATAACTTGGAAAAGGCAAATTGTTCCAATCCTACATGGGCCAATGTTGATGTTATATTTTGATGGAACCTTATCTCCTCCTCCAAAACTCATTGAGAAAGAGATTGAGATGGCATAAAGGAAATGAAACTAGTCTCCAATCTCGAATATGAGAACTGGTTTGCCACATACTAGTCATTAACAAATTGTATAGATTCCAATCTTTCCCAATACCTTATATCTCAGTTGATAGTGTTCATTCGACCAAATTGTGTGATCTTCTTCATGAGCTTTACTTTCAATCGTTTAAGGAAAATTTGATTGCATATTCATTATCAACTCCTCGCCGCATACCAATGAAGCTGAAGGGCAAGTTCTATAGGACAGCTGCGAGACCCACTTTGCTCTATGGGGCTGAATGTTGGCTGGACAAAAAACAATATACCTATAGAATGAGAGTAGCAGAGATGAGGATGTTGAGATAGATGAGTGGCAAAACAAGAATGGGATAAAATTAGAAATGAATTCATTCGGGAGAATTTAGGTGGGGCACCAATAGGCGATAAGATGAGAGAGAGTAGACTTAGGTGGGCTGGTCATGTGTGCCATCACCAAGTACAACACTTGTCAGGAAGTACGAGTTAGTTCAAGTGGAAGGACTTAAAAAGGGCAGGGGTAAGCCCAAAAGGACATAGTTGGAAGTAGTTCGGCAAGATATGGAGACTTATGCCCTCATTGAGGGTGTGGCCTTTAATAGAGCAGAATGGCGGACCAGGATTCGTATAGCTGACCCCAATTAATTGGAAAAAAGTTATGATGATGATGATGATCCATTGTCAACTCCAGCAATGCAAGAAATCCATTAGTGAGTTAACATTTTGAAAGGACTAGTGACCAGTTAGTTAGTGGTCGTTGGTCATGAGGTTAGCAATGATGATAGAGTATTTAACCTGCTTGGAGGATTAGGTGAAGAATATGACCTGTTCGTCACATGAGTCATGTCTAGACCGCCTACACCTAGCTTCAATGAACTTTGTCCTCTCTTGCTACAACATGAAGATTTGTTTTAGAGAAAACCAGTCAAAACTTAAAGAAGATATTCATGATGTCTTAAATGTCAACTGATACAACTCCAACAAGGCTACTAGAGGCCATGGAAGAGGAAGATGCAACATGATCGTGGTCCCCGTAGATTTAACCCATCCAACCAACATCACAGAGATAAAGGATATGTTTTTTCTTTTTTAAAGGATATGTTGATAATAACAATCAGTAACAAAGACATAATGCCTGGGGAATTTTAACAATGCCCCTTCAGCTGGCTAGTGCCAAGTATTCTAAAAAACACAAGGTAGTGCTAGGCAGTCTGGGAGTTCCTAGCCACTAAGCGCCTAGGCGGCCACACAAGTTAGCGGCTGCCCAGACCTAGGTTGAAGAAGAGGGGCAGGAAGCAAGGGAATATGAGTATATATCATAAAATATTAAAAATCCCATAATCCAAAAAGTTGCAAACCATTCGAAATTTGTAATAGATAGACTACTAGCACAACCATAAATAAAATATAATAGCAATCAGTAAATTAGTAATACATAATCCATAATCCATAATCCATACTCCATTGATCATACTCCATGCTTCATAGCTTATATCATTCCATAATCCATAGTTTCATACAATGATATAACCACACAGCCATACACATTAGAGGAGATCAGTAGAAAATAGAAAAAAAAATATATATATATATATATATATACAGTCTAAGACTCAGTACTCGAGAGTCAAATGTCTTCAGCCATCATCAGAAAAAGTAGGGTAAGCATCATCATATTCATCGGAGTCGAGTCCATCATCATCAGAGTCTTCACCCTCTTCAATATAACGCTCGTCCTTCCTTACGTTAGAGATCGCCTCTTCCTCCTCTTCTTCTACCCCCCTCTTACTCTACATAGATGAGGCCCAAGAGTTTTGGCGCTTCACCTTTTTCTTGTTTTTTGTGTTTTACTGAACTCCAATATTGCTTAATCTCCTCCCTAGTAGCCTCGGAAACATTTTTACACGGAGCACCATCCCCAAAGCGTTTCTTAAATTAGTAAATACCCTCATTAGTATCATTTTCACAATAATTACAACTTATATAATTTTTGTTATTTGGATTCGGGTTACGACCACTTCTAGAAAAACCTGGAGAAGATATTTCCATATAGCAAGACTCCTTCTCTTTGTTTTTTTATTTTACTAAATTCATTGTCTAATCTCATCTCTAATAGCTTCAAGAACCTTTTTACAAGAAGTAACATTCTCTTTAATACCGACTAGGTGTTTCTTGAATCGGTTAATACCCCCTATTGGTATCTTTTTCACAAAAATTACACCTTATACAATTTTTATTATTTCGTTTTGGATTATAACCATACTTCCAACCTCAATCACCACTTTTTGAATAACCAAAAATAGATTTATCCAAATGACAAGGCTTTTGTTCCTATTTGTGTTTTATTAAATTCATATACTGCTTCATCTCCTCTCTAATAGCTTCAGGAACATTTTTACAATGAGCAACCTTCCCCCTAATACCGGTATGGCGTTTTTTGAACTAATTTATACCCCCATTAGTAACTTTTTCATAAATTACATCTCATATGATTTTTGTCATTTGGATTTGGGTTGTAACCATACTTCTAACCTAGATCACCACTTCTAGAAGAACCTGAAGAAGACATTGAAATAATAAATAAAATCTCAAATATGAAGATTTTTAACAAACCGTTTTGCTCGATCTTCAATCTTCAATGTTTGAAATGTTTCCCAATCTCAAATACTTCCCAAAAACCCTCTAATACGCTTCAAAAATCATCAATATCAAATCCAAACCAAATGACGATGTTTGGATAGATTTTTCAAAACTCTTAAATACCCAATCAATCTCTTAAAAATGTAAAAAAGTGATTATTTTTAAATTTTTATCCACTCTAAAGGGAAACAAAGGAGTTTAGGTCACACAATAACCTAACTCCCCCTTCGCCCCTTACTTAGGGGTAAAAAGGACAAAAAAATGCCCCTCAAAGAGGGGCACTTCGCCCCTGGGCATTGGGCACCTGCCTAGGTGGGGTTCCAGCTGCCTGGGTGCTAGAGGGGCCACTTTTTGAAACATTGCTAGTGCCAACAAGCCCTTGCATGCTAGCTTTGTGGAAAAAAGAATAACATAGCACCTACTAATGTTACCATAGATATATCCACACTTCGATATGTCACTGCCCTAACACAGTCAATTGCAAATATAAATATATTGCAGCCATGAATGCCTATTGCACATCGCCTTAGTTGAAAATATTCTAGGGCAAATTGATGAAGAGAAAATGAGAGTAGAAGTAAGATGTTGGAGAGCAGTACCTGAGAGAAAGAGAAGAAAGAAGAAACGAAGAGAGAAAAAGATGTGTGAGAGAGAGGGACGAGAAGAGAAAGTTGTGCATAAATATCAATCATGCTCAGCTTGCTAGAGATATCTTGTAGTCTATCCTGTCCAACAACTTTAGTGAAGATAACTGCATGAGGAGTATGAATGATCTTGACAACAACTTTCTCTCTAATGAAGTGACAATCTACTTCAATGTGTTTTGTACTTTCGTGAAATACACGATCCTCAGAGTTATTAATGGAAGCTTCATTATCACAGTATAGAGTCATGGGAAGCTTAACTTTAACCCCCAAATCAAATAGAGCACTTTTGATCCACATTACTTCACATGTACCATGAGCCATAGCCATGTATTTTGTTTCAACACTTGATCTTGCCACCACATTGGGTTTCTTGCTTTTGCAAGAAACGAGATTTCCTAAAACAAAGGTGCAAGAACCATTTGTGGATCTCCTATCAGTTTTGCATCCGTCCCAACCAACGTCAGTGTAAATAGTAACATCAGAATGCCCTTGATTGGAGAAAAATATCCATCTCAAATATCTCAATATTTTGTATATACTGCATCAACATGTGGTTTACGTGGTGCATGCACAAATTGGTTGAACACACTAACTGAATAAGAGATGTCTAGTCGTTGATCGTGGTATATAAGCTTGCCTACTATTCGTTGATACTAGATATGAATTTCAAGTAACTCTCCCCTTTTTCCATGAAGTTTATGATTGACTTCTACAAAAGTATCAGTTGGTCTAGATCCCAACATCCCAGTTTGTTGTAATAGGTCAAGCACATATTTTCTTTGGGAGATGGCTACCCCTTTCTTTGATCTTGCCACTTCAATTCCCAAAAACTACTAAAGGGGGGCTAAATCTTTGATATTGACACCTTGCTTAGATATGATTTAAGATCACCAATATCCTTCACATTGTTCCCCTGTTACAACAGTATCCTCAACATACACTATAAAGGTTTTTGATTTCGGGTAAGCATTCGGGGTATAATCGTTTAGAATTTTTGGGTTGTACCATCTTCTTTCTCCTATATATGTCTTCAGCTCCTTTTCAAGATATACACCATCTCTTCAGATAAAAGTGGCAAGGAAACAGGAAGGACAAAGGTTTTAGATGCAAAAAACAACACCTACACTTGCTGTTTTGAATAGGAGATTAGGAGATCACGGAAGTTTTGGAGAACTTATTTCAAATAGAAAAGAGTACAGAAGTGTAATTTGTGCATGGCAGTTCTTATTTTCATAAGCCCTGATACATCCATGTTGTTAATCAAGTCAGTACGTGCATAATCCAAGGAGAGATCATTTAATGACAACCAATAGGATATTGAGGTACATAAAGGGCAACACGAATGATGGGTTGCTTTACCTTAAAGATAATCCTAAGGATATAAATCTCTTAAGAATTGTAGCCATTTCAAATGCAAACTAGGTTGGGAAACCAAGAACCAAGATTTCAGTCACAAGTTATTGATTGTTAATGGGCAGCAACTTGGTATCCAGGTGAAGCAAGGAGAGAAAGCAGTCACTTCTGAAATTACATGGACAAGGAGCCTTTCTATGTTTCTTCGGATCAAATTGTGCAGTAGTGTTTTATACTGTCACAATCAAAGTGTCATAGCCATTTCCTTGAATCCAATGCTTCATGGAAAGGCCAAGCATATTTCGATAGATCACCATGTTGTAAGAGAGAAAATTGAATGCAAGGAAATAGTTGCAAAGTTTGACATTATCAATGTGTAGGTGGCCAGCATTTTTTCCATAAGGGTTGACGAAACAGAGATAGAGAGATCTTGAGGGGCAGCATTAACAATATGATGTGCAGGGGCAAACTTGGAAATAAAACACTTATGTTCGATTTTATTTATTCTATACTCATATGTAATATTTGATATGGGATTGTCTACAAAAAGACCATTTACCTTTTATTCAAGGAGATCACAATCATTATTGTCTCTTACATTTCAAAATGGGTGGTTGTAAGAGTGTCATTGATTAGACACAAAATTCCAAAAAAAATTTATCGGACTGCAAGGCTCACCCCAAGCCATCCAATTTGATATCTAATAAGTGAGAGTAGTTGTGAGCTCCTTTAACAAAAAGTAAATGGTCTCTTTGTAAACAATCCCATTTGATATTGCCATGGGCATATATTTGTATTGCTAACAATATATGTAAGAATATAAAGGCGTCCAAGAACAAAATGGTTCGTCTTGGACGATCCATTGGAGATTCAACCACTCTCCTTCTTCACTTGTGCATAACATGCATCTTCTTCTTGTTTCTTTCAGCCCCCTCCTTCGCGTGGGAATTAGCAATCCTGAGGTCTCCATACACTTGATCTAAGAATGATTAGGGACCAGAAAGGGAGGACAGTCCTCCAAACGTTTTACAGAATTTGAGCAAGAGAAAGGGTGGAGACATCTGTATCCTCTGGCCCAAAAGATTGTCGACGCATGGTATGGCCTTGGATAGCTTGGAAGGTGCAGTCACCTTCAAAAATTCAATTATTTCGTTCTTTAAAGGGTCCACGTTGTGGCAAGTACAGAAGCACGTCCTAGGAAGTGGCCTGTAGCCAAGTAAGGGGAATACAAAAGTCAGGCATGTGGGGGAATACCTTTCACCAGGACCCAAACCTTGTGTTTTCAGATATCCCCTATACCAGGCGACAATGGCCGAAGCAAGAGTCATCCTCCTTCTCTCCTTTGAACTTGTATTTTGATGAAGATGGGGCTTGCTGAGCTAGTTATTTTGAGAGGAAGGAAAAAAGATAGTCTCCCCTTGAAAGGGATGCGTATGATATGCAGGGGATTTTCCAGGTCTTATTTATCCATTGTGCTTAGGCCGTTCCTCCGCGGGCTAAAGGATCTAATGAGTGAGGCTTCAAAAGCTTTTGCACGGCATTATAAGCAGTCTCCATCTAGATAAATGTTTGTTATGTCAATTATTTTTTAGCCACTAATATAATGCTACTAGTTTCTCATAGAAATATCTATTCTAACCCACCTAATGAAAAAAAAATGCCTTTACTCAAAAAAAATTGTATTACAAAGCAAGGGTAATGAGAGCCCAAAAATGTGGAGTACATTAATGAAATACTCCATGTGTATGAGTACCCCAACAAAACCTTATATATATATATATGGAAAACACTACGCAACGCCTATAGGCGAAAAAGTGAACAGTGATTTCACCACCCCCATCATTGTCAAAAGTTCTTCATGCGGTCACGATTATAGGATAGTGTTTTATTTTTTATTTTTTTTCTACAAATCGGAATAACCTAAAATTTGGAGCGTGTATTAATAATCAAAAATAGGGGAATCTTCGAAAATTATAAAAAAAATATTTTACAAAAAAAAATTGACCAAAATACCCCTGAAAAGTTTTGAGGGTATTTTGGTCAATTTATTTTTTGCGGATAATTTTTTTTATATTTTTATTAGATGCGCCTCAAAAAGATGTACAACCCCTCCAAATTTCAGGTCATTTCGATTTGTAGAAAAAAAAAAAAAAGAAATGAAACACTAATTGACAATCGTGACCATGCGATGAAATTTGGACGGTGATGAGAGTAGGAGAAATCACTATTTATTTTCGCCTATAGGCGTTGGAAAGACTTTTCCTATAGATATATGGGTTTTGTTAGTCTACATCACTTATGGTGTAGACCCATAAAGTGCTCAACATTTTTAAACATTTAGATACCCTTATCCTATAATATAGTAACTTTTTGTTTAGGGGTAATTTAAGTAATTAATCAAGGGTAAACTAGAAATTCTTAATAGAAATAAAAGCATTTATTAACAATAGTGGACAATGACATCACCTATATGGTGTGTGACATCTCCCACAAGATGCATTGATCGTTTTTAACTACTAATAGAATGTCACTATTTTCTATAAAAATATTCATTCTACCCTTCTAAATGACCAAAAATGCCCCTACTTGAAAAATTTTGTATTATATAATTCAAGGGTATTTTAGCGGTAAAAAATGTTGAGCACTTTAAGGGTCTACACCACCAATTGGTATAACCTAACAAAACCCTATATATACATATATATATATATATATATATAGAGAGAGAGAGAGAGAGCAATGATCTAATGCAACGGTTGTGTCATAGTATAATGCAACGACACTTCTAGAAAACTATGTTTGTGGTATTTGTATGACCCCAAATTTTGCACACATACTCTCTTCATCTCAATAATCAATCCCCAAAAAAAAAAAATTAAAATTTGAACACTAGATATGGTCAAAATGAGTCCCCCCCAAAAATGAATCTAGACCATTCATTTTATGATTTTCAAGATCTTACCCTTGATAAACTCAAAATCATTTTTTCCTTTTTTAACATTGTTCATCTAATCATAATAAAGTCATCCAAAAAAATTGGAAACGAAAATATCCTTCTAAGGCCTAGATCCAAGGATCTCACCAAAATGAATGGCCTATGTTAATTGGGCTAAAAAAATACTTTCTAAGTTGTGTTTTCAAATTTTTTTTTTTTTAATTGTTCATTAGAATAAAAAGAGTGTATATTTCAAAATTTGGATCAAACAAATGGCCATAAGATGGTTTTTTTAAGTCGTTGCATCATATTACTATACAACAGTTGCATGAAATCATTGCTCATATATATATATATATATATATATATATAATGCTGACGTAGGCCTACTAACGTACAGCTACATATAGGCCCAACGGCCCAGATTCAATCTGGACCGATCTGACGGACAGACCTCATTTCGTATTTGAATATTAACTTTTTTTTTACAAATCCAAATCATGTAAAATTTTAGGCATCTATTCTTCTCATCAACGTGCACCTAATAAAAATATTTAAAAATTAATTTGCAAAATATAAATTGATTAAAATACCCCTCAAATATTTTGGGGCTATTTTGGTCAATTTATTTTTCACGAAATATTTTTTTGATATTTTTATTGGATTCTAATATTTTTAAAGAACACACGTCCAAAATTTCAAGTGATTTGAATTATATAAAAAAAATTAAAATTCGAATACGAAATACAATCATGATCATTAGATCGGCCCAGATTGAATCTGGGCAGTCTAGAGGGTAAAGAAATTTCGATGAGGTTAAGAAGGCCATAAGCGAAAAATGATCATGTTATAAACAATCAAAACTTAAAAGAATATAAAAATGCTAAAAAAAATGCTAAACAAATAGTAAGTAAAGCTAAACTTAAAGCATATGATAATCTATACAATAAACTGAGAACACGAGAAGGTGAAAAAGATATCTTCAAATTAGCAAAGCTAAGAAAGAAAAAATGTAGGGATCTAAACCATATTAAATGCATTAAGAGTGAGGATCAAAGAATCTTAGTGAAGGATGACGATGTTAACGAAAGGTGGAGAGTCTATTTTCAAAAATTATTAAATGACGAACACAATGGGAACATAGTGGTAGAAGAGATTATTGGTACAAGTGAGGGTGGAAGTCATAGATACATTCGTAGGATTAGGATGTCGAAAGTGAAAGAAGCTTTGAAAATGATGATAGGAAGGGCTTTAGGACCAGATGATATCCGAATAGAGGTTTGGAAGTGCATAGGAGAAATTGGCATTGACTGGCTGACGAAGTTGTTCAACAAGGTGTTGATAACAAATGAAACATATAGAATTGTGAAAACTATCGAGGGAACAAGCTTATGAGCCATACTATGAAGCTTTGGGAGAGAGTCATTGAGCAACAACAAAGGCATGAAACAAGTGTATTCGAAAACCAATTTGGTTTTATGCCAGGGGAAAAGACCTCCACATAGTCTTTATTGATCTAGAGAAAGCTTATGATAGAATACCTCAAGATTTGATTCGATGGGTGTTAGAAAAGAAATGCGTCTCTAAACACTACATCGATTTGATGAGAGATATGTAGGATAGAGTGCTAACTAGTGTACAAACAACTAGTGATGAGACAAGTGAGTTTTCAATGATAATAGGTCTACATCAAGGGTCAACATCGAGCCCACACCTCTTTGTCTTAGTTATGGATGACTGAAGTTGGCACCTACAGGATGAAGTACCGTGGTGCATGTTGTTCGAAGATGACATAGTTTTGATTGATGAGACCCGAAATGACGTCAACACAAAGTTAGAACTTTGGAGGGATGCTCTAGAATCCAAAGGTTTTAAAATTAGTCGGACTAAGACAGAATATAAGAAGTGTAAGTTTAGTAATAATAGGAGTAGAGACGATGAAGTAGTCAAGATTGACGGCCATGAAGTACAAAAAAGACCGCACTTTTGATATATTGGATCAATAATCCAGAAAAATAGAGAGATCGAGGAAGATGTTGTACACAAAATTAGAGCTAGGTGGACGAAATGACGATGTGCAACTAGACTTTTATGTGAACGTCGCATACCAATGAGGCTGAAGGGCAAGCTCTATAGAGCAACGATGAGACCAGCTTTACTCTATGGGGTAGAATGTTGGGCAGACAAAAAACAATATACCCATAGAATAAGAGTAAAGGAGATCACGATGTTGAGATGGATCGAAATAAATTTATTTAACAGAAATTAAGAGTGGCACCAATAGGCGATTAAATGAGAGAGAGTAAACTTAGGTGGGTTGGCCATGTTTAGTGCCAACCAAATACAACACCTATTAGGAGGTGCGAGGTGCAAGTTATTTCAAATGGAAAGATTGTAAAGGGAAAGGGGTAGGCCCAAAAGGACGTGGTTGGAAGGAGTCTGAAAAAATATGGGGACTTATGGCTTCACTAAGGATATGGCCTTTAATAGAGCAGAATGAAGAACCAAGATTCATGTAGCCAACCCCAATTAATTGGAAAAAAGCTAAAATGATGATGATGATGATTGTGATACACTTCAATCCTTTAGATTTTACATCCAATGGTTAAAATTTCATATGTATCATCAAAGCCTTTTCCCAACTAATTGAGATTAGCTACACGGATCTTAGTTTTCCATTCTGCTCTATTAAAGGTCATATCCTTAATGAGGCCATAAGTCCATATATATTTTCTCACTATTTCCAACCATGACCAATCACTTGTCATTTTTTAGCCTTCCACTTGAATTAACTCGCACCTCCTAATAGGTGTTGTACTAGGTATGCACCACATATGACCGGCCCACCTAAGTTTATATATATATATATATATATATATATATATATATATATATATATATATATATATATATATATATATATATATAGTTATGTTAGGGTGTCCAACCATGCCCAATCACTTGCCATTTTTTAGCCTTCCACTTGAATTAACTCGCACCTCCTAATAGGTGTTGTACTAGGTATGCACCACATATGACCGGCCCACCTAAGTTTATATATATATATATATATGGGTTATGTTAGGGTGCTCACACTATGGAGTAATTTATCATTGTACTAAACAAATTTGGACACTTATATGCCCTTGTTATGTTAGGGTGCTCACACTATGGAATAATTTATCATTGTACTCAACAAATTTGGACACTTATATACCCTTGTTTTGTACATTGAGAATTTTTAGTAGTGGCATTTTTTATCATTAGAAGGGGTGTGACATCACCCACATGGAGAATTAAATGCCACCAGTGTACTCTATGTGGGCGATGTCACACCCCATGTGGATAACGTCACACCCCTCCTAATTATAAAAAATACCTATATTAAAAAAATGCTTCATGTACAAAACAATGGTAGAAGTGTTCAAAATTTACTGAGTACAATAATAAATTACTTTACAATGTGAGCACCCTAACAAAACCCTATATATATATATATATATATATGGAAAATGATCCTGTGAGCCAATGGGCTCACAAGTAAAAATGAGCCCAACAATCTCGGCTGATTTGACAATCACGGATGCCATATAGTATTTTAATTTTAATTTTTTTTCTAAGAATCAAAATCACATGAAATTTAAAGCATGTGTTCATCGAAAATAGGTGAATCTTTGAAAAATATCAAAAAAATATTGTACATGAAAAAATTTACCAAAATACCCCCGTAAAGTTTTGGGGGCATTTTGATTAAAAAAAATTATGGATTATTTTTTTTATATTTTTATTAAGTGCGGCTTGATGAGAAGAACACACGCCTAAAATTTCAAGTGATTTGGATGTGTAGAAAAATAATTAAATTCAAACACTACCGAACATCTGTGATCGTCAGATCAGCCTAGATTTAATCTAGGCCATTGGGATCATTTTCTCTTGTGAGCCCACTAGCTCACATGATCATTTTCCTACATATATATATATATATATAGATATATATATATATATATAGAGAGAGAGAGAGAGAGAGAAAGACACAGAGGATGGGTTAGAAAGAGATGATAACATACGCAGGTATGTTTGCAGAGGGATTGTTTCTTATGTTCTTGTTCATAGCCATTCATTCAAAAATATGAGTTGAAAAAAAAAAACCCAATAATTGTCATAGTACAAGCCCCTGAAAATTTACAAGAATGTCACCAATTCTAGAAACTTAACAAGTCCTGCTCTTTCTTAATCAAAATAAAGTTTTTATAACTAAGGTTTCCATACGAATAACATAAATTTCCAATTTGTAAATTTCTTTTGATTTCTATTTCCAATAAAAATTAAGGGATCATAGATTAGTAGTTTAAAAAATAATAATTAGGAAATTTTCTCATTTGGGAATAATTTATGTAGATATAGATCGTAAAACCATAGATTAAGGGATTTGACTAATGAATTTTCTGTTCTAAGTTATTCTTCCAAAAAAAAAAAATCTATTCTAAGTAAAAGTGAAAAATACCTTCTTAATCTATTTGACTTTTAGTTGTGAATTTTTATTCTTTGCAATTAATCCATACTAATGTAGAAAGGAATTGGCAACATATAGCTACATCTTCATCTGTCTCCTCCCACATGAAACATATAGCTAGAAAATCTAGACTTACAAGCAAATTTTTAAAACGAAGAATGATTGTTCATAGAAAGTCACCAGTTTACAGCCAGATATCCTGAAATTGTGCCCAAGTTTCAGAGGCAGGGAATGATTCTACATAAGTGCTAGAATTGTGACCTTAAGATGCAAAAGAAGGGACAGACCCAGAAAAATAACTTCCATTGAAGAGCCTAAACCTCGGGAAGAAGGGGAGTCATCAACTTTCAGAAAACATGCATAATGGGTATTTGCATGTGGGGTTAACTGGGAGTAAGTAAAGTTAGAGGTATCAAGGACGTGGAGATTGAAATGGAATAAGGATTAGACATTCTCAACTATTGGACCAGGGGTGAACAGTGCATTAGAGACACCCTAACATCCAAGTTTCAATAACTTTGAGAGATGGATTTTTGCCCTAGGAACTGAATGTGCGCGAAAATGCTCAAATAAAGTGTACAGCAAGCACTGAGAGCGAAAAATTCTGGCAAAAGAGCTCGCAGTGGTAGAGAAACGCCACAAAAAATGAACCCAGAAGAGAGACCTAACCTGACCTGATACATTTCCATCCTCCCTCATTCTCAAAGCAACCTATGCACATTGATATACAGGCGACAAATGCCCTTCCACACTGCTGTCTCAATCTCATCCCCAGAAATAAGACCACTCGATTCTAGTAATGGCTTACTGGAAGAAGAAGAAGAAGAAAAAAAACAAAAGCCCAACCAAAAACAACCCAGATGAATCCCTCAAAAATCAGTGGCAAAGAAGAAGAGTTGGATTCTCGTTACCTACCACGTCCATCACTTATTAATGTGCAATGGCTATGAACTCGTTTCTGTTCCTTTCTGTTTGCTATGCTGCCTTCAGAAACCAAGCAAGCACCGCGCTTCGTCACCCAGTTTTTCAACGAGGCAGAAAATAGAAAAAGCCAAAGGACCAGGTTTTTATGAGTCCACCGAGCTCATACTATTCTTGTTCGAGTTCTCTCTATCCCCATTTTTTATACAGATCTTGGATCCAAATTGGCAGAATTCATCATGTAACAAATAAAACAAAAAATTAAAATACTTTCTTTTAAAAAAAATTATCCGTTGGATAGAAATCCGTAGTTGTGGGGTTTATCTTAAAGATTGACGTTTGTGAGTTTGGAGGATGATGAGTCACCCAACAAAATAAAAATAAAAACTTTTCTACCGCTCATTATAAAAAATGGAAGAGTATACAATTAGACTATTTATCTTTGTAAAAATAAATTTTGAACTGTTATTGTTTTGGGCACGCAGATCTCAATACGATATTTTCCCCCTTTCGATATAGTATTTGATATGCATAAAAAGAACAATTTGTCATGGGGATACAGGAAAATAGATAGGTTTTTTACGACATTCTTAAGCTTTATGCACCCGAGCTTAAAAGCCACACATGAGACACCAGAGTCTTGATAGTTTAGAAAGAGAGACAAAATCGAGTGGAGAAAGAGAAAGAGTTAGCCCACTGATTTGCTTGTTAGAATTGCAGATAATGATATATTACGAGATATGCAAAGGTTGTAAAAAGAGTCTCTTTCGTTTAGCAAAAGGACCCTTAAATCACAAGGTGGCTGCATATTTACTGTAATGGTGGTTACAAGCACCACCAACAGCTACAACTTATAAGCAGCCCCTTAACTCACATGATGGCTCCTTTTACAGCCTCCTTTTGCTTCCATTTCATCAACAGCTATATGACAGTTGGGTGAATCACATGCACCAAGGTTATATGACTGTTAGATACCCCTACGAACTGGGCTTACAAAAGGATAACTAGCCAGGCTTACAAAAGGATAACGAGCCACAAGCCTGACTCCCACATGTGCTCGAGTGATGGGCGCTTCAAGCACCGATGTGAGCAAAGTGCAAAATGGGCTATCAAGTGCCTTGCACCCACACACGTGCATGTGCATGTTGCATGCTTCGCGTGCGATGCACATGCACATTATCTCTCCATTATACTTAAAGTATATTGCATGGGAATATATGCTATTCAATACATCTCAACAAACTCTCTCATCTTCAATGTAGGACTCAAATCCACATGTTTCTCTCTCTGCCATGCAATTTAGAAAATAATTATAAAACCAAAGTTGTTGTTTTGAATTATGCTTTAGCATTTTCCAAGTTAAAAATACTACCATTTACATGATAGACAAACACTGACATGCACCAGACCTCTTTGCCTTAACTGTTCCCCCTGATAGAGTGAGGTATTGTACCATAAACCATAAGAAAGCCCATATTTGCATAGGTCCTTGTACCAGCTACACTTTTGATCCTCTCTTGTTAACACTTATATATCTATCTGCGTTGATTTGTGAGTAAAAGAAGTTCAGTCCCAGATAACTTGGTCTTCCTTCCTTAGGAAATAGAAGAAGGAATATAATGATTGCATTATTTGTTGCTTTGTGGTTGCATCAAGTCTCCCAACTATTAGCTCTTTATTCCATACCAGCTGAGCACCTTCCCCTTGAACCACCTCAACTAAGTAGGAATTCTTTTTGTTGGCCTGTCTATAAAGTTTAGGAAACTGTGTTTTGAGTGGAATCTTGCACATTCATTTAGAAGACCAAAATTTAGTGTATTGTCATTTACCCTGCAGAATACTGACCTGAATAAGTTTGGTATACATAGCAAAAGGAAAAAAAAGCAGGTGGTTGATAGTTTAGAGATACCGATCTAATTTTACAATTTTCTTTTTTTTAGTTTTAAATGCCAAGTGTGGAGTAATATGATGTTTTTAACATCAAACCATACAAAAAATGAGATTTTAAGGTGACAATTGCTCCTAGCTATTAGATATCAAACTGAACACAAAGTTGGAGATTTTTTTTTGAACTTTGAGTTTATTCAATAACATAGTCACAACCACCTTATTTGAAATATGACGGACAAAAATAATTGTAATCTCATTATATAAAAAATAAACGATCTCTTTCTATATTTTACCCCGAGAAATTAGTCGGTCCTACCTAGGGTAGGCTATTAGACTATCCTTGAAACCCCCCAAAAAAAACAAGAATAAAAATGCAGCCAAACGTTTGCAATATGGGACAAAGGGAAAAACTTAAATGAAAGAAAAAAACGCTAAAAAAAATGTGGAACCACAGTATAAAATTCTAAAAAATATCATAATGGATGAGGTTTTTATGAGTCAGACAACTCACATACATACACATGTATCCCCTCTCTAAAATACATTTTAAAGATAGATGTTTTATCCAAAGTTTTAGAGATTCATGATATAGGCTAGGGTTGAAAAATAAAAAAATGTAAAATTTAAAATTTGGCTTAGGGAGTTTTCGAGCATCGTACAAATGGAATTTTTCTCGGGGACATTCACGCGGCAAAACTTTTTCAAGCATAATTTCACAAAAGAATTACAATCCCTATGTAATTTTTTCTAAAATATAAAAAATTAAGTTAGTAGTTTTTAACTACGAAGTATATATATACATATAGGAACCTTGCGTGAATTCGAAAGAGAATAGTAAATCATGGGACGGTTGAAAGGGATTAGGGGGTTGAATGTTGAAAGGTTGTGTGCATTAGGACCTGGTCTCACACCCACCGACCCATCTGGGTTTCGTAGCAGTCCCAAACCAGGCACTACGTGGTAATGCATAGAGAGAGAGAGAGTAATTCTGGTATTGCATTGCAGCATTGGTGGTGCATGGCAAGCGCGGGATCCGCATGCATGTGTTTTGACTATTTCTTAGAGATGAGAGAGAGAGAGAGAGAGAGAGAGAGAGAGAGAGAGAGAGGTCTTGTTTGGTTACCCGGAAAATACCATGTTTTCTCAGCGTGAAATGGCGGGAGAATTGCAGGGCTCCCTTTTTCCCCTGTTTTTGGGGAAAACGGCAGCGGACTTCCGTAGAAAGGGGGCAATTCGGAAGCCCCCTTCCCTCTTCTCGCTCTCTCTTCCTCTGCAAACCCAAGCCCCCTCCTCTCTCCAGCCCTTATCCCTTTTCTCTCTCTGCACCCACCCACTTTCTATCTATCCCTCTCTGTTCTGCTTTTTCTCTCTGGTTGTTGCTCTCTTCCACAGGTTCTCGTTTCGTTTTTTCCGCTCTCTCTTCAAACCTCTGGAGATATTTCAGGTATGTTATTCGTTGTTCTTAATTGTGATTTGTTATCAATCTTCAATGTTCTTAATTCACCTCAGAGCTCTGATAAATTTTCATAATCAGAATATATAGAAAATGGTTCTTCATAGACCGCAGAGCATGAAAAAAACTGTATCTAAAGACCTTCATAAGGTAACATTAAAGACCTTCATAAGGTAATATGCCGAATATTCATTTGGGATTTAAAAGACCTGGTACTCGGAGTGTATCATTTATGTCTGGTCTTATGTTACGGTTCTTGCATCCTCTCAGTTTGTTCATTACCGATTATACTGAGATGCCTAAGCCTTAGATTATTGATACAACAAATTTTGTGATTACTAATCCCTGTAATGCCGTTTTGCTTGAATTGTATTCAAAGGAGTCGTTGAATTAGCATCCCAAATTTCGTATTGAGATAATCCCTGAATTAACAATTGTTGTTGCTGTAAGGAATGTGTCATTCAATTAGGAGTTGCTCTGTTAGTAATTGATTGGGACTTTGCCCTTGATGTTTTGCTCTATTTTGTTTTTTGCTTGTTAGTAAACTAACTCCCTTGATATGGATCGCCTTCTATTGCCTCTGTATGCTAATTCTTTATGCATGTCACCTGTTTTGCTCCATTCAAATTACTTGTATTTTTCCAGGTTAGCAAACAGGGGATATTGCCAGCAGCGGATTTCCCCAGCTTCCGCAGAGTTTACCAAAGCTTCCAGCCAGCAGTTTTTTACTTCCACCTCTATCTTAGACTCGCAATTTCCCAGAGATTTTTCAGGAAAACACCTTTCAGTTACCAAAGAGGGCCTTCTCGGTGATTGATTGAATTGTGATTTGTTTACCGTGTTTTTGTCGTTCATTTTCTTCATCATATAGATGTTTGTGGACAGTGTGACAACGACAACAACAAATGCAACATTAGCATCCTTGTTGTCGTCTTCATCAGAAGAAGAGGACTTCTTTGAATCTTTAGAACGATTGCCGTCATCTGCCTCCACTTCTGGTCGCTTGTCAGGGTGGTGGGATGCTCAAGATGACAGTCTTGCTCGATTCTCAGCACGCCCTTCTTATTCCATCAATGACAATGACGACAACTACGATGACAAAGATGGTGATGACAGTGGCGGCGGCAGGTATGATGTGTGGATGGCAGAGCCAGGGTCCATCACAGAGCGTCGCCAACGACTCCTGCAAGGGATGGGCCTCAGCAATGAGATGGGACTCCTACGCATCACCAGTCTCCGGAATCATAACAGCAAGGACAAGCCCTACAACAGTGCCATCAAAACTCCCCCTCTTGCTGCCCTTCTTCGCATGGGTGAGGCGGTGGGGACAACCAACAAAAGTATAAAGAGGATCAAGGAGGTTGGTAGGTGCCTCACTTGGGCAGGAGGAGGAGGAGGAGGAGCAGTCATTTCTCATCCTCTCCGCCGGTCCAGCTCTTTCAATGATGTAAAGGAGTTCAAAGATTGCGGTGTTATAGATAATGATGATGACGGCAAAGGTAATAATGATGATGATGATGATGAAAGGGCACAGGCAGATGGGGCCACTGCTACAGAAGTGAATGAGCAACAGCACTGCATAATAAGAAATTTGGACAATGGAAAACTATTCATTGTGAGGGAGGACGGAATGTGGGATGGCCGGCAGCTGAGCACGGAGGAATTCGAGAGGTCCGTCGGTTACTCCCCAATCGTCCATGAGCTGATGCGGCGTGAGAGCTTTGCCACCTTTCCCAAGGGAGGAGACTCTTCTTCTGCTTTCCCTACAGCAAAACACAACAACAAGCCACTCCTCTCTTCCTTATCAACCATGAGGAGATCATCGAAGAGGAGGGGAGGAGGAAGCATCAATGCGTTGTGGCTTATGAAGAACATCAGGGTAGTAGCGAGCAACGTAGTGGCAGGACATGGCCATGGTCATAGTCATGGGTACAACCACCACCACCACCCCAAGAGAGAGGATAGGGGAGATGTGTCATCAGGAGGAGGAGGGGCAGAAGGAGAGGGCAGTTATGTGTTGGATGCCTCTGAGAGGATGAAGGTGCGGCAGCATGGCAAGTCCTACAAGGAGCTGACGGGCCTGTACATGTGCCAGGAGATTCAGGGCCACGAGGGCTCAATATGGAGCATCAAGTTCAGCCACGATGGCCGCTACCTCGCCACTGCTGGGGAAGATTGTGTCATTCACGTGTGGCAAGTCTCTGAGGCCGAGACCGGGCCCCAGGACAGGGACCGCCTGCTCTCATCCTCAACGAGAAGGAGCAAGTCTTTATCATCATCTTCTTCTTCTTTCTCTTCTTCTTCACATTTCGGTGTTTCCAACAGGAAGCATCATTCTTCTTCATCAGTTCCCCCTGACTATTTAATGATACCTGATACCATCTTCTTGCTTTCGGAGAAGCCCATCTGCTCCTTTGAGGGACACCTTGACGACGTGCTCGACCTCTCCTGGTCCAAATCCCAGGTTACACAGCACCCATGTTGTTGCCTTCTCCTCTTCTATTCCACTGCCATACTAACAGAACCGACATTTATGAAGTTCTTTCCTATATATCATACCTCGAGTTTTTTTTCTGGTGATAATGCATTGTTATGTACACAACATGAATGTGTATACTCAATTACCCAAAAAAACATGAATGTGTATACTGACTTCTAGGATTCCCACATTATATGCAGCACCTTCTTTCCTCTTCAATGGACAAAACTGTTAGACTCTGGCACATGTCAAGCAAGGCTTGTCTGAAATTATTTGCACACAATGATTACGGTGAATTTCTCACTTTATCATGCTTTATAATGTTGGCTTTGAAATAAGTAGCTCTAATATATTTGTTTCTTTTATTGGGTTTTGTTTAAGGCAGTAACCTGCATCCAATTCAATCCGGTCGACAATAGATACTTCATCAGTGGCTCCCTTGACGCCAAGGTACGCATATGGAGCATACCCGATCGTCAGGTTGTTGATTGGAGTGATCTACATGAAATGGTTACTGCTGCGTGCTACACACCTGATGGCCAGGTCAAACTTTATACACTAAAGCAAGCTAAGCAAGTGAGATTATAGGATTCAACACAGCAGAGCTGCATCTTAATTTATAATAATGTTTATTTTTTTCTGTGAAGGGTGCATTAGTTGGTTCAAATAGAGGGAGTTGCCATTTATTCAGCATGTCAGGTATACATGGCATTTTCTTTCTTTTTTTCTTTTTCTTTTTGTAAATAACTTGCATTTCATACTTGATAATGTGCACCATTGGCACCTGGTATTTTTATCTTGTAATTTAAGTCATTTGATGTTTGACTGTGTTGCTTGTTGCTTTTCACAATGCGTTTTTTTTTTTTTAATGTTGGTTTTTTACAAGGCAAGTTTTAGTCCTCATTTTACATTGTTTATTTGCATTTTGTCTTCCCTGAAAAGAATATGATGAATTGTTGAAACTTGCCTCGTCTTTTTAATGTCCCTACACTAGTATTCTCTTTGAAAAACCAATTTTACTTTGAAACTTGATTTTACGTTTTTAATTTTGGAACAGAACAAATGCATACCGAGTTGAAGTTTCCCAATTAAGAGTTAGCCTGTCACCAGGCACACAATCTGGCTAATTCCGCCTTAACTTCCACTCAATCATACCAAACCCCAGTGTTTTCTTTCTGCTGTTACCTCCCTTTTTGGGAGCTGATTTTTGCCTATGTGGCCGAGCTTTCATGAGTTGAATTGAGAATGTGATTCTTTTCGATTTATTCTTTGAATTGCACCTCATAACATATAGACATTCTTTGCGATGTTTGCTTCATACAGGATGTAAGCTGCAGCAGAAAAGTCAGATAGATATGCAGAACAAAAAAAAGAAATCCCATGCCAAGAAGATCACTGGTTTCCAGGTATTCTGTTGGTGTTAAACATATTGTTGGAAACTTGGGATCACTGTCACCTTAATGCCTTAATGTGCATTTCCTTGACTGATGATATACTTGCTGTGGACTAGCTAGCTCAGTTCTTGCTTTTTTATTAACTGGCTTGGAATATATTTGTCTCATTGTTGTACAGTTTGCCCCTGGTAGTTCCAGTGAAGTTTTGGTAACTTCTGCTGATTCACGGATACGTATCTTCGATGGCACTGAACTTATCCACAAATACAAAGGTATTAGCGAGTGTGTGAGTGCATGCCTATGTGCGTGTTATGTGATATCATTAGATGAGAGTACAGATCAATTTTATTTTGTTCATGCCTATCATTGATCAATCAGTGAGAGTCCTAGCCTTAATTTGCGGCATTACAATGGGTGTGACATTAAGAAGGGCCATTCACGTAGGTTTCCGCAACACAAGCAGCCAGATATCGGCGTCATTTACTGCAGACGGGAAGTACATAATTTGTGCAAGTGAGGATTCCAATGTGTATGTGTGGAAGCACGAGGATTCATGCAATGCAGTCACAGGCATGGGTGGGAGGAATAAATGGGCAGCAGCGGTCACTTCTCGATCTCACGAACACTTCCCCTGTCGAGATGTATCTGTCGCCATTCCATGGCCAGGGTCTAGCCGTGAGCAGCAGCAGCCAGTGACATCATGCTTGTCAAGGGTAAAGGGGGGACGGAAATGTCCTCGAACCCCATCCTCCTCTGCCGCCATCCCCACCTTGGAAGACGTGTTCTTGAGCAGCAAGAGCCTTCGGCATTTGAAGGAGGGAGAGGGCAGCATGTCTTTTTCAGAATCAGTTAGGGGTGTGGGGGGGCATTCATTCTCCTCTTCATCTTGGTGGGATAGTAATAATGAGGGAGACATTAATGCTGCAGCTGCAGCTGCAGCAGCAGGTTCTTCTTCTTCTTCTTCGCAGCAGGCAGCAGGTTCTTCTTCTTCTTCGCAGCAGGCAGCAGCAGCGACAGCATGGGGTCTAGTTGTGGTGACCGGTGGGTTGGGAGGAGAGATTCGAACTTTCCAGAATTTTGGCCTGCCCATCCGCCTCTAGTACCACTTCGATTTCGATGACACATGACCTACCCTAATCTTCGTTAAGCATGTAAAATACATCATTTTTTGTCTTTTTTATATTTTGTACTTTTTTTAAGTCGGGGATTTGAACTTGAAAGATCTCCAACCGGTACTAATAGACTATATAGGACAAGCCCATACAGGTTTGGTTCTCTTGGAAGAGAGGAGGAACACAGGTACAGTAAGTACACCTCAGGAGTGGGATCAACAACCCATTAAAATGTTTGTTGCAATTAATCCTCATTGGAAAAATATATCACCACTTTTAGGGTTTTATTGACTGATTGAGTTCAGTTGAAAATTTCTTTTGATAATGCTAGAACTTTTGAAGCTAAAGAATCTAGAGCCCAATCTATTGAGGATTGTACCATCTCTTTGTTCATTTATTGGACCCACTAGCACAAGCTCCTCTAAGGATTGTCCCGCTCTGATTTCAAGCAAAATTGGGGACAGGTGCTTTAAACCAGAGAGCTGAGTAGAGTGAATTATTGGTCTACCCTGCCTGAGGGGTCCATCAAACTGGACTTTGATGGTTGCTTCCTGGGTAGCCCTAGCCACACTGGCATAGATGGTGTGTTCAGCACCTTTTTATCAACCAATCCTCTCTTTCTCGGGGTCCATCGGCAGTGCCAACTCCACCCTTACGAAAGTGTCAGCCTTCATTCATGGCATCCAACTTTACAACTCAGAATGTGTGGTAAGGATGTCATCACTTTCTTGCGCTTCCAAGTCAGCCCCCTGCCCTGAGCAACTCGAGCCCCTTGTTGACCAAATTCCGACATCACAAGCTCACTGGTGATTTAAACCTCAGAAACTTGTGGAGAAAAGATAATTCAGTGGCTAATGCCCATGCCAATAAAGGAGCAATTTCCCATTACTCCAGCATAATTTGTTTCTTCTCAGGGTTTTGCTTCTTTTCGACTTTCTTTTGATTCTACTGAACAATTGGGCCCCATTTTAAGCGGTCAGAACTTGCATATTTCTCATTACATAATGTTACAGTTACATATGATTGGAGAAAAGGTGACTTTGACTAAAACAAAAGCTATGGTGATGGCCTGGAGAGAGAATATTGAGGTAGGCATGTTATTACATAAGTAGTGAAGAGCATCGAGGCTATGTAGGAGTGGTGGGAGATTTAGGCAGGGTAGAAGAGTAACATGCTTTCTAGAAGGTTTATGTAAAACTTAGTCTGCATTTGCCAATCTACCTATCAACTACATGCTGCTATTTCAGATGTCAAAGGTAGTATAATGTTTTTTGGGAAACTCTGATTGATAATTGTAAAGGGCGAGTCAATGTCAAAAGTTTAATCTTGTTCATGGAAAGAGGTTTGCAAACTGAAAGACCAGGGTTGCATTGATATCCATGTTCCTCATGTAACACTTTATAGCGGATACAGAATCGAGGCAAGAAGTGTTATTTGATAAGTAAATAGGAGGAAAATGAAGCTTGAGATGGGAGATTGAAGAAGGGGAGTAGTATATCAGGGATTTAAAAACTCAAATTAGATGCATGATTGAATGAGTTCATTTGGGTAGTGGTGAAGGATGTTCTTTTGGATGCCATATCAGTACAGTTGCACTGTTTTTCTGAAGATTCTCAAGGGCCTTTCATTCCAGCAGTTAGAAATCTTTTTTCTTTCGAATGTTGAGAATAGGAAATTGCTACATCACGATGTGTAATATCAAAGCAGTCATTCTGAGATGTAAATGATGGGGGCGGAGTAAAAATCACAACATAAACAAAGGGTCATAAAAGAGCATGTTGTTGGGGGGCTAGTTCCCATAAAAAGCTCTTGCTGTTGCCAGCATGTGCAAACTATGTCCTGGGTCATTAGAAGTTCATGATACATGCTGAAATGTCACTGGTCGATCATGAATCTCATTTGAAATATTCACAAGCCTCTGGCCCAATGAATAACATCTAAGAAATCACCTTCCACTTGGATAGGGCCCATGAATGACTTTCTAGGAGGATAAAGAGGAGGAACTAATCGTTATTTTATTTTAAGTTAATGGTTATCATTATTTTATTTTAAGTTAATGGCATTTTATTGATTAAAATTGTGAGTACATGTATATCTCTCTTGTCCAAAAACAAGTGCATGCACAAAAGACTCAACAAGTAAGAATGTAATTCTCCAAATTAGTATTTATGCAAGTAGTAAAAGTAATTATCGATACTGAGGATTTGGAGCTTCATTCACATACTAGGGAGTCTGCTAACCTGTTGGACTCCCTCTAAGTATAACCACACCCTCGCCCATTAATGCTGGTTATGAAACCAAGAACGCTTCAAATATATTTGCTGGTTTCCAAGGGTAAGATTCGCTTTGCCCAAGCTATTACCTAGGTAGAGCCCCCTTCTATAATCAAATTCCTCCATTTGTGGTCAAAGTTTCTCAAACTGAAGAACAATGCCCAAAGCGTTTGATTTGTTCTAATTGTTCTAAAGGACCGGTGTGGGAAAACAATTTCCTTGGTCTTCTCACTAGCCCTTTATAAATTTCCCTCAAAGCTCACTTTCACATACCCCACTGGAGCTTTCGGTTAGCCTCAATCCATTGATCCCGTCCCTGATCCCATAACCGTTTCTGATCCCCTTCCCAACAACTATGATCATGACGGAGGTGAAGCATACAAGTGCGTGAGTACATGGGAATAGAATAAACTATGTACATGGGAATAGCATACAACTACGTTGAGAATAGTATAATTAAAACACATGGCATGAGTACATGGGAAGCGAATAAACTGTAGCGATCCAAAAGCCGAAACATATGTATCACATAAAAGGTCACAATCTTTCTTTGTTAGGTAACCTCGGTTTAACCAACAACTTCAATGTTCAACAAGAGCCTTGCAATTGACTCCCATCTACCAAAAGAAAAGCACATTGTCAATTTCTTTATGATTTTGACGAGAAGCGAATGAAGAGGAAGTTGAAATGATTTTATGCAAATAAGATAAAGAAATCTGACACCAAGAACACACAAAAGTACAAAAGGACGATAAATTGAACCAAAAAAAATAAAAATTATTTTTTTGATATTGCAACCTTCAAATCACTTTGCTATGTGATGCGTGAGAAATCACAGACCACTGAAGAACAAAGATAGAAAAAATTCACCACAAAGTAATCTGCATATTTGTTAATTGTAGTTTGAGTTTGCAAAGAAGTTGTGAGCTAATTTATCACTCGATCAATTATGCTGATATAAGAAGATTATGCTTCAGCAAATCAATGCTATGTCTTTGAAACAAATGAATTGTACAAAGACCCAATAAAAGATCTTGTAACCACAAGTATGGGTCCCAACAAGTACAATCCACCAGAATTAAAGTTTTAATGCGGTACTGGCGTATAATAATCATGGATCTGTTGATAAAACGTAAGCATAGACAGAGAGGTTGCCACTAATTTGAAAAAACATATGCATACACAGACAGGTTGCCAAAACATTAGTGGATATTAGAAAAGTAAGGCATGATCCTGGGAGAGAACTGGCACTGAATCAATACCATTACCATTGTGAGCCTATCAGAAGACCAAAATCTCAGTATATATGTGACACTAAGAAATATTCTAGACCAGCCTTTGTCCCGAGCTCTTCTTAAGGATTCGACAAATCAGGAAAAGATGAATCAGAAGGATAGCTGAAACATTTTGGATGGAAAAGTACTTGCCTGCAATGATAATTCATTGTTTTAATAAAATTATCTTGATAATGACCTACCCGTTGTTGGACAATATCCATCTTAAAGTCATCTAAGATAAACTTATAATCAGTTTTACATATTAGTTTATCTTTTTTTTAAAGTTATTTTAATTTATTCAAACTAATTGGCTGGAATCACATGTTTTAGCCATAAAAAATTGCCTAAAAAGTTAAATAATTAAATGAAAGTATGCAATTAATACTCATAAAAAAAGGACCTAAAAATCACTTCAAGATCATAAATTTTCATGCAAAAACCCCATTGTGCTTATCAATGTTGCTGAATAATTTGACGATAACAAGAAACAAATTACAGTGGAGATGATCAGTGGTTAGACTTTCATATTTATGACATAAATATCTCAATGAATAAAAAAATGATGGGTGGAGATCCCATCTTCAACAACCATCTCGTGAGAAATCCCCATTTCCATCTGCAAAAACATCATCATATTTGGAAATCCCTGAAGCTTCAAATTTCAAACCCTGAGACCAACTCATACTCATAGATCATATAGCCCCTTAAATAACCCTTTTGAACTAAATACATGCATACATCCATTGATGAAGTCCTCATGTGCCTTATGCGGCAGCCACTTAACAACCCAATGAGGGACGACATGCTCTCCAAAGATGCTAACATACCAAGTTATTCAAAGAATCAAACCTTCGATAAATGTGGATCCACAAAAAATGCTCTAACGTATCATCATTATTACTGCAGAAAGGACACAGAGAGTCCACGGTGATTCCTCGTTATTAAAGAAGGAAAGAGGGGGGAAGTCGCTCTGTAATGGCATTTTGAAGACCATATTGCTCTCAACATAGATTGTGAAGTCCCTTGTAAATGATATAATACCATAGGTTTAGCTAATACAGTGAAGTCCCCTGTAAATAATATAATACCATAGGTTTAGCTAATACACAAAGGTCCTAATAGACATTTGTATCAAAGACTCTCAAATAGACTTTTCAGATAACCATGGATCTGTTAAAAAATCCACCAACTTACTGTCACCAATAACTCATCTGATATTGTTGCTTAAAGGACAAAACCCACAAAGCCAATTTCATCATGCTGGCAATGTTGAAATCGACAGTATTTCTAATCCCAAGTCCCCCCTCTTCAAGAGTAAGACATACATTATTCCATTCCAGCTGATGAAGACATGTCTTTTCAGCTGTATTTGCCCATAAGAAATTCCGCTGTAATTTCTCCACCATATTGCATGTACATCTAGGCAATTGTAGTTTGCATGCATTGACTTAATACTGATTTCAGCAATTGTATTTTGCATGAATGTGACAGAGACAATACTTGCTATGTTCCTATTTTGGCAAATACTTTCCCAACCAAGCTATGGCAGTGGAAGTGCTTTAAATCCCCATGGAATGGGGAAAGACCAAAATATCTCACTGATAAATAACCTTCACCAAAACCAAGCTCATTAATACCACGTGTTTAATACCTTGTGCAACACCAAAGAAGAATATTTTGCTTTTGGTAAAATTTAGTTTATGGATAGTGGTCAATTCAGAATCTGAAATGATAAATTTCATAATAATAGCAGCATAACGAGAGGCTTTACTAAAGATCGTCAACGTAAAAAAGGTGAGGGATTTCATAATCACACGATGAGGGAAAAGCCCGAGGAAGTATACCCTGCACCAATGCATAATCCAACTATCGACTAAGAAAATCCATGACCAGCAAAAGGAGCTAGAGTGATAGTGGATCCCCTTGTCTTAGGGCCATTTTCCCTCAAAAGTAGCTTATTGGAGATCTATTGCACAATATTGAGAAATATGAAGTTGAAATACAAAGGCAAATCCAAGATATAAAAAGCTATGGAAAATCCAATGCTTGCAACTTTGCGAGGATAAAACTTCAAGAAACATGATTATAAGCACTGCTAAATCAAGTTGTAAGCACATTTCAGCATTTTTGGAATTTTTGTTACACAAAGAAATAAACTCATTTTCTATCAAAATATTATGCGTGATAATCTCCTTTTTAGAAAGACTACTTGTCTAGGATCAATGATATTATCTAAAACCCTCTCTAAACGGTTGAAAATAATTGTGCTTACGATTTTATATAAGACATTGCATAAACCAATGGATTTGAAATTTGGAGCGTTGTCTTGCCCTTTACAGAAGAAGAATAGAATAAAGCCCAACACTGGCTTTGTTTTACAACTCAAATAATGATGCTTCTTGATCGGTTACACGGACTTAAGGTTGCTATGTCCCTCCGGCATACTTTGGCCATTCATTAGGAATTTTTGCTTTTTTCCATTTTTTTTCTTTCCTTATAGAGTTGCTTCACATAGGCTTTTGTTCTCTATTGTAAACTAAAAAAATTAGATTCTCCTACAGTTTTGTGCACCATTGCGTAAAAACTCTATCCAAGACTAGGAGTACTTGTAAGAACTCAAGATCTTGGGATGTAACATCCCCAACCTAGCGGGCAACCTCAAGAAATAAAGAAAAGTAAATGAATTCTATAAGATTCATGTCCAACAAGGAACATCCGATTTTTAAATAGACATGTCTAATTACTAAGAAACTCAAACTCTACATTTTGTCTGTCTCGTTGAAAAAATATCAGGTGTTATTTCAAAAGAATTATCCTTTGAAACTATGGTCATTGGAAAACACAAGGGAAATGTTTCTATGCTTCATCTACAGCATAGAAGTTCTATCCTCTCCCTTATCCAACTGTCCATTCTGAATGGAGGGCTAAGATTGTCTTAATCACAATGTCACGTCTCTACACTATTTTATTTTTAATTTTTTTCTATAAACTGTTTTGACACCAAATTTTGGATGTCCATTCCTCTATTAAACTCATACTAGTGAAAAGTATAAAAAACATTTTTCAATTAAATAAAATGACAAAACTACTCCCAAAAAAATTTCATGGGGTGTTTTGGTAATTATATTTTATCGAAAAAATATGTTTAATATTTTTTATAGGTGCACCCCAATGAGAAGATGGCATGTACCAAATTTCATATTCATACAATTTGTATAAAAAAAACTAACAATAAAATACTTTGAGATGTCGGATCTAAGATCAAACGGTGAGTGACCCTCTTGATCCAAATTAGATGGCTAGATGGTAAGGGGAGGATAGAACTTCTATGCTGTAGAGAAAGACAGCTTACCCAAAACACAAAACCAAGAGAAATAATAGATTTCTTAGTCCGTGTTAAATAAATATATTATCTTTTGTCGTATTCTACGCACCACGGGGAGAGAATATACCTATGCATAACAATTGAAGCATGGGCTCGCTTTTACATATACATTAGCATTCTTGTGTAGGTCGAGCTCATGACTAGCCATATTTGTTTGCACTTATTGGACAAGGGCCAAAGAAGGGCAATATTGCGCCACTCAGGCCGGAACTCGGTAGGGTGGGAACCCCCACCACAAAGCTGTGCACTCTTTGGTAACGCAAATAAATACAGAAAAGAGCATGGGCTGAGCACTTGACAATTCACAACGCTAATTCTCATGCTCAATTCCAAACAAACCCTCCCCAAAATAAAAGTTTTTTTTTTTTTTTTTTTCATTTTAAAATAAATAAATAAATACAAACTCGAATACCCCGCTCAATCACATTGGGCAAAGTTGAAATGACTTTTTCCTTCTTGTTTTTTTCACGTTATACACAGGACTGAAAAATCCCTATCAAGACAGTGCTTTCATACATACATACCAATTTCTCAACCCTTTATTTTCTTGTGCAAACTTTATCTCTAGAAAAAGGCACATCTAGTGATTCCGATCTTTACATGCTTGTGCATTTGTACATGCAAGATATTTTTTATATTATCAAGGACAAATTTTTCGGCAGAACTTTGTAATAATAAAGTTTTGATTCCTTTCCTTGAAATAGAGAGATGTTTAGGGCATGTTTAACACTAGGAGATTTTGGATTTGGAGGTGGAAGGGAGGCTCTCACAAATCGTGTTCGCCCGATAGGGATCCAAGCCGGCCCGAGGCATGGAGCATTGCTACCTTGGATTTCACGACATTTTCAATATTTTTAATAGTAGCAGCCATCACAAAGCAACATCTAATGTACGCAAATTGAATTTTGATGGAAGCTATTTTAGAAACCTACGCGCACTTGGTTTTGGTGGACCGATAAAGGACCACTCGGGGAATGTTATTTGTTCTTACTGTGGCCCTTGTGGTGTTACTACATTTAATGAGTTTGAAAAGCGTTAACTATTGTCATGATTGGAGGAAGTGAAGATCATAGAAGGGGATTCATCAAACATTATAGCTTAGAATAAAGGTGAAGTTCATGTTCTATAGAGGCTGACCATATTTTTCATAAGATATGGGATATTTTAAAAAATAAAAAATTACAAAATACACTTTAAAATAGACTATCTACGCAACTTACCCCCACCCCAATTTTTCTCACACTTTTTCCCCCCAAAAAACCTTTTCTCGCAAAAACCTCCAATCCAAAAGTAACATAAAATAGGACTAAAATACCCTCATTTATTTTCACATGGCCTTCGGCTCAGGCAATGGAGGACTGTGCTCCAGCAGTCAGAATGTGCGCTCCGGCATACTGAGAACTGCGCTCCGACAGTCCATTCCGGCAATCTGAGAACGTACTTCGACACTGAAAATACACACTCCGACAGTTTGCTCCGGCAATGTAGCACCGCGCTCCGGCATTGCTGCTTGACATTCCACTCCAGCAGTAGTATACTGCGCTCCGACACTACTCTACTTGGGATTGCGAATTGATTTGGTTTGTATGGGAAGGGTATTTCCGTTCAAAAATTAAAAACTTTTTAGCTTGGGGGGTTTTTACAAGGAAATGTTGTTTGGAAAAAAAAAAATGTGAAAAAAAATTAAAGTGGGCTGAGTTACATAGATAGTTGAGTGTATTTTGTGATTTTTCCTTCAAAAAACTATAGATGTTGAAATCCATCATTATTACCAAGAGGCTAATGCTCAAGCTAATTCTTGCAAAAGGAGTACATCAATCTTCGTTTGTTATTCCTTCCTTCCAATTAATTTGCTTTTTTCCTTGAATGAAACTTCTTTGATAATGTTTAAATTTTTGTTTTTTTAATGAAGATGATGTAAATGCGCAAGAATCCTCCTTTTGAATCAACGTTGGTGAAACAACTATCAACCGTCCATTGGAGACACCCGACAGGCTAGCCGTCCGATTGAGGGAAACAAGAGCAGACCGCGCCAAGCAGACAGACACACATGTTAATAGCATCCAATTATGTGCATGTGATGTTTTCTCAGACGCACGCACGCACGCACGCACGAGCGAGAGCGAGAGCGAGATCCAGGGCCCGTGATCTGGTCCCACACCTGCAAGTAACCTTAGCGCTAAACCCTAATTTAATAAGCTTTCAGTCTATTGAGTGCTTTATGTTTCGGGTACCCTAATCAAGCTCGCATTCCGGTATGGCCCCCCCCCCCCGGCCGCCTATTTTCTTATTGTTTTCTCATAAAAGTATGGGGTTTAGAATTTTTTATTTGTGTTTCTCAAATAAACGAAGTTTAGGGTTCTTTTAGAATTTTATTCGTGCATTTTCCATGGTCGATCACACATCTCCTTCTTTAGAAATAGTGGTCTAGTTCTCTGTTTGCGCAGTTAATCATTTTTGTTGCAATAGTAGAGATTTGTCAGCCGCGGTTGAGAAAAGGAATAACGAACTGTACCGAGCGGATCACCTGTAAATCAACCGGAGGAAGCCGCTCGCCATTGAGGTATTTCTATTTTTTATTTCTTCTGAAATAATTGAATTTCTGGTTCTTGGGTATTAGAAAATTGATTAATGTTTTGGTGGTATAGTTCTTGGGAGGTCCTTGCTATGATTAACCTACATTTATGTCACGTGGTTTTCTACAAAGTTTGAATGTTTGTTGTGAGATTCCAGAAGAATGTGTTTTGAAATAAGCCTTGCTTCCCTGCTTAAATGTTATTCTCTTGTTTTCTGCTGTTGTCATAGTCATTTACTTCAGGTACAATGTCTTATAGTTTCTGGTACTCATGCAAGAAACCAATTTTGAATCTTTTTTTTTGTTGTGCTTGAATTTATTGCAACAATAGGATAAATTAGTATTCTATCGTTTTATTCTGTTACATTTTATGCTCAGTCACGCTGTAGAGGAAATAGAGGGTGTTGTAGTCACTTGGGGGGGGGGGGGGAGGGGGTGTGTGTGTGTGAAGACAGAGAGCCAAGCGGAAGGACCATAAGAGAGAATTGATTTTTGGTCTTCCTGATTGTGGAGATGACACATGCAAACAATGGATCTAAGCCTTGCTTAAATTGCCAAAGTTGTTTGCAATTGAGACCTAAGGAAATTGTCAAATCTTTTTATCACATAGATGTCCTGCATGAGTATGGATAGCAATTGCATCATCTCAGAGTTTGCATACTTCACAATACACTGGGAGGATACACTTGATGATGGACTCTAAGTATATTATTACAACAGGGTTCAAGTTTTGGATTCTTAAGCTATATTGCTGCAGGTGGGGTACAATTTATGATGTTCAATGGTATAGATCTGCTTTCTATGCGATAAATATAAAACGTGCTTGATGGGGGCCGAGATGTGTTGTAGGAAAGAGAGAGGAGAGAGAGAAAATAGAACAAACTAGATAAATAAAAATAAAAAAGGGTGAGAAAATATACCTTCTGTTTGGGTCTACAAATGAGTCGACCTCAAAAGTGATACTTTCACACGACCCAAAAATCGATCCTATTTATCTCTCTCTTCTTTTTCTTAATAATAGATCATGCATATGTGTCACAAGAATAGAAGGGGACACCATCCCTAGAGACTATATGGCAGGTGCCTTAGAAATGGAGGGAGTATTTTAAAAAAGAAAGATTCCACAAATAGGATGTTAGACTAGGTATATCTATGATGCTGATCTGGTTGGGGGTAAGTCTATTTCTTGGTTATTTTGATTATCAAATGGGAGTTACATGGGATAGACTTTTGGAGAGAAAAATGATGTGAATATGCAGCATATGCCTCCCATCTGATTTCTTTCTTATCTTTCTCTTCTTTTAGAAAAGGTTAGAAAGAACGACATGGGATTAGAAAACTTTGATGTATAAAAAATGGACACCATCTTTGTCGTTAAATATTTCCTTCTCTCTTGTAAACTCTCATTCGATCTTTCTCTCATGTTTAAACGTCTCTCTGATAAACACCCCTCTCTAGCCATCTCCTCCTTTCTCTCCCTTGCCAAAATTGATAGATTCCTAGTTTCCCAGGAGTGGCGATCCCAATGGGCTCTCCCTAATACCACTTTCGACCATGAACCTATCTTGCTAGATACTTACCCCTTGCCCCAACCTAATCGACCCTTCATATTCAAACTATTCCGGTTGGAGGAAGCTAAATTCCCCCAAAAGTTTTGTTAATGGAAGAATTCATATAAGGGTATCTAGTTGTGCTAGCTCCAACTCTCTAAAAAACTCTAGCTTCTCAAAGCTTCCCTCAAACTCTGGAGTAAATCCTTATCTAGTAGCTTTAGAGGCGAATTCCAAGCTTTTAACCTCCAAGATTCAAATCTTAGACAACATAGAAGAATCTCCCCCCCTTCTTCAGTGGCGAACTCTGCGATAGAAGTTTGGCTAGAGGTGGTCTGCTCTCTGCCATCTGCCCTCAAAAAATAAGAGAGTTTCTAGTTCCATAGGTCTAGGATGAAGTGGCTAAAAGTCGATGATTGGAACTATGCCTTCTTCCATAAGATTGCCAATTCAAGGAGAAGAGCCAATGCATTACGCAAATTGTGATAGACAATCGTATCTACCCCCAAACTTGTCAGATCTATCGGATTGGATATGGGTACTTTAGGAACCTCTCCTCATTGTAGCAGGGCACTAGAGCTAAACGAGCAGACTTAACCTTCAATTCCCTCTCCTTTAAGATGCCGCTTGCTAGAAAGGCCATTTCTTGTAGAGGACGTTCATAGCGCTGTGATGGATTTAGCGAAAGACAAAGCCCCAAGTTTGGACGAATTCCCTATGGTTCATCATTATCATATCCTTTTCCCAATTAATTGGGGCTGGCTATATGAATCCTGGTCTGTCATTTTGCTCTATTAAGGGCCATACCCTCAGTGAGACCATAAGTCCCCATATCTTTTATCACTACTTCTAACCATGTCCTTTTAGGCCTACCCCTTGTCCTTTCAAGCCCTCAACTTGAACTAACTCGCATCTCCTAATAGCTATTGTACTGGGTCTGTGCCACATGGCCAACCCACCTAAGTCTATTCTCTCTCATCTTATCCTCTATTGGTGTCACACCTAAATTTTTCCAAATGTATTCATTTCGAATTCTATCCGTTATTGTCTTGCCACTCATCCATTTCAACATCATCATCTCCGCTACACTCATTCTATGAGTGTATTGTTTTTTGACCGCCAAGATATGGAGACTTATGGCCTCACTGAGGATATGGCCTTTAATAGCAGAATGGAGAACCAAGATTCATGTAGACAACCCCAATTAATTGGGAAAAGGTTAAAATGATGATGATGACCGCCAACATTCTACCTCATAGAGCAAAGCTGGTCTAACAGTTGTCTTATAGAACTAGCCCTTTAGCTTCATTGGTATGCGGCGATTGCATAAATTTTCAATTGCACATCTCCACTTCGCCCACCCAACTCTAATTCTGTGTGTGACATCTTCTTCAATCTCTCCATTTTCCTAGATTACAGCTTCCCTATGGTTATATTTCAGAATTTATGGGAAACTCTTGCTGCTGATCTCATCACATTCTTTAATGAATTCTACCATAGGGATCAGATCAATGGTGCTATGAAGTGCACCTTTATCTCCCTCGTACCTAAGTTTGAAGGGGCTGAGAAATTGAAAGACTTTTGACCCATCAGGCTCTTGAATTCTTCTGATCAAATTCTCTCCAAGGTTCTGGTGGCAAGGCTTAAAAAGTGGTCCTTGGCAAAGTCATCTCAAACTCTTAATCGACAGTAATAGCCAATAAACAAATTCTAGATGGGTCCTGAAGCCATCCAATCTGTATACAAGTTGGGTCGAAGGGCCGTCCTTAAGTTGGATTGGGAAAATACGTACGACCATGTCAATTGGGACATTGTCAATGAAATCCAGGCTACAATGTGCTTCAAGGAAAAATGGTGGAGATGGTTTAAGGTTTGATCTCCACTTCCTCATTTTCCATTCTTATTAATGGCTATCATGTAGGTTAGGTTTCTTTGCAGGGTCTTCTGGTCTTAGGAAAGGAGATACCCTCTCTTCTTTCCTTTTTGCAACAATGGGTGAGCTTTTTTCTAAATCTATCTCTAGTCTTTATCACCTATGCCTGCTTATAGGTTTCAGAATCTTAATCAATGGTCTTGTAGTTTCTCACCTTTTTTTTTTTTTTGATACTGAGTAGTTTCTCACCTTCTTTTTTTTTTTTGATATTGAGTAGTTTCTCACCTTCTTTACGTAGATGAAACTATCATCTTTAGTGAAGCTAGCTCAATCCATGTGGATGACCTATGGTTTTTCCTAAGGTGTTTTGAGATCTCTACAACGATGAAGTTCAACATGTCCAAAATGAAGATACTAGGAATCAGATTGGAAGATGAGGAGGTCTGAGCTGTGGCCCAACACTTGGGCTGTGGCATGGGATCCTTTTCTGCTAACTACCTTGGTCTACCTCTTTGTATTGGTAAGCTTAGGAAACACCTTTGGGATCTAGTGGTGGAGAAATTCAATAGAAGGCTAGCCAATTGGAAGGGCAGATTCCTTAAGTTATTTATTTATTTGGGGGAGGGAGGGGGTTTGGGGGGGAAGGGGGGTTGGAAGATCACCCTAATCAAAGCTACTTTGGCAAATATTCCCATCTATCTCATGTCCCTATTTCACATACCCTCTTCGGCGCTTCCAAGCTTGAGAGTTTTGTGGGTGGGGCCAATAGATGGCCGCAAATTCCACCTAGTTGCTAGGAGCAAAATTTGTCGACCCAAAAGGTTTGGTGGTTTGGGAATTAGAAAGTTTAAGGAAAATAACCTTGTCCTTCCAGGCTAATGGTGGTAGGAATTTGGGCTGGGGACCTCAATCCATAGAAGGAAGTTATTCCAGCTAAATACAGGATGGATGGAGGTTGGCTTCCTAATGTCATGTGTCACTGTGCCTCGGGGGCATGGGCTAGTATTGGCAGGAACAGGGGCATTTTTTAGGACAATATTATTTTTTTTGGGAAAATGACGTATGCGGCCCTCTCTAAAATTTTTATCCGAAATAATCCCCTAGTCTCAAAAAAAGCCCATGGAATCCCCCAAGGTAAACAAAAAAGGACGTTTAACCCTCTCCTCACCTTTTTCATTATTCAAATTACTGAATTTATCCTTCATGTTTTTTTTCTAATAGCCTCATCATAAAACTTGAGTTTGTGATGCATCTTTTGACTTACTTGTAAGGCTCACAAGACGAGAGAGAGAGATAAGTATTCAGGGAAGGTGGTTAGAGAGAGAGAGGGAGGAAAAGGTCCACGGGTGAGGAAAAAAGAAAAAGAGGAGAGCTTTTCTAGGATTTAGATAATAGGGTGATTTTTTTTTTTTTGAGAGTTCAGATAATAGGGTGATTAAGAAAAAAAGAGGGGTAAATTATGTAATTTGGACAATGAAAGAGGTAAGGAGGGGGTTAAACATCCTTTTTTGTTTGTTTACCTTGGGGGGTTTTATGGATTCATGGGGTTACTTGGGATTAAACTCTTTGAGGAGCGGTTTATATCTTTTTTTTCTTGTAGGGGGGGGGGGGGGGGGGGCATGCTTGTTTTATGGATTCATGGGGTTACTTGGGATTAAACTCTTTGAGGAGCGGTTTACATCTTTTTTTTCTTGTAGGGGGGAGGGGGGCATGCTTGTTAGGTTATGGAAAGATCTATGGTATGGGAATCAGCCTTTGGGGGTACTTACCAGTATTCTTCTTGTCATATAGCCAATTTATAGAACTAGTCTTCTTTGATCTGTGTCATGCATGTTATGTGTGTTTTCTGACTGTTACTAGTTGTGCATAATCTATCTATGAATAGAGAAAAATGCATAATCTTCCTATGAATTGAGAAAAATGCTTTGGTTTATCTTGTTCATCTCTCTTATGGTTTTTTCTGTCATATGTATTCTCAGGATCTAACAATGGTGGGAAGATCCTTCAAGGCTTAGTTTGAGGAATCATTTCTCGGAAATTATTTGTATGGTTATGGATTCTGATGGCGTTCATTTGAGGCGTTTGAATAGTGACTGTGTTGCAAAGAATAGTCTTCCTGAAGAAACTAACCAAGATGGATATATGCGTAGTGCAGCCTGTTTACATGGAAGATGTGAAAATGCTACTCATGAAGAAATTAGGTGTGGTTTAATTAATGTTGAAGACTTTCATCAAAAACAACAATCCATAGAAAGGTCGGGATCTGATACAGCAGAGAAAATCCACGAGTATGCCCTCCCAAGTATTGGGTCTGGGATTAGAGGCAATGGGTGCACTCCAGATTTTAGTGATGGAATCTGTAATGAGCTTGGTGGCACCTCTGTTTCTGTGAATTGTGATCTTCCAAGTTTCGAGGGTTCAAATGCACCTTCGGCACATAGTCATTTGAAAAGGCACAAAGATGGGAGTTTCCAAGATCTAATTAATTTGTATAATGAGCAGGACTACTTAGAAGATGACGATGATAATGATAGTGACTGGGATCCTTTTTCAGCATCTTTGGTTAATAAGAAGTGGTTTTGTATCAACTGTACTATGGCTAATTTTGATGACGTCCTACATTGTGATGTATGCTGCTTTATGTATCATGTGTTAGCTGGTAGCGTACAGTTTTAATTGTTGTGTAGTTTGGAATATGAATTTGAAAATACTGGAAAAATTAGTTATGAAAAAGCAATATTGAAAAAAAGAATTTGTAGTCATGTATGTTATCATTTGATTTATTTGCAAGTTGTATTGTATATATTACACCAACAAGAGACTGCTTTATTGTGTCTAATAGGTGTGTGGAGAGCAGCGAGATACAAACATCCTTACTGATGGTATTTTTTCCACACAAGGTGCAACAGAAGTTCCTATAATTTTAAAACCAGTTGATGTGTTGGAAGGTCAGTATCTATAAATTTTTTTTTAAAAAAAAAAAAAAAACAAAAAAAAAACTATAGCTATGCTACTTTTTTCCTTGAGAATTCAATACTTATAGTTTGGATGAGTGTATTATTATAGTGTTTTCAAGAAAATTTAGTCTTCTTTTGGGGAAGGGTGATAGACTTTGTTTGTCATTCCGGTAAAAGTATTGCTACATATTCCAATATAATAATTGTAAGGCTTCAAAAAAAAAAAAAAGTACAAAAAGAAATCTGAAGAACTTTTGTGAAGATATACACTTTGCAATTTCCTCCATTAAAAAAAAAAGGAAAACAAGTCAGAAACACTTGTAAGAACTTCGCAACTTTGTACTCAATTAGCAGTCGTGAGATGTCCATATTCTGAAATCTTCAATTTATAATGTTATTGTAAATTGTATTTCTAATTTATCTAGGCCTGCTTACAGAAAGGCCAGCTTCAGAAGATATCACTCTAGTTGGTTTTGATGAGGGAATGTTGCTTCACTTAGAGGTATCCTATGTATCTTTTTTTTGTAATATTTGCATTTCCCCAATTCGACATGGGGCATATGGTGATCCGATTGTTTTTGTACAGTTTTTCAAAATAAAAAGAAAATGACATTGGATCTTTACTTTATTGATGCATATTTCTCTGTGTCATCATTGTTGTTAACTTGTTATATATCATGATATGGACTTTGTAATGGAGAGACATGATAGGCTGAAACTCAGTGATTTTTTAGGACTGAGAAATACATCTGTAGTTGCCAGTGGCATGTTGTTTGTGGTATTCTGTGCCCTTGCCTTTGAATCATAATTGGATGGTTTGCATAAGCTGACATGCTGCAACTTGGATATTGCCTCAAAATATGTCCACAAAAAATCTCCGGTTCTCAATCGGCCTCTCTTTCTCCCTCCCTCCCTCCCTCTTTGCATCTTATATGAGTTTAGGGAAGGGTGGAGGGGTTTATTGAAAAAAATTAGGAATATCTTATGAAATGGGGGTTCCAAACTTTTGGCTATTTTAAAAGATTCTTGGAACCTGTCCTTTATGCAAATGGTTGGAAGACATTGGGAAATTTGTGGTTCCTTAATCTTTAGCTGTTTGTTTCAACTGGAATAAGAAAAGAAGTTTCATGGGGATTTACTACGTGTTGGCTTGTATATGAGCTGAACCCTTGTCTGTAGCTCATGTGTCTTATGTGCGTTCATCTCTTCTTCCTGGGACCCAATGAATCTTATTACCATCGCGTGGTATTTCTTGCTACTAATACTAAGCACTTGGATGGAACTTGGCCAGTGCTTCTTATTCCCATTAACACTTTTAAATCTAGCTTAGGGCTGTAAATGGGTCGGTTTGGGTCTGGGTTGAGATAAATATAGGAAAAAAATATTATGTATACTATATGTATAAATGTATAATTTACATGTGTGTGTGGTGTCGAGTCAGGTTGATGCTAACCCGGGCCCGGCCTTACTCGGGTCCGTGTCAAGTACACCTGGACCTGATCAATTGGGTCAATATCTGGACCCAGGTCTAGATGCCCAGCAGGTCGACCTGACTACTAGTCTGCACTGCCTTATTCTTGACCAGTTCTCTCTCTCTCTCTCTCTCTCTCTGTGCATCTTGAGGGAAGGGTGGGGATTCTCGACCAGTTCTCTCTCTCTCTCTGTGCATCTTGAGGGAAGGGTGCGGAAGTTTGGTCTCAAAAATTAGGAATCTTTTACACAATGGGCTCCAAACTTTAGCTATACTACAAATTTCTTAGAACCATTTGTTTTTGTAATGTTTGGGAAATAGTGGCAATTTTGTGGTTCCTTGATCTTAGGCTAATTGTTCCATAGGGATGTAAAATAATTTTTTTTTAATAACAGGATGTAAAATAATGTCTTATGGAGTTTACAATGTAATACATTTCTATGTTGCGTGCATATGAAACCCTTGTCTATAACTTGTGAGTTTTAAGTGCATCCATCTCATCTTACTGGGACCCAAATAATATTTTCGCTAATGTTTGTTATTTCTTGCTATTAAAAGTAGAGAATTTTCTGCAAGTGTCAGGTGATTCTAGGCATGCTCCAATTTGTTCATTGTGGGTATCTTAAATCTTAAAATAGGTTGAGAAGAAACCACATCCACATCCAGAAAGACCAGATCGACTTCGAGCAATTGTTGCAAACCTTAAAACGGCTGGTAGGAACTTTATTCATTTCAGAAGGATTGTAGTGGGACCCACAACTTTTGTAACCTCTATTTATTATTATTATTTTTTATCATTTGATGAGTGAAATTTATTATAGTGAGTGAAATTGTGGACCAAGTGCTTTTTCATTTACTTTTATGGTGCACAATTTTTTCATCGCTTGTTTTTTCTATGTTAATTCTCAAATTCTTTTTTATGATGCTTATTAGGTATATTTCCTGGAAAATGTTTTCCACTACCTGCAAGAGAGATCACCCGTGAAGAGCTAGGGATGGTAAGATATCACCTGTTTTTTTAAAAGATCCCATTCCAAAAGATCCATTCATGTTTGCTGGAAATAAATAATTAAAGCCCAGAGTGTGAAATTCAACTTCAAAAAAAAAAAATATAGACTGTTCTGGTTCATAATTTAAGCCATTTCTTTGTATATTCTTGAAAATTGCAGGTCCACACTTCTGAGCATGTTGAAGCTGTTGAATCAACAAGCTTTAGTCTATCGAGGTAAATGATTGCTCTATTATCTTATTTCATACTTTTATTCTTAATATTTTATGGTATTGACAGCGCAAAACTTTTCTTAAATCAGATTTCAAACTTTTTGGGAGCATCGTTCAAATAACTTGGAACGCATTTAACCAGTTACCAGTTTTTCTTTACAACTGGTGAGGGTGGCAGAGCCACAACGTAATGTAAAGGGTTCCATTGATAACCCGTTAACAGGTCAGAAAAAAATAAAATAAAAATGAATGCATTATGCGGCTGCGTCAAAGCGGATCTGCCCTTGGGTGCACATACACTCATATGCTGGCTGTCATGATACCCCCATATATGAACATATGCAGCACATCACACAACATTTTGTGCCCATATATGCAGGCAACTGCTCGTGGTTAAAGTGGCCATGAGCAGGGGCATTTTAGTCACTCCATGCCCTTGGATTTTTTTTTTGTGGGTTTTTCTTTTTTTTTTTTTTTGGGGGGGGGGGGGGGGGTGGGTGTTGGGGGTTCTGGGGCCATATATCATATTTTTATGAACCATATTTTATTTTTGAATTTGAAGATTTTGATAAAAATTGGGGATCCTTTTGGCAGAGTTTGAGTTATGTTCTTGTGAGGTACTTTTAGAAAATTAGACTCTTTAGTATTTGGCATTTTGGGTTGTGGATATATTCACAGCCTGACGTGTATTATACTTAGTTGTTAGATGCTAATTTTTTGGGAAATGATTTCATGCATGGTTGTATCATAGTATGATGCAGCCACACTTCTAGAAAACCATGTTTGTTGTATTTGTATGACCCAAAATTTTGCACACACACTCTCTTCATCTCAATAATCAATCTAAAAAAAAAACAAAGTTCAATTTGAACCCTAGATACGGTCAAAATTAGTCCCCTCCAACAACGAATCTAGGCCATTCATTTGGTGAATTTCAAGATCTTAGCCTTCACGAACTCAAAATCATTTTTTTTTTTTTTAACATTGTTCATCTAATGATAATAAGGCCATCTAACAAAAATGGAAAAGAAAAAAATCCTTCTAAAGCCTAGATCTAAGGATCTTATAAAAAAGGACGACCTATTTTAATTGGGCTAAAACAATACTTTCTAGGTTCTATTTTCAAATTTTCCTTTGTTGTGATTGTTCACTAGAATGAAAAGAGTGTATATTTCAAAATTTGGATGAAACAAATGGCCCTAACATGATTTTTAAAGATTGTTGCATTATACTATGATACAACTGTTGCATGAAATCACTGCCGTAATTTATTTGTTAAGTGCTCGATTGGTCACTTTGTATAATATAAATTTTTTGTGTTTTATTTAATTTGATGAATGGGTTGGATTAACTTATTTTACAAGTTAATGCATTACACTATCATAGAATGGAGACAACAAATGTCCCTGTTACTCTTTATTATTCTATCAGCGACTCAATTAGCAGATAGAGGCAATACTAAATTAAAATGCTTGCTACCACATAAATCACATATTCATGTTTTTTTTTTTTGAATATGAAACCGCATCACATATTCATGTTATTCTCTGTATTTATTAATTTGTTTTAATTTTTTTAAATTTATTGATTGCAGCGGAACTCCTAGCCCATTGCATACAAATCATGCATTTGAACCTTGTGTTACTAATGATTTGACTTTTTGTTTTTTTGACAACTTGTGTGGTCGTATTATATTAATAGTTCAGGAGCCTATGAGCTCTTGGGGTTTCGAGATAGGCCACTTATGGGGCTATTTGGGGAAGATGCTTCTTGGCTTTTGAGTGCTCCCTAGTGCCGTGGCTTGGCTTTTAGGCAGCAAATAGGCAAGAGTCTCTTGTTTTGTATTGTTTCTCCTAAAGACTTTTTTCTTTTGATATTGTTAACCTTAAATTGATCAGAAAGATGGGCAATCCACACCGCAGATGCTCCAAAGTTCAAAGAAAAGCAAAAACATGAAAAGAAAAAGCCTTCTCAATGAAGGTTACAGCCAAATAAGAAAAAAAGAGTGCCTTCTTAGCGAAGGTTACAGCCAAATAATCCAGCACCGGTAGCCAACCAAAAGGTAGAAGTCTAGGAACCAGCCGAGGTCGCCGTTGGTTTAGCTAGGGTATTTGTTACCTGGTAGCCTCCCTCCATGTATGCTTCCAAACGGCAAGCATATCCCTACAAAGCAATGTTAAAAAAAACGGATCGCCTAGGCAGTCCAGAAGGCCTGGGCGCATCGCCCAGACCTAGGTGGACAAACTGGGCAGCAGTCCCTGGGTGGCTGCCTAGGCGGTACGGAACCCACCTAGGCGGGCGCTCAGCGCCCAGCCCTGAGTGGCTGCCCAGGGCCTGCGCCTTGCCTATGGGCGGATTTTTTTGTTTTTTTAGTTGTATTGTTTTTTTTGAAATATAAAGGGTTTGAATGATGGGTGTTAGGTTCATTTCAAACCTAAACCCACAAGAACCCATTTTAGAGAGAAAGAAACCTCAAGAAAACTAAATTTTGTGACTTTCATTGGATCGAAGTGTTTCTCAAAGTTACGAAAAACAGATCCAAACATCACCTAGGTAGATTTGATTTAGTTTTGGAGTTCTATAATCCTATTAGAGGGTGTTTTTTATTATTTTAGCACCAGAAAACATCTCAGAGGTGGGAGTTTGGAGTTCGAGCAACAAAGTAAGTGCAAAAATTTATGTTTTAGATTGCTTGTTTTATTTTGAGATGTCTTCTTTAGGATCTAGTCAAAGTGGAGATCGGGTGGAAATATGGATATAACCCGAATCCAAATGATAAAAATTGCATTAGACGCAATTTTTGTGAAAAATATACGAAAGATGGCATAAACTAGTTTAAGAAACATCTTGCCGGGATTAAGGGGGATGTTGCCCATTGTAAAAATGTTCTTGAAGCTATCAGAGAGGAGATTGAGCAATATTTGAGTTTTGTAAAACAAAAACATGAACAAAATCCTTGTTATTTGAATATCTCTATTTCTACTATTTTTAGAAGAAGTAATCCGGGTTGGAAGTATGGTTATAACCCAAAACCAAACGATAAAAATTGTATAAGGTGTAAGTTTTATGAAAAAGATACTAATGGGGGTCGTAACCGATTCAAGAAACACCTTACTGGTTTTAAAGGGAATGTTACTTATTGTAAAAAGGTTCCTGAAGCTATTCGGGATGAGATTAGACAACTTATGAATTTAAAAGAACCAGAAAATGATGAAAATGAATCTTGTTCTACGGAAATATCTTCTCTAGGTTCTTCTAGAAGTGGTGATCTGGGTTGGAAGTATAGTTATAACTCGAATCCGAATGACAAACACCGTATTATATGTAATTATTGTGGAAAGGATACTAATGGGGGCATTTACCGGTTTAAAAAACAACTTGCCGGTATTAAGGGGGATGTTGTCCCGTGTGAAAATGTTCCTGAGGCTATCTGGGAGGAAATTATACAATATTTGAATTCAGAGAAGCACAAAAAGATAGAAAAGGGTAGAGCAGCCAAGACTCCTAGGGCCTCATTTGCACATATTAGTAAGAGGGAGGTAGAAGAAGAGGAGGAAGAGGCAGATTCAGAAGAAACAAAGGAGAACGAGCATTATATTGAAGAGGGAGATGACTCTGATGATGATGACCTCGATTCTGATGCATATGATGAATCGTACCCTATTCCTTCTGATGATGATGACTGAAGACTCTTGGTGTTGAGTGTTGACTGTTGTGTTGAGTGTTAACTATTGTGTCCTGAATTGTATATGTTTTAAATTTTTGTATATTTTCTTTTTCTGATTTTTAGTTTCTTGTTCTACTTTCTAGTTTCTAGTTCTACTATCAAATGTTTTTGTGTACAGTCTGCAGTGTATCAGACTATCAGTGTATGCTTGTATGGTTTACTGTTTTAGCATTGTATGAAAATATGAATTATGGTCTTATGGATTATCAACATTCTCTTCTCGACTTCTATCTTGTTTTTTTTTTTAAGACTGGGATTATGGTCTTATGGATTATTAACTTACAGGTTAATCATTATCAGTCATCACTCATCAGTTTTTTTTTTTTTTTTCAACTGGGCTGCCCAGGTTTTGGGCGCTCGCCTAGGCGCTAGGCGGCCTAGACACCCATGGCCGCCTGGGTGCCGCCTAGCGCTTTTTGAAACTATGCTGCAAAGGTAGTTAATCTCGTAAGAAAGATGAGCCAACTACCACGGTGGAGGAGTTGGTAGAAAAGGGTGTTTCCTCTAAAGACTGTTTTTTATTAAGGGAAAATATTCAATAAGGTTACGTGGTAGAAAAAGGTTATAATCAACCATAGCTGTCAAATGTGAATTTGAGCAGCTGGCTGTGCTCGACGTCCAAGAAAAAATTTCTAGGACTTTGTATAGATGTTTGACACACCCTAGATGTATGATTTTACATCAGACGACTTGGAGTGTTTGTGACCTTTGTGTACAAAAAGTAACAGTCTCATTGTATAAAATCTTATGAGAAATGGATCTGGAAAGCTTTATCGTAGACTATGAACAGTCTAAGAGAGGTACCTTGTAAATTGATTTTTGGATTATGAAGTAAAGGTCTCCTGCCCGCTGTTTTGATCTGTTCTCGAGATATGTATTATATTACTAGGTGTTTCGGGAGACATTGGCTTGGACATTAAATGAACTTGGTAGGAACTTTTTAAGTCTCTTGCACTTTTGTTTGCAGCTATTTTACACCTGATACATTTGCAAATGAACATTCGGCTCGTGCTGCAAGGCTTGCTGCGGGATTGTGTTCAGATCTTGCCTCCACTATTATGTCTGGGAAAGCAAAGAATGGTTTTGCTCTTGTAGGTTGAATCTGTATTTTCTCATCTAGGGTTGTTTGTGCTGGCCCAAACTTAGTGGACGTAGTGTGTTGTTGTATAGGTTTTGTTTAGATACTGATAAATCTCTATTGATTGGGCCAGGTTAGGCCTCCTGGACATCATGCAGGTGTGCATCTTGCTATGGGTTTTTGCCTCCACAATAATGCAGCGGTTGCTGCATTGGCAGCTCAGGCTGCAGGTGCAAATAGAGTTTTAATTGTTGATTGGGTAACCTTGACCACTCTTGCAATATTGTTTGTGTTTCTGCCTACTTGTGTTTTTGTTATTGTTGATCGCTTTAGTAGTAGTAGTTTTTCTTATCCTTTTTGTAGGAGATCGGATAAATGTTAAGTTCATATTCCTGGATTTCCTGGTACTTACTCGTTCTCATGTTGTGCGTAGGATGTACACCATGGAAATGGAACGCAAGAAATATTTGAGGCTAACCCATCTGTGAGTATCGATAAAATCTCATTCTAACTCGATTTTTTATTTTTTTGGTAGAAAATTGCTAGCATTCTTGTTCCTAGTGCAAATTGTTCAATGATTCAAAAATTTATTTTTGATTTTCCTGTTATTGGCTTGTATGGAAAACACACAGACATCAATTGTTGTATTATGTGTATGATATTTTTAGTTTACAGGGTTAGAAACTTCATCACGTGGTAGTGGAGATAGCAGGGTTTTCCTTATCTGTAATGTACTTGCAGAAACCTTTCCTGAGTGAGGCATATTGATTGTATTGATTACGTTAAGTAGTACATTTATTAGATTAGTTCATTTATCAAGTTTGTATCAGGTTTATCAAATGGAATGTGGATTGAAAATATTGTCTTCATCTAGAACGACTAACTACTGCCTACTGGGGATCTCATGTTTCTTCTTTGTTTTGCTCATTATTCATTTGTAATGGTTTCCCTATTAACAAAAAATTGCCGCAATTCATTTTTTCTTTTTTTAACTAAGTTCTATTTGGTAGTATTTTTTGTAGAGGTTTTGCGTGAATTTCAACTTTTTTTATTTATTTTTTAAAACTACTCATTTTTTCTTTTTTAATTATTATTATCTTGGTTTGTTTGGGGTGATTTCAAAATACTATCAGGAAAAGACTTTTGATTTCACTTTTTGAGAATTTCATGTATTTTGAAGGACAATAGGTCGATAACAGTGGGGGGATTCCTAATGATTGGTTTCAGATCTTTCTGGAATATTTCTCAAGCACTTGATGGTTTTATCATCCAAAGTTTGTCAATCTTGGCTATGGGGTTGCTTTTGAATTTCTTGGGTTACGTGTTCTCAAGGTTCATAGACCCAACCCTGTCCCGTGTACAGGCTTCACCATGTAGCTGAATTACTTTTGTTTGAGAAGATTTATTATAAAGGATTTGGTTTGTGTTTTCGTATCTTTGCATTTTATTACTTGATTGTTGAGTTTGGCAGTGTTGATTTAGTTACATTCTTTCTTCTTCTCTTTGCATGCATATTACAACTTGAAAAGAATAGCAAAATACTTAATTTCCACTTTTATTGACCACTGTATGATGTATGAGTTGTGGACTTGTGGTCAACCATTTTAATGTAGGTGCTCTACATATCTTTACATAGACATGAAGGCGGGCGATTTTATCCTGGTACTGGAGCTGCTGATGAGGTATCTTGATATGCTTGGACTGCTGTATGATAATCTCTCTTCTCTCTTATATGTTATGGTTGTGTATATATATATATATACATTTGTATATGTATGTGATAAGAGTATATATCTAACCAGCCTATAGTTATTTTTAGGAAAAATTATGTCCATACCATAAATAAAATACAAAATTATGCCAAGGTCCATATTTTCGCAAATTTTATGTGGAGGTCCATTTGTTTTTTCCCTCCAAAATTTCCCCTCTGTTTGATGGTCTAAACATTAGCTTCTTTTTTATCTTATCTTTTTAATTTTTTTGAAGTGTAGGGACCATTCCTAGATCTAGATCCTCAGACCGCTTGTCTTTTGTGAAGATTGTGCAAGCCAAGCGGTCCGAGGTTCTAGACCTTGGATTGCTTGGCTTGCATGCACATTGTGCAAGCGAAGCAGTATGAAGTTCAATACCTCTGGTTCCTAGATTGCGAATTTCGTAGTCTAGGGATTAGTCCAGAATTGCAGATTTCGGAGCGTGTGGCTTCCACAATGTTCACACAAGCCAAGCAATCCGAGGTGTGGAATCTCGGACCAATCCCTATATTTTGAAAAAGTTAGAAAAATAAGATAAAAAAGTGATCCGAGTTTGGAACATTGGACTGAGGGGCAAAATTAATAAAAATAAAAAAGGGTGAAAAAACCAACAATTCGATACATTGGACTGGTGGACCTCCTTGTAAATTTTGGACCTCTGCAAAATTACTATAGTTAAATATGGTATGTACATAATTTTTTTGTATTTTTATTTGGAGTGGCTAGATGAGGCATACGTGTGTGTGTGTGCGAGAGAGTTTCTGCGATTGGACTTATTAGTTTTGGGACGACGCTTATACCAGTCACCATCTTCGTGTGTCTTTTCTTTGTCATACTTCTATTACTTGGCAAAGGATTCCTTTTGTCTTTAATTTGGTGGAGCATCTGTGTAATTCAATCTAATTTTCGCTTTTACAATTATTGGTAAACATTGTATTTGCTGTTGTGTGTTGGCACTGGGAACCTGTTTAATTTTAAGATGAACTCTTGTACAACTGCTACTTATCAAAAAAGGATCTAACAGAATTGTGGTGTCTGTTTATCTATCAATATGCAAGATGTGTGCATGTGCGGTTACTCATGCATATGCAAGTGTGTCGAAGCATGCATTCATTGTCCATGTTGTGTGCATGCATTCGTTCATCTTGTGGACTTTCTTGAAAACTTGTTGGATATCTTATTACATGAGCATTATGCTGTCTTGAGTCTGTAGATTACTGCTTTCATGCATTCAAGTGTCCATGATGATTCAAATATTTTCATTCTAATTGCTGTATACTTATTCTATGTGGCATAAATGGTTAGGACATGTGTTGGTTCTGCTAGTCAGTTTAGTAATGGATTTTTCCTACTTAGGTTGGAAGCTTAGGTGCAGAAGGTTACTCAGTGAATGTTCCTTGGAAGTGTGGGGGAGTTGGTGATAATGACTATATATTCGCATTTCAGCATATTGTGCTTCCGATAGGTATTGCTTGGATTAATATTAGAATTTCTTTCTAGATAATTTGGAAGCATCAATTGTTAAGCACAAAACCACAGAGATGCATATAATGGGTATGTTGTTTTTTATGCTTCGTTAAATTCCTAAGCAAAAGTGAATAAGTCTTCCCTTAGTTATTTATTATTATTTTATGTTCTTGTCTTATTTTAATTCCTAAAATTGTTAGTTCGTATTCAGTTTGGATAAAGTTTATTTGGCAGTACGTTATTAAGATCCTATTAGAATAGGTGTATTTTATTGTATTTGTGGCGCTTGTATGTAAAATTTCCAGCAATTAATAAAAGAAAAGAAGAGAATTTTTGGATTTATAGCCTGGAATTCTACATACTTCTTTCACTTATAACTATTAGTTGTTTTTAATATCTTTTGGAATATATTTCTTTATCTAACATGATACATAATATAAGCAAATATGCTTGCTTCCTTTTATTTGTTTTATTACTTGCTTCCTATTGTTGTAATATAAACTTTCTATGGTCTGTGGAGTCCGGATAGATGAACTTTTTTTTGTACATTTGTGAAGTTTTCTTTCTCCCTCTATTACGTATTCCTTTGATAATGTGACACTGATTTGGGTTGGCAGCTAAACAGTTTTCTCCTGATCTGACCATCATATCAGCTGGATTTGATGCTGCGAGAGGTGATCCCCTTGGCTGTTGTGATGTAAGGATGTTTTCTTTCTAATTCTTTGTAATTTCTGGTCGAACCATCTTTCTTCTAGAATGCTACCACAATTATTTAACAGTCTGATTTTTGGCGTATGATATATATATATATATATATATATATATATATATATATATATATATATATATATATATATATATATATGGAAAATCTTCTTGTTAGCCCAACGGCCCAGATTGAATGTGGGCCGATCTGCCGATCACGGATGCCCAATAGTGTTTGAATTTTATTTTTACTTTTACAAATCTAAATCACTTGAAATTTTAGGAGTGTGTTCATAAAAAATAGGTGAATCTTCAAAAAGTATCAAAAAAAATATTTTATATGAAATAAAATGACCAAAATACCCCCGTAAGGCTTCAGGGGTATTTTGGTCAATTTATTTTTTGCAGATTATTTTTTTTATATTTTTATTAGGTGTGGCTTGATGAGAAGGTCATTCCGATTTTTAGAAAAAAATTGAAAAATGAAACACTATCGGACAATCGTGACCGCGAGCGTCTATTCTGTAAAAATAGGATAATTTAATAAAAATATAAAAAAATAATATACAAAAAATAAATTGACCAAAATATTTCCAAAAATTTTCAGGGGTATTTGGTTAATTTATATTTTACGAATTATTTTTTTAATATTTTTATTAGGTGCGTCTTGATGAGAAGAATGAAAGCCTAAAATTTCAAGTGATTTGGATTTGTAAAAATAAAAATACAACATAGGGTCATAACTATTAGATCGGCCCATATTCAATTTGGGCCGTTGGCTAACATTGTAGCTGTTAGCCCGTGGGCTGATAAGATCCATTCCCTATATATATATATATATATATATATATATATATATATATATATATATATGTATATTTTTATTTTTTATTTTATTTGTTCATTTTTTATACTTAGGAGTATGTATGTCTACTTGGAATTTATTCCTTGGGGTATCAATATGTCTATTTCATTGTGTACCAATAAAATTAGGTGCAAAGTCTTCCCTCCTAGCTTGACTTTCTGGAAATGGTTTACCTTCATGACAGCTTCTTGAATTGGAACCTGTTATGCTTGTATACCAGAGGTGCATCTGGAGAAGCCTAGCAACTGGGCTTCCAACGGGGTTAAAGAGTTGCATCATGATATACTTGTAGTTTATGAGAATTTCTTTAAGGAATAGTTTATGAGATTATCTTGGGCACCCTAAGTGCCTTTAGGAGGAATTAAGGTGGGTGTAGAGGTCCTTTCAAGGGAATATAGATAGATTATTCATTTCAAATGCTATAATTGTTTTTTGAACTTAGCATCATGACATGCTTGTAGTTTATGGGAATTTATTCAAGGAATAGTTTATGAGATTATTTTGGGCACCCTAAGTGCCTTTAGGGGGAATTAAGGTGGGTGTGAGGTCCTTTCAAGGGAATATAGTTATATATTCACAGATTATTTATTTCAAATGCTACAAATTTTTTTTGAACTTATTTCAAATGTTACAATTGTTTTTAAATCATAAGTATGATGCTATGCATTATCAATACAAGCAAAAAATTAATACTTCAAGTGGAAATATGATCATATATATTTGCTTCTTTCAATTATTTTCTGTATTTTGACTCGAGATGGTTTCCTCTTGCAGGTGACCCCAGCTGGATTTGCGCAGATGGCACATATGTTGAATGGTCTCTCAGAGCGAAGATTGCTTGTTGTTCTTGAAGGAGGGTTCGCACTGCACCCTAAAAGTTCTATTAGTAGGGTTGTGTTGGAATAACCAAATAAGATTTTCAATTGACAGGTTTTGTACTAATTTTCTGCAGCTATAATCTGCGCTCAATATCATCATCTTCAATGGCAGTAATCAAGGTATATATTGCCAACATTCCAGTAAATGTGCATCTCCATTCCTTTAGATTGCTGATATCATATTGCTATTCTTTTTATTGACCTGCATACTTTCTGTCAAACACGGAACTTCTCATCTATCATGTACAGTCACTCATCTATCATGTACACTCAATGTGAAATTGTGGCGACTAATGATGTGACAAGTAATAGATGCAACTTTCAGATGAAAAAGAGAAAAAATTAAATGAATTGAATAATTTGGGATAGTTGTTTATATTTTTAAAATTCTGCAAAAGTGAGCATTAACTCAGAATGTTCATTTGCTTCCCCCTTTTGTTTGAAAGATAATGCATTGTATGTCATGAATTCATTCATGATCTTTGCATAAATCCAAGTATGTGGTCTCCTAGTCTTGGTTCTCTCTGACTTTGGAAATGTAGTATGCTTCTCTTTTTGGGTTTAAGAAGCTCTTTGCTGTTCACTGGCATATCCTACCATAAGATGTTATTAGTTTTGATTTTGTTAGAAGTTAAATGGAATGAATTTCGTGCATTGATTGGTACCATCTTTAAAATTTTACCCATCATGGTCTTGCCTTTATTGTCTACATTCAAAGCAAAACATGTGCAAAAGGCTTGATTTCCATGTTGAGCTGGGGCCTGTGGAGTCTAGTTAGTTTGAGACCCAGCTGGCTGATTGGTACATGTAAGCAGATAGGTCCATGGTAACATGTATTGGTGACTATTCTCTGTTGTTTCCTTGGTCGCATTCACAATTGAAAGAGGTGCACCCCAGATATTCTCGTCTGGATTCAGAATAGTCGGACTCTGGAGTCAAGTTAGGCATAAATCATGTGCTTGTTACATAATCTTATCGGTGCATTGCTTGGTAATCTCTCTCTATCCTTGAAGGTTCTGCTTGGGGAGCATCCTGGATGTGAAATGGATAGTGTCGTTCCTTCCAAGGCGGGCTTGAAAACCATTTTGGAGGTTATGGAAATTCAGCTGAAGTTCTGGCCTACCTTAGAAGCAAGTTACATGAGGTTGAGGTCCCAATGGGAGGTCTCTTGTCTCCAAAATAAAGGTGAGTGCCAAAATATGATGTTACTTTGCACTGGCCTGCTTTCTTTGCATTTGTTTGTCCTGCGCATATTTGATGAAATACCATCTTTTTGATCAAGTTGGCATGTCTACAACAGTTTCACTGTTATGAATAGTAATCTTACGATGCATTTCTTTGAAAACAAAGTCCGATGTCAGATGCACTGTCACTTTACTAGTAGATGATGGGCATTACATGAAAGACAATCTCCTCCATGTGCATTTCTTTTTCCTGTGTCTTTTGCTAATAACAGATTCCTTGGGAGAACGCTGATGATACTGATAATTATATGCTCCATTATTAATTAAGTTCCTAAACTTACTGGACAATGTTGGCATGCTGTGTGCAATTCTTATTACTTTTTGTGTTATTTTTGTTTTTAATTTTTTTGTTCCTGGAAGTGACTGTCTTATATTTGCTTCACTCTACCTATCAAAAATTGGAAAAGAAAATGACTTGTCTAGATGGGATTTTTAACAGGTCACTTTCTTTGGTATTCCAGGAAAGCTGGTGAAGAGAAAACGGTGCATTGTGGGAGGGCCGATATGGTGGAAATGGGGACGCAAGAGGGTCATGTATGAACTGTTGTTGGGCAGACGTGTGGTAAAAAACAAAGGGTCCTCCAAGAAGGCTCTGAGGATTTAGTTGCAATCTCAAAATACTTTTGGGTTTTGCTTTGTTTTGTGACTTTTGATTAGAGGGAGAATGGTAACCAATTTCACCTTACCTTATTTTATTAAGTTCTAGCTGCAGTTTGGCCTGACAAGGGCCTCTTATGGGGCTCCACGTCCTTGTGTAACTCTCGCGCACTGGTCTGTTCTTCCATCTGGATTTTGTCACAAGCTAATGGCCATTTACCCCCCTATCCGGTGGTAATAGTTCATGGAAATTTTGCGTTTGTGACACGTCACAAGAGAGGAATCATTTATAGTAAGCTGAATGTGTTACTCAGTGGAGTGTGTGCCTGTACACAATTGAAATGATTTGAATTATTAGCTTAATGATGTAAATTAATATCAATATCAGGATACAACGAGCCAGCTCAAGCCATTCATTATTTTGGATTGACTCTTGAATGTTTTCTAAAGCATTTGTCACTCAAGACTGTTTCTAGGCAGAGTATCATTTCTAACTTCGAAGATCTCGAGTCAGGGTAATCAATCAATCTCTTTCTTGGGAGTTTGTTTTGAATTAGGTTTAAAAAAAAGGTGTTTGTTGAGCTCTTAGGAAACGAAATTACAAGTAAAAAGAGCAAACAAGAAGAACAATTGGATAGCAATTAGAAAGATTTAAAGAAACTCTTTATCGATTTCTGTAACCTATATAAAAACGATGAAAAGCGAACAAGGCAAACCAGCTTCGAGGGAGGCTTGGATCCATTGAGGTGAGTGGAATTCACTTTTTATGTCCTCACAACTCCAAAAAACTACACGAATCACGGTACATGGATTGGAGAACCGTAAAATCTCTCAAATCTTAAGCAAGTGCACGCACCAGCCGCCACTAGCATTGTCATCATCAACAAACTCAAATCACACTGAGGTTTGTGTCTATGTCAAAAGTATATCCCCTCTTTCTAAGGTAAGATTCTGGGGATTATTTGTAAGAGAGATTTCGAGAAAGCTTATGGTAAGGTTGATAGGCAAGTTCTTCATGAGATTATGGGCAAAATGGGCTTTTGATCTAGATGGAGGTTATGGATACAAGGTTGTTTCTCATCTTACTCACTTTTTTTTAATTTTTTTCGGCAAATGTTATCAAATTTTATTGTTAAAGATGGTTACAAAAGATTAACATCAACACATAAGATAAACTCCCGCTATACTCCTTTAGCAGGCCCCTCAGTCACGGAGTTGTCCTCCCTTAAGATGTGAAAAGATAGCATCAAACTTCCCACCAAATCTAATATCTGGCACCAGATAGAACGGTACTCCCACGGGATTCGTTGCTCATTCCTGCACCATCTCACCACATTCATCAAATCCCCTTCCACCATACAATGCGTGCCAAGATTCTTATCAACAAAAAATCGGAGTCCATGAATTCGGCAAGGTTAGCAATTGCCACACCAATCGGACCTGCATAACAAAAAATCACTGCACCATTCCAATCCCGCACCACACCTCCTATACCTGCAACACCAAGGTTACCCATTGAGCTGCCATCAAAATTCAATTTGAAGCAACCCTGACCCAGTAGAATCCAACGGCCAACTGGCCTATACTTAGCAACATTGGAAAAAAATAAGTTAGCAAGATTTAGTCTCACATCCACCCCGGTAATACCATGTCCCTCTTTAGTGATATAAAGCCAGCTCCAACAGCTATGAATGATATTACAAAACATAATTTTTGTGGGTAACACCTTCCCGTCAAACACTCTTCTATTGCGCTCCTTCCATACTTCCCACAATACTGCCCCTTGATAATCTTCCATATAATCTTTCCTAATTTTGGTAAAAGGGGAAAGGACAGCTGTGTGATAACACACCCAAACAATCTTGAGGAAGAGCAACACTAAAGTCTAATCGTCTCAAAAAGAATTCCCACAACTTCGTAAAAAAGGTGCAATGAACAAAAATATGTGCTACCGACTCCCCATCCTACTTGCACATCAAACAGATATTTGGTAGAACTTTTCCCCCATTTTCTTAAATGATCAATCGTTAGAATCTTATTATGTCCAACTAGCCATATAAAACACTGGACCTTATGTGGAATTGGCCACTTCCAGACTTTTGCAATCTGAGCAACGTAGGATGCCAATGATCATTGAACAAAAAGGAGTACATAGCTTTTATCGAAAAAAAGGCCATCCCTTTCTAGATCCCACACCAACTCATCATCTATATCTCATGCAATATACACGTCTTCTAGCTTAGTCAAAAGAGAAATCAGCTGGGAAAGCACATTATCTTGGACTCTATTGTAAGTTAAATGTACATTCCAGTGCAATTGTTGGCCCACTCGCTCATAGGTATCCGCCACTTTAGCTTGAGGGGAGACCTTAGAGAAAAGATCGGGGAATGTATACTTCAGAGGACCATCCCCAACCACTTATGGTGCCAAAAGGAGATAGAGGAACCACTACCCATGCACCACCTCACGTTGCTACGAAGATATGGCCTCTATAAGAAAATGTCCTTCCATAAAATGGATCTAGATGCGCTATCTCTCCCCCCTCCTAACCATATGCCAAATCTGTCTATTCCATACTTAGCCAAACAACTTACACCATAAGTGATCTTTAAAGAATAAGCTGTGCCCCCACCTGCACAGTAAGACCTTATTCATTATTGAGATTTTCCTGATACCCATGCTCCCATATTCTTTTGGCATGCACACTCTATCCCATCTCAAAAGATGCACACTCTATCCCATCTCAAAAGATGAAACTTTTTATCATCTACATTAGATCCCCATAGAAAATCCCTCATCATTTTCTCTTGTCTCTTAATAACACCATTCGGCATTTTTAAAAGAGACATTTGGTAAACTGGAAGATTAGCCATACACGACCTCAACAAAGTAACCCCACCACCCAAGGATAGGTACTTCAGCTTCCATAAATCAGGTTTTCTTTGAACCAGCTGGATGACCCTGTCCCAAGCCGAAATTGACAATCAAGTATCTGAAATGGGCATACCCAAATATGTGATAGGAAAATAATCCACCTTACATCCATGAGACTCAACCAATTCAGTAACCAGCTGATCATCACAATTTATGTTTATCAGAGAGGTTTTTGTAAAATTAACCTTCAATCCCATTGTCACCTCACAACAAGTCAGGAAACGCCCAATTTTTTGAATCTGATCCTTATCCGCCACACAGAAGGATAAGGGTGTCATCCGCCTATTGAAGATGAGTTATAATTGGTCCTTCCTGAGCGATCCTAAAACCATGAAAATTTCATTTATTCACCACATTGCACATCATCAGACTAAAGCATTCAACATACAATGTGAACAAAAAGGTGATAAAGGGTCTCCTTGCCTTAGCCCTCTCGATGCTTTAAAGAAGCCTTTAGGACTGCCATTGATCAAAACTGAGAATTGAATCGAGAGACACCCAAAAATCCACTTTCTCCATTTTTCTCCAAACCCCATTCTCTTCATAATCTCCAACAGGATACTCCACTCTACCTTGTCATAGGCTTTTTCCATATCTAACTTTATAACCACCTCTAGCTCCCCACTCTTGATTCTAGAGTGAATGCACTCCTGAGCAACCAATACACTATCAGTTATTGTCCGGTTTTAAACAAACGCTGCTTGGGGGACCTGATATAACAAACTCCAATACCCCCTTGAGCCTCTCCGCTAGAAATAACAATTCACCATGTACCATAAAACTTTTGAACATCTCTAAAAGTTCCCTTGAAAGCATATTCCAAATTTTTTGAAAAAAACACATGGGAGAGCCATCCTGGCCATGTGCTTTGTCCCCTGCTAAAGCAAAGACTACCCTTTTTAGTTCCTCCATGGACACAATTTCTTCTAGCTTAGTCATGAGATTCAAAGAAAGCACCCTAAAAGGAATGGGGTCTATGCTAGGGGTAAATAAAACTTCAAAGGTAAATGCTTTCTGAAAATGATCAATAATAGACTGATCAATTCCATCTCTATCATTTGCCTCAATTCCATGAATTGTCAGGCCAGTGATATAGCAATGACATAGAAGAACTTGATGTTCAAATCCCCCTCTTTCAGTCACTTCACTCTAGAACGTTATTGCCAATACACGTCTTCAAGTCAGCGACATTCATTCAGAGCAGATAACTTCTCCTTTTTAGTCATTAAGACAACATCTGAGACAACTCCATCCTCCTGGATAGCCTGATCTAAGATCTGAATATCCTCTAAACAACTCTTAATTTTTCCTTTTAACTGATATTTGTTCGACCTTTTCCCCTCAATCAGCTTATGCTTAACATTAAGAAGTTTTTTGTGATAGCTGAAAATCTAATGAACTAAAGGTAATAGTGTTTTCCCAAGTGCTTCTAATCAATTTAACTACCCCATCCTCTTCTAACCAACTAATATCCAGTCTAAAAGGTTTAGGCCCTCCTAAAGAGTTACTCGAACATAATAGAAGAGGGCAATGATCTGAGGACAATCTCGGCAATGCTTTAACTGAAGATAGTGGGAAAAATTCCAGCTAATCATTAGACACTAAGAATCTATCAATTTTTGTCATGATCAAATCAATAACAAAATTATTCATCCAAGTATACAACACTCCCAACATTGGCATATCAAATAATCTATTACTTTCAATAAATCTGTTGAAGAGCCTCATGGAAGAGTTGATTGAACATCTAGTGGATGAGTCCTCTGGTCATCGAATTAAGTTAAAATCATCTCCAATACATAAAAGAATATCATACAATGAAAGAACACCAGAGAGATCATTAAGACAATCTTACTTTAAAGACATCAAATTAAGTCCATACACATTCAGCAACCCCAAGAGAAACCCAAAGAGGACCATTAAACAAAATTCCCAAAAATCTATCACCCTTAATAGCCTCATAACTTTGCAAAATATGAGGGTTCCATAGCACCCCATAAACCACTTGACGCCCCCACAGAGTCAACACCGTCAAAACAAATCGCTCTAGTCCCCCAAACTTCCCCAGCCCCAGTAACAACATGGCAAGGAAGCTTGCTTTCTTGCAAAATTAAAATATCAGGATTAAACTTCCTAATTAAAAACAAAAATCCATTTTCCTACTAGAATCCCCTAAACCCCTTACATTCTAGTTTAGAATAATCATTAAGAAAGAGATGAAGTCGATCCGGGACCATCGAGGGGTGGTCCAAAGTAATGTTGGTCCAGCATCATAGCAATCTCCAATGAGGAAGAACTGGAAGAAGAGGTTGAAGTAAGAATCCGTTTCACCACTGCTAATCTCCATTGGAATAGAGTCAATCACTTGAGGAGGATTGATGACCACTCCGGGGCTCCTAGAGGCCAAATGGGCTGAGGAACGACTAGGAACAGATGCTTTGCCTTTGACTTTCTTAGACCCTGAGAGCAATGGCCTCTTCTCAGGACTCACAACTACCTCCTTCTCAGCACCCTTTCGAGCAAGTTCCACCATAGAGGAAGACATATCAACTTGTGCCTGCACTAGTTTCTCCGCCTTTTTCTTTTTTCTAATCTCCTCAAGGACCACAACAATAGGGACATTGTAGTCTAGCCCCATATCTAGCCTCATTCTTCCTCTCCTCAATATCAAACTCTACAGACTTCCGATCCTTAGGGGCAGCAATTACCGGAATCTCTTCATCATTATAAACCACATTCAAGAGAGGGCCTTCCACAACCACCATGGCCACTTGAGAATCAGGGGGAGGATGCTCTTCGCTGTCATTCGGCAAAAGCAGCGAATCCAACTCCTAATCCAAGCATTCTTCATCAAAATCAACCACATGTATGATTGCCAAAGGATCCACCAGTAAGGGATCAAAATTTGGCCTATCACAAGGTTCAATTTTTTTTCTTGGCAACTCTTTGACAGGGAAGGAACTTCATCGTCATTGCTGAGGCAAAGACTAAGCACAACAAATTCGTGGTTGATAACTTAGCCTTCAAACTCTCCACCAAGCCAGATGACCGGAGAGGCACACCATAGGATGCAGGAGTTTCAGGATGAAGGCAAGAAAGGCAAGAGAGGGAAGGCGAGAGGAAGAAATTTACTTCAACCGCCTTCAACGACGGGATATGGTCATTTTCAAAATCGTGGTCATCATGACCTGTACTTTCCAAGATCTGCACTGCTGGATTCACCGTCAACATCTCTTTACCATGTGTAGACACCTCCCCAACCGTAGGAAAAAGATAAGGTAAACCCTCAATACCACTATAGCCACGAGAAACCGCACCTCGTCTCTCTATCAGCACATCCAAATTTGAAATTTGAACCCCCCTTTAACAGAGAATGTTGTAAATCCAGGAGTCTACCCACTAGAATCCACATTTTCTTGATTTTAAAATTTGAAATCCCGTTACGAGAACCATGGAACCTACGGCGACGACATGACCGTTTCTTCAGATATCTGAAACCGTTGGCTAAGACATCCCCTAGCCTTTGATCAAGAGATATTCCGTCAACAGTGGGAACCATAATGTCAGCTCCTTTCTTCCTCTGTATCAGGGTCCAGGCTCCCTTTTGGTTTACTATCTATGGACCTGATACTACATGTGAGTCAGATTTAACTAACGGCAAACCCTAAGAGCCTTCAATATTGACATCAACAATGAAGACATCTGGTCCCATATGTAGTTTAACTTTTCGTGGACAAGGAAATCCAGCAAATCTCGTAATATTAACTCTAGCCACTGCACGGTTTGTAACACAAAGAGTAGACCTGTCCACTTCACAAAATTCTCCAAAGGAACTGACAACTTTTCTAAATATGGTCACATCCCTGACATACAAAGGTATACCCTATACCCTAGAACCGTACCCAACATTCTACTTTTTGAACACAAGACAAATGCACCAAGGGATTCCATGATACTAAGGTCATTAGTGAACCTCGAACTCTATATAACTTTTCATGAAAAGCTCTAGAGATATCAGAGTCGGATTGCAGCAGGAACGCCACCCTACCATTATCGATTGAAAATACTTTAGGGCAATAATCTAACCCCCATCCCCTTTTCCCCAAGACCAAAAACAACAACTAGAGACACTTGGCACTATCATTAGGCATGATGTGAGTGCGCTGCCTTGTAAATATCTTGAGATTCCCCTGATTTCAGGAAATCCGTCTAGATCGATTTGGGATCCTATTGTTGAAATATTTGATAAGAAGATGGATATGTGGAAATCCAAATTACTCTCTTTGGAGGGAAGAACTACTTTGATCAAGTCAACTCTCTCTAACTTGCCTATCTGCCTTATATCTTTCGCATGCCCAGGGCAGCGAGGAAACATTTAGAAGATATTATGCGAGCATTTCTGTGGGGTGAAACGGGAGAGAGAAAAAAACTGAAATTGGTAAGATGGGATAAGGTGGGATAAGGTATGCACATGCATTAAGGATGGGGCGTTGGGTATAAAAAGGCTAAATCTGATGAATACAAGCCTTCTCACAAAGTGATGGTGGCGGTTCCAATTACTGTAAAATTCGTTGTGGGGTAATGTGCTCAAAGATAAATATGGAATGGATGCTAGTTATGCAGTTATTAAAAGCCCGAGATCCAAAGCATCAATGTCTAGTATTTGGAGAGGGATTGACTTTTGTAACCTTTATATCTTGCCCATTATAGAAAGTTGGTAGGAAAAGGAGATCAAACTATTTTTTGGTTTGATGAGAGGTTGGGAAACTATCCCCTTCGATACTTGTTTCCTGAAGTTTTCTATAAAGTGCTAAACCCACTAGCCTCAGTAAAGGAGATGAAGAGGGGACAATGCTTCTAATGTTTCATGGTCTATTATGTGTAGATACAAAAGGACGTCTGATGCTTTTGTTGATGAATTTCAAAACTTGATGGAACTCTTACAAAACTTCTTTTAAGCTCCAAAGAGAGAAGACACTCTCGTTTGGGATTTGAACCCTCATGGTGACTTCTCGGTGAAGTCAGTCTATCGTCTCCTTTACGATGATAGGTTTCGGGATATAGACCCAAATCTGAAAAAAGTTGGAGTCTTCATATTCCGCTGAAAGTTAAATTGTTTTTGTGGATTGCGTGCCAAAAGAAGATTTCTACAATAGATAATCTCTGGGGGAGGGGATTCATTTTAACAAATGGCTGCTAACTATGTTTGCAAGATGTTGAGACGGTAGATCACGTTTTGCTGCATTGCCCTTTCTCCCAAAATATTTGGAATTGGTTTCAACAAATGATTCAATTTCACATCCAAATCCCTCAATCTATGAATGTTGTTCTTCAACAAGGGATGCAACCAGGTCTTCCAAAGATTGGCACAATACTATGGTGATCTTTATGGACTAGTATAGTGTGGAATATCCGGAAAGAATGCAATAGGAGAACTTTTGAAGGTGTGTGTCTAGATGTCAAAGTTCTTAAATCAAATACTTTTGCAATGGCAATGGATTGGTTCTCGGTGCATAAGGACTGTAGTGGTATACCCAAAAGTCAGGTCTTTCATAAGCCATTGGAGGACGCAAAACTAAGTCAAAGTTTCAATAGGATTCAGACTACTTGGAAACCGCCACCTTTGAATAGTCTGAAACTTAATTTCACCTTTGAATAGTCTGAAACTTAATTTTAATGGTAGTTCTTTGAGCAACCTAGGACCAGCCGGTTTTAGCGGAATCATTCAAGATCTTAATGGCCATGTCTTAAAGACCTTCACAGGCTCGTGTGGTAATAGAACTGTTAATGAGGCTGAATCAAGAGGGATTCTGGAGTGTCTAAATTGTTTAATGGAGTTGGAAGGCCATAAGATGCTCGAAGGGGACTCCTCCAATGTTATTGCTTGGGCAAGAGGAGAGGCCAAGCTGCCGTGGAGATTGATGGGTTTGTTCGATGAAATCCATTTTCTTTTGCTTCTTTTTTCTTTTGATCTTGTGTATTGCTATAGAGAGGGTAATGCTGAGGCTGATGTGTTAGCAAAAGGGGGAGTGCATCAATCATCGTTGGTGATCTCATCCTACCTGTAGAGGCAATGAAATTCGTGGTTAATTTAAAAAAAAAAAAATATCACCACTCTTTCTATTTTATTCCGTGATCCATTTTTCTTCTCTTTGCAGATCAGAGCATAACATGACAAAGGAGATGGAAGAAACATAAACTACCTTTAAGAATATCCAAGTGCAATGGCTACAAATGACTGAGGACAATCTTTCATTTATGTCGAAGTTCTCCCCCTCCCCCTTCACAGGAATATACATTTGAACATTGTTGAAGTCCTTCGATTATTATGAAGAATCTTAGTTCCATGATCTACATCTACTCTTTCCTCATGAAATCCATCCACATAAATCTAGGGAAAGAGAACCATGAGGGAACCCTCTCCATATTACCATGACAACAAACAACAGCTTGATTTACAGACCTTCTAGGGAAAATTATCGCATAATCATACCTACTTCTGCAGCTGTATTGAAACTTTCCCATGCTCCATAAATACCTATGGGTAATAAAGATTTTGACAGTTATCCCAACAGATATGGCCACTTTGTAATAGCGTAAGGGCCATCATCCCCCTTTTGTATGCTGATGACGCCGAATGTTTGCTAGTTAGAGCCCTACTAGTAAAGCCTATGGTGCGGCCTCTGTTTGAAATTAAAATAGATGGATGCATCAGGAGCTTACATAAAAATTTCAAAGTCCAACACTCTTTCCTAGCAATAATAAAATCAATTATATTTAATCTCTCAAACCATACCTAAATCAATAATTTTGCATCAATATCCTCATTTTGGACTTCCAAAATATTGTTTCCTCATTAAATCCATGCATCAAAGTATTACAAAATCACAGTGCCAATTCGACATTTTACCCTAAAGAAGGTAGGATGTCCATAAAAAGAGAAAGTCAAGCCAGAATCCATATTTCTCACAGGTCATAAGCACATATAATTATGCCCTAAATAAAACTTCCTCTGTTCATCTTACCATAATCAGCAAAATAGACTCTCCATCAAATCTTTCTAGCCTGGATCTGGGGAAAAAACCAAGCTTAAGACTTCCCTTAATCCCTTGAATGAGTATTCATGTGTGTGTGTGTGTGAGAGAGAGAGAGAGAGAGAGAGAGAGAGACCCTTAATCCCTTGAATGAGTATTCATGTGTGTGAGAGAGAGAGAGAGAGAGAGAGAGAGAGAGAGAGAGGACCAGATGCTTATATCATGCTCACTTAGACCTTGACTTCAACTATGATGACTGCCCAAAGCTTGTAAACCTTTACTAGGAGAAAGAAAGTATAAAACTAGAATGTTACATAAAAGGAAAACAGAGTTAAAAACATAGCTATGTTCAAGTTATTTGGAAACAATATTTGAAACATGCTTACATTCCTAAAATAATTAATATACTGAAAACCATTAAAAAGTAATATTTTCTTTTGCCACGAAAATATTGCTTACGTTCATGGTTTCACCTTCATTACTTCTCGAAAGGGGTTTACAAAGGACATCTAACACAAACTCCTAAAAGCAGCAAGAGGAGTTTGCATCTTAGGAGGAGACTCTCAGTTGCTTTTGCTTAAGTACTGGTTGATTCTTTACCAAAGGCTCAATCACCTTTCCTGCTTTTTACCAGTTGCTGGAGGATTGTCGCCCATATTTTTTTGGCTAAGTCCCCAAGGAGTTTAAGCGGGTACCCCACCTGAAGGCCCATCATCTTGCTAATACTGGGGAGTCTGAAATCTCGTCAGCATTAGGCAGGTGAGATTGTGTTCATGTGGGATTGTGTTCACGTAGATTGGGAACGTTTTAAATAGTTTGTCCCATCTAGCTTAATTGTAGCAATCATTAATCCTGGGTGGTCCGATCGACTGCTTCCTAAGGAAATATTGTGTTTGATTTTTGACATTTTCGTTTCCTCTCGAACTAAACACCCTAAGGCTTTTGTTCAAGGTACTAATTCCCTAGATTCAAATGTGAGGTTTCTAGAAATGTGAGATTGCTGGAAATATGAGGTTTCTGGAAGTATGATGTTGCTGGACATATGAGGTTGCTGAAAAAGGAAGGAGTTTGAGATAAAAACTTACTTATTGGTAAAGGAAAGAGCGACAATCTTGTTAGAATACGAGGTTGCCAATACACCATAACTTTAAGCCCAAGAAGGACGAAAAATCATGATTCTAGAGTCACCGAAACTAATGGATATCCTAGGGTTTCAGGCCCTGCTGCTACCATGTAAAGATTGAGAGAGAAGATAAAGAAAGTAATAGTCAAGCACAAGAAAAAAAAAAAAACATTTTTCACCCTAAACAAATCATGGGGCAATGTGCCCTATATATAAACAGATTCCTATGGGAGTTACAATACATGTAGGTAAATATGCATAGAAGTTACAATCATTATGCATGACTGTTGCAGCAAGACAATCACCCAAAATTGATAGGGACTGTTACACATTTTCACCACAAGCAAGTTTCCAAAATGGGTGTGGGGCCTATAACAGCCACTGCAGATGTGTATGAGTCAACAACTACCCATATATGTGAAAATCCTAGGAAAACAACAAGCATCAGATGTGAAAGGAAGAGCCAGTAAAAAGCATGATAATCCAATGAAATAATAGTAGGCATCATTCTTCAACTAATTAAAAGAGAGAAGCTTCACCTTCAAGAACACTTTCAAATGATCCATGTTCCTCGATGGTTGAATCCGGTATAAGCATTGTAAGTAACCAGGCTGCAATCAAAATTTATGTACGTAAAAAATCATCACCTCTAATCAGTGTTTAAAAAAGTGGACCGCCCAGCGCCTAGGCGGTCCAGAAGGCCTGGGCCTAGGTGGTCAAACCGTACCGCCTAGGCGGGCGCTGGGGGCGGAATTTTTTTTTTATTTTTTTTCTATTTCTTTTTTTTGAAACATAAAGACTTTTAAAGATGGGTTTTAGGTTAATTTGAAACCTACAAGAGCCCATTTTAGAGAGAAAAAAACTTCAAAGAAACTAAATTTTGTGATTTTCATTGGACTGAAGTATTTCTCAAAGTTACGAAAAGTAGATCTAAACATCATCCAGGAAGATTAGATTTAGTTTTGAAGTTTTATAATCCTATTAGAGGGCGTTTTTTATTATTTTAACTCTTGAAAACATCTCAGAGGCAGGAGTTTGGAGTTTGAGTAATCAAAGTAAGTACAAAACTTTATTTTTTAGATTGCTTGCTTTATTTTGAGATGTCTTCTTCAGGATCTACTCGAAGTGATATAACCCGAATCCAAATGACAAAAATTGCATTAGATGCAATTATTGTGAAAAAGATACAAAAGGGGGCATAAATTGGTTTAAGAAACATCTTTCCGGTATTAAGGGGGATGTTGCCCCTTCTAAAAATGTTCATGAAGCTATCAGAGAGAGATTAATTAATATATAAATTTTAATCCAACAACCTCAATCCAATTAGAAAACATAATTCGGATGCTATTTCCTTTCGAATTGGTATATTATGAGACTATTTATATTTGTTACGAGGTCACAATTATTTAGAGATTGTATATTATGAGACCATTTATCTTATTTATATTTGTTATAAAGTCACAATTATTTTTAGCCATTGGATATCAAATTTGATGACTTTAAATATCGAAAAGTTCGAAAAATTTCTTTTTAAACCTTTAAGTAGTCTTTGGAACTGGACAAGAATAATTATGAGCCTCATGTACCAAAAGTAAATGGCTTCTACATTTCCTTCACTATTTCATTAACACGTGAGTGACATGGATTTATTCAATGCTTACACTCAGTTTATATAATTATTAACACGTGAGTAACAGGATATACTAGTTTATATAATTGTTTTATAGAAAAATGAGATCACTTACTTTGATATGTCACGAGATGGGTATGTTGCTACTGTCGCCAAAGCAAGATTGGGATTAATGACGTTTAGCTATATGCATGGGAAAAAGAGACCAAATGAGTTTATATGGGTAGAAGAAATATAAAAATCTGTTCATATAAGAGAGAAATATTATATGGCTATGAGAGAGAGAGGAACTGTTATGAGGGGAGGAAGATGTAACTGTTTTTATAAGAACATTATTAAGACAATAATAGTGTTTTTATGGAATTATATAATTTTTTTGGGAATATTATAGTTATGGATATAATAATCATATTACAAATATAGTACGATAACATGAAAGACAAATTAGAATTGTATGGTATAGTCCAAATTTGGATTATTAATGTGTAACAGTGTGATATTACACGTTGTTGTTGCTCACATCATCATTATTATTTGTTGTTGTTGTTGTTTAAGTCCCAAAAATTTAGGGTCATTACAACTTCAGTGTTAGTGAAGAGCTTCATGCACCCTGGTTCACAGCAGCTTACCTCCACTAAATCAAGCTGGACTGCACCCCACAGAAATCATAGTTATGGATGATTGCAGTTGCATTAAAGAACAAGGGAAAGGAAAGGAAGCTAAGAAAAAGATTCCAGAAAACGGAAAGAAAGCAATTTGGAAAATGGAAACAACGAGAACCCGAAACAGCATCTCTAATTCCCATACAAATAGAATTGGAGACTTGCAGATACAGAAAATGAAAATAAAATGGTAAGCACTACCCTACAAGTCCAAGGCTACGTATAATGCAAAATAGGAGAACAATTATTTAAAATTCCCACTTTTTTTTCGGAGTGACCTCTAAAATTCAAAAAGTGCCAAGTCCTTTTTTTTTTAGATAGTTCAAGTGGGATGGGGTCCCCTAACTGTAGTAGGAATGGAATTTAAGATGTCATGTTGTGGAGACACACCACTCTAACCACCTAGCCTTGATTCCATTCCCAAAAGAAAAATAAACAAAAAAAAAGTGCCGCATCATAATCCAAGCCTTATCCCAATTATTTGGGGTCGGCTATTCATGATAAAATGAGGCAAAGTTTTAGGCTAGCTGCCCTCCCAAACACAACCCACCTCCTTTACTCGGGCTTGGGGCGAACATGGAAAGAAAACAATTTGGAACATGGAAAGAAAGCAATTTGGAAAATGGAAACAACGTGAACCCTAAACAGCATCTCTGATTCCTATACAAAGTAGAATTGGAGACTTGCCGATACAGAAAAATGAAAATAAAATGGTAAGCACTAGCCTACAAGTCCAAGGCTAAGTATAATGCAGAATAAGAGAATAACTATCTAAAATTTCCACTTTTCTTCAGAGTGATCTCTAAAATTCAATAAGTGCCAAGTCTTTTTTTCCTTTTTAGGTAGTTCAGGTGGGATGCGTCCCCTAATTGTGGTAGGAATAGAATTTGAGATGTCATGTTTTGGGGACACAACACTCTAACCACCTAGCCTTGGTCACATGCCCCAAAAAAAATAAACAAAAAAAAAAGTGCCGAGTTATAATACAAGCCTTATCCCAATTATTTCAGGTCAGCTATTCATGACAAGATATGACAAAGTTTTATGCTAGCTGTCTCCCAAACACAACCCACATCTTTTACTCGGGCTTAGGATGAGTTAAGGGAAAGTTTAAGGTCTTCACCCTTATTAAACCAATATATATATATATATATATGGAAAACACTTCAAAACGCCTATAAGTGAAGCTATACAATACTTGACCCATAGCTCATCTCCAAAATCCATCACACATAAAAGTAAGAAAAAAACACAGGAAAATAACAATTTGTTTGTAAAAAAAACCAGAATAAACAGGCTTGAGTTATCATGCTCAGAAGTTACAAAAAGAAAAACACAGTGTGAATTTCCGATTAGAGAAGCACCATCGCAGTAATGAATCCTAATTGAGGAGCAAGTTGGTTACAAAGATACCTCTAATGAATGGCCCTGCTTATGCTGTTTAAGATGAGCTCGCTTTCAAAAGCAGGCACCACATTCATCACATGCCAGCTTCATTCTTTTATTTTCCAGGATTTCCTCTTCATCTTTTTCAACCTCATTAACTTCATCCTAAGTAAGAGAGATGTAAAATTCAACCACAATATTCCAGTTAGTTTAAGGAGAACACCATAGAGATACAGTGTATTTGTAATAACTACTACTTTTTTTTTTTCTGAGGAAAGGTCAACTTTTATAAATGAAAGTAAGAAAAATCCTATTAAATAAAAGAAGACCCAAAATCCTATTAAATAAAAGAAGACCCACAAGATGGGCACTCAGACTCCAGGTAGAGGGAGATAGTAAGAGAACGAGATAGTACAGTAGAGATATAAAATAAAGTAAACCAAGTGAGAAGGAAACTAAAACAGGTATTAAGCTGCAGGATGAGCAGGCGGCCTGGGGGTGTAGAGCCCGTGAGAGTCCAAGTGAGAGCTGAAGCATGTTCTTTAAGAAAAAGGATTAACTACTTCGTATTTGTATTAACTACTTTACTATCAAAATACAAAAACTTCCATGGTTTACTGCAATAAAAATAGAACTACATGATATAGCTTAAAAAATCAATGGAGCATTTTCATTTGAGCATCCAAATCCCATTTTTTGGGGTTTTTTTTTTTTATCATCAATGAAATATGTGGACATTTAATTAATCAGATTTTCAAGATGCTAGCTTTAGATAAAAAACAGCAGATCACTTTGAAAAAAATAAAGCCCTTGATCCTTGATTCAGTTAATTCCACCAAAAAAACACGGAATATTGAAGAAATGGAGAATATATCATTAAATGAAAGCAATTATATAATGCATACCTTGTGTTCAGAAAGTATATGAGATCTTATCGGAGACTTCTTAGACCTGCAAATTCCACAGATATCACAGCAATATCTCCTTATATCCTTAAATATTACTTCTCCTTCCATTTCTCCTCTTCCAAACCCTAGCTCCCAAACTATGACCACAACTGCATTGTAATGGCCACGAATTACGTGATTTGGACATGGTTGTGTCTAAAAACCCTATAATTTGGACCAAACCCAAACAAATCAAAGCGTTCCTGCAAGTAGCTTAAGGGTTTAACATAAATTGTTCTATGAAAACCTAGACTCCAAAAGAAAGTTGGTGGACACCACGTCATCCTCAATGTAGCCCAAGATCCCCTTCAGCTTACCATCAAACTCCTCCCTGAAAAGTTATAATCACCACCAACAAGAGGTAATTATCCTTGTATATGGATCCAAAAAGGAAGACACCAAAGAAATGAGAAAACTTAAGAAATTATGTTATCACAAGTTATTCAAATAATAAAAATCGTTTCACTTAAAGAAGACCATATACGACCCAACTGTATTTTGATCAGTAAAAAAGGTCCTTCCAGGTTTTTTATTCTTGAGGTACTGCATAAGAATTTGTTGAATACCAACAATTTCTTTGAATTTGAGGAGATCCATACTATACCTACAAGAATTACAATTACAACAACGAAGGACACACATGCATATATTAATGCATTTATTTGCACATAGTAAGGTTACATGTACCTCAATTTCTCACCATCCATGTTATCTCCAAGATAAACAATTAAAGAAAGAAAAATTATGGGATTTTGAGAGCAAGACAGTTATATAAAACTGGATATATAGCATCTACATTAAATGATGGAATTTTTTCACTCTAAAAGAGGTTCAACAAAGCCTTAAAAACAAGTACGTCCACCTTGATGAGATGCCATGTACAACAGAATGTATCTCATAATAAAAATCGTGTTAAAACAATAATCTGGACACACCTAATATAAGTGGAGGAATATACCATGCACTAACGTGTACACTCTTACTCTCATGTGCACATAACAAAGTCGGATGCATGATTTCTTTCCAGATAAAGGTATTCGAAAACAAAATTACGGAAATTTGAGAGCAAGACAACTCCTTACAGCTGGATCTATGGTACTCTAAACAAACTAAATAAACTAAAATTTGATGATTGATGAATACAAATAATTTAAAGAATGATCAATACCAAGCTACCAAACAAAGAAAGTGAAAAGATGGAGAATTATTGCACTATAAAGGCTGTACAATAATGCCTCGTAAAAAAAAGGCACGCCTGGATGAGATGTGATGCACAACACGAGTCAACTCCTTTTGATAATCGTATGCAAGGACTTAGGGTTGACCAAAAGCAAGTGGGCCAAGAGGGAAAATGGGAAAGCAGTAGTTAATATTGTTTTGGATTCACGAATTAGGACTAGGGTTCTATGCATTAGGTATTTTTAGGCCATTAGTGAAGGTATTGCAGTTGATTGATAGTGAGAAGGAACTTGTAACAGATCATATTTATAAAGCAATTGGATTTCCAAGGATGAAATAAAAAAATATTAGGCAATGATGAAGCTAAGTATGGTCCTTTTCTGAAACTTATAGAAGAGGAATTGAACTCACGGCTTGTGAGGCCCCTACAGTTAGGTAAATTGAATACCAAGCATAGGACTCAACAGTCCAACTGTTTTAGGGCTAGATTCTGTGTAAAAATTAGAAAACATATTGAGACATATATCACTTTAAGAATACGTAATATATAGTCCATCCATAGTCCATTAGTCCATAATTTCATACATTTCAAATTCAAAAATCAAAGATCAACGTTCAAACTTCAAACCATTAGACATTAGAGTATTAGACCATACTCCATAGTCTGTACCATAATCCAAACTCCATGCACACCATAATCCATACATAGTAAAAATAGAAAAATATAACCCAAGGCGAAAGACAGATTCATCATCCAGAAAAGGAAATAAATAACGCATAGGACATATCAAATGTTCACAACTCCACATACACTCCTCTAAATTCCATAAGTCCATATCTAGTATCCATACATAGGTACAACTTACATACACATAACTAAAGGGCTCGGGTTATATCCAACTTTCCAATTGGAATCACCACTTCTATTAGATCCCAAAGAAGACATCTTCAAATAATCCATGTAATATAAAAAATAAAAGTTTTCGCTAACCTTAATTGCTCGATCTTCAGATTTCCACCTTCATATGGAAATAACAAAATATCAATTTTTTTTAGCTTTCTCTCTATCTAAAATGGTACAAATGGGGTTTACGTTTGAAATGAACCTAAACCTCATGTTCTAAATACTTAAAACGAAAAAAAATAAATCAAAGTTCATCCATAGTCCATTAGTCTATAATTCCATGCCTTTCGCATTCAAAAATCAGAGTTCAAACTTCAAACTTCAAACTTCAAATCATTAGACATTAGAGTATTAGACCACACTCCATAGTCCATACCATAATCAAAACTATATGTAGTCCGTAGTCCATACACAGTAAAAATAGGAAAATATAATCCAAGACGGAAGACATCGATTCATCATCAAGAAAAGGAAATATATAACACATAGGACATATCAAATGTTCATAGTCCACAACTCCACATGCACTCCTCCATACTCAAGAAGTCCATATCCATAGTCCATACTTAGTTACAACTTACACGCACATAACTAAAGGATTCTGGTTATAGCCACCTTTCCAACCCAAACCACCACTTCTATTGTATCTCGAATAAGACATCTTAAAATAATCCACGCAATCTAAACAACAAAAAATTTCAGTAACCTTGATTGCTTGATCTTCAAACTACCACTTTTGAGATGTTGTCTAATCTCAAAATCTTCTACAAAACCCTCTAATAAGTCCTAAACAATCTCCAAAACTAAATATAAACTCAAAGGATGATGTTTGGAGCAATTTCTCGAAACTTTGAGAAATCCTTGGATTCAATGGAAATCACAAAATGCCAATTTTATTGAGATTTCTCTCTCTCTAAAATGGATCAAATGGGGTTTAGGTGTGATATCAAACTAAAACTCATGTTTTAGATAATTTTTTTTTAAAAATATCAATGTCCATCTGTAGTCCATTAGTCCATAATTCCATACATATCGTATTCAAAAATCAAAGTTCAAACTTTAAACCATTAGACATTAGAGTATTAGACCATACTCCATAGTCCATACCGCAATCCAAACTCCATGCACTCCATAGTCCATACACAGTAAAAATAGGAAAATGTAATCCAAGACAGATGACATTAATTCATCATCAAGAAAAGAAGAAATAAGTAACACATAGAACATATAAAATGTCCATAGTCCACAGCTCCACATACACTCCTCCATACTTCATAAATCCATATCCATAGTCCATACATAGTTACAATTTACATATACATAACTAAGGATTCAGGTTATAGCCATATTTCCAACCCAAATATTCACTTATATTGGATCTCGAAGAAGATATCTTAAAATAATCCACGCAATCTAAAAAACAAAAAATTTTCACTAACCTTGGTAGCTCGATCTTCAAACTACCCACCTTTGATGTTTTCCTTTCTCAAAATCTTCTAAAAAAACCCTCTAATAGTCCTAAAAAATCTCTAAAACTAAATCTAAACTCAAAAGGTGATGTTTGGATCAATTTCTCAGAACTTTGAGAAACCCTTCGATTCAATGGAAATCACCAAAATACCAATTTCCTTGAGGTTTCTCTCTCTAAAATGGTTCAAATGGGGTTTAGGTGTGATATCAAACTTAAACCGCATATTTTAGATACTTAAAATTAAAAAGCTAAAAAATCAATGTTCATAAATCCATATCCATAGTCCATAGATAGTTACCACTTACATAAACATAATTAAAGGATTCAGCTTAAAATAAATACAAAAAAAACAAAATTAACTAACCTTGATTGCTCGATTTCAAACTTCCACCTTTGAGATGTCCTCCAATCTCAAAATCTTCTAAAAAGCCTCTTAATAAACCTAAAAAATCTCCAAAACTAAATCTAAACTAAAAAGGCGATGTTTAGATCGATTTCTCAAAACTTTGAGAAACCCTTCGATCCTATGAAAATCACAATATACCAATTTTTTTGAGGTTTCTCTCACTCAAAAATGGTCAAATGGGTTTTAGGTTGCATATGAACCTAAACCTCATGTTTTAGATACTTAAAATAAAAGAAAAAAGTATCAAAGTTCATTCATAGTCCATTAGTCCATAATTCTCCTAGTTTCTCCCTAACTTATATTATGTTTTTTAAAGTTCGAATTGTTGATTAAACATTTATTTAATATGTTTATACAAAGAAGAGGAACAAAATTGAGAAAACGAGATTGAAGAACATTGTCTTCATTCAATATTACCAAAGCTAAAGGAGCAGTATCAGGATCACAATGATAGGGAGGCTCTTGTTGTTGATAATGTGAATGATAGTAGCGAGTGGATGGTTGATGATGGGGATAATTAGGTACGCCCTTGAGAGAGATTGACATCGAGTCAAGTTCATAAGGTTCTAGGACACCATTGAGCTATGAGCAAACCACTAGATCTAAATCCCAAAGGAAGGGGACAGGTTGATGAGAGTGAGAGAGTAGCATGAAGAGCAAGAAGCAAACTCGGAGGACGCAAGGGACAAAGATGAGTATGTTGAGAAGGGGGATGACTCTAATGATGATGGCTATGGAATCGTCATCATCTTCCATTAAGGTATGATGATGAATATGTAATACTGAGTTGATCCAATGTGAACATCACGCCTCATGTTTTAATAGTTCATTATTTTGAGTTTTGTTTGCCATTTTCTTTTTAATGTGTTAACTTTGCCTTAGAGTTACCTATTGTCCAATGTTGATAATGAACAATGAAATGCAACTTTTTATGGATTTGGGGCTAGTAAACCTCATAAAGTTATGGCATTTCAAATTCAAGTTTCAATCTAATTCATGTATAAATTTCAAGTAGCAATTAAATAACAACATAAGATGCAAAAGCTCTAAAAAATGCCGTTCAAAGGTGTTTGGGGAACATTTTAGGGCTTTCAATGTCCATGAACTGCCGCTATGAACTTCCCAGAGGGCTTGAAGCCCATAACTCAAACTAGGGCTCTGTAGGTTCTTGAACTCCAGCCTAGACGACCATGACCCCTAGCTGCCTAGGTACCTACCTCTGTTTTTTTTTAGCATTGGAGGAGTAGTTTCTAGAAGGGTGTAAGGGAGCTTGTGAGGCTTTTAAGAAGATAAATGATGCATGGAAGATCATCATCCACCACATGAATCTTATTCCTCTATGCTTCTCCATCAACGGTCATACCCCCAATAAGGCTAGAAGGCACCATATCTTTTCTTATTACTTACTATCCATGTCCTTTTAGGCCTTCCCCTTGCCCTTTTAAAGCTTCCACTTGAACCAAATTGTACCTCCTAACAAGTGCTATATTAGGTTTACATTGCACAAACCCAATGCACCTAAAGTCTTCTTTACCTCATCTTCTCGCCTATTAATGCAACACCTAAGTTCCCTCGTATGTATTTATTCCTAATTATTTCCATTCTTGTCTTACGCATATAACATAGGTTCAAGATTCATGATAAATGTGGCAAAGTTTAATGATGGCTGCCTACTTAACGTAACCCGCCTCCTTTAACCAAGCTTGGGACGAGTTAAAGAAAAGTTTAACCAAGCTTGAGACGAGTTAAGGGAAAGTTTAAGGTCCTCACTCATATGAGGAATAAGTTTCCCAACATTTGCAAGTTATTTATGGAAATTGAAGTTCGACAGTCAAGTGCTTCAAAAGGAGTAGCATATGTTGTTCTCATGTTCAAGGATATAAATGCAGACATGGCTACACAAATAATTTACTGTGGTTCCATATCTGCTTTTTATATCCAACATGAATAAACCCATATTGCAGCACCATGCATCCTAGTTAGGCAGGAACAACAAAGAGGTCTCTAAGATAGTGGTAGGTCCATTGCAGGGGATCTTCATCCCATTGAGGAGATAGACAAACAAGGTCCATTACAAAATATCATTCATGGCTCATCACCATCCAAAGTCCATTAAATGGTCATGATTATCTTATAGTGTTTGAAAGTCAGTTACAGTATATCATTCATGGCTCATCACCATCCAAGGTCCATCAGACGAGTATGATTGTCTGATAGTGTTTGAATTTTAAATTTTTTTTCTACAAGCTAGATTGACCTGAAATTTTGTGGGTGTGTGTGCCTTCGTGCACTTAAACTATTTAAAAATTATCAAAATGATAAAAATGACCAAATTACCTCTATAAATGGATTGTGTTGTGTCCAACTCAATGACTGTGAAACCTTTGTGGCATAGAGCTTAGTGGATCGTTATGTGGTAATAGAATAGCACGGTCAATCACGTGAGCAAACCCTCCCACTTAACTTGGAACTTGTGCCTTGAGAGTTTACTTGTTGCGTGAACACTGACAAATTTTGAAATTTGAATATCCCATCAGATCATAACAAAGGCATGTCTCCATGCGCTCATATCATATCTTAGCATGTTGCCATGCACACATATCTCATCGGAAGCTTGTTTCCATACACATATCTCATCAGAAGTATATTGTCGTGCACATATATCTCATTAGAAGCATATTTCCACACACACATATGCACACATCTTATCAGAAGCATGTTACCATGCACACATACCTTATCAAAGGTATGTTGCCATGCACACATATCTTATCACAAGCATGTCTCATATGTAATCCCAAGAAACATCAACATTTCTATATCATACATATAGTCACAAGGGACATCACTATGTCATACTATCATCCATATAAATTCAAAAGACTTTATTATGTCAATAGCGGGCCATATATCAATGTAGTAGATATCAGGAAACAATAATATCGTATTTTCATAATATTCTTAAATTCATTAATATGAATTCACATGAAGCAATTCATACTAATTACTTGCACATAACACTTGTATTTACACATAACACTTGCACAAAACACTTGTTCATAACACGTGCATATAACACTTGTACATAACACGTGCACATAACCCTTGTACATAACACGTGCACATAACCCTTGTACATAACACGTGCACATAACCCTTGTACATAACACGTGCAAGTATTACAATTAAATACAGAAATGCATAGAACTTGCAGTTTTGGAAATATTACAATTAAATGCAGAAATATCTCTGGGATTATTATAGAAATATCAATTTTCTTCAAACAATGATTTTATAGGAACAATGAAGCCACTTACCCATAAAACTTACGATATTTAAAAGGTTTTGGGCTTTCAGTTGACACCAACAATAGCCCAAGATTCCCACCATGGAGGAAAAAGGTTTTGGGTTTTCAGTGGGATGGTTTCAAAATGCATGCAGAGAGAAAGATATGGTCGAGGAGATTAAAATAGGAGAGAGATTGAGAGGAGAATAAAATAGGAGAGAGAGAGCTTCTTTTTTTTTTTTTTTTGTAAAAATGGTACACCTCAGTGCAAGGTGTCTTATAAACAATAGAGTGGGGTGTAAAGCTGCCACAAGGTGCTACAAAACAAAAGCGTCATGTAAAAACATCAAATAGAGGGTGGTGGACCTAAGGTCCATCGCAATGAAAATGAACCATCAAATGTTAAGAAATGGTTTATCAATAAATTATGGTATATTAACAATAATATCGTATTATTTATATTAACAATATAGAATTAGTAATATATTAACAGTATATTATAGATTTATTATAATTTAGGGTCATAATAAGACCTCCCCGAATGAATGTCAAATCATGGTGATCCAAGCAAGCAGTACCTCACTCCACGACCAGGCTTGAAAGTTCTCAAGCAACCATGAAGTTAACTCCACCATCATTACCTACCCTCCTCTTTATTCTTGACGACAACCCCTTCATCTCATTTCCTAAATCAGAAGACATTCTGTTCCCCACGTAAATTAGAGTTCGAGATAGAAATATGATTAACATGTTATAAGACATTATTCTGGAATTTGCATTACCAGGGTTTAATTAACTTGAAATCAATCTGGTCATGTATGTCACAATCCGTATTGAGATTGCTCATTAGAAACATTGAGTCTATAGTAGCTTGAAGAATAATGAGGCTGTTTAGGGTCTTCCACTGCATAGTTGCACCTCTCCCAAAAAGTTTGCTAGTTTGAAGAGCAGACCTTAATTCAGGTACAAGTACGGTAAAATTGAACTCTAAACAGAAATGAATTTCACAAATAATGCACGAGATAACTAAATTTGAAGAAACTACAGTCCCTACAAAAGGGCATCTTAGACAAAAAATGAGACACAATGTCACAATATCTTGTCCAATTCAACCTGCATGAATTGTGGAACAATTCAAACCTAATTACTGTGTTCCCTTGTTTTGGGGAGCTAGCCGAATTTTCATGTCATGTGAGTTTTATTTGATGCAAGTACAAACGCTGCTAAGTGCTAACAATGATTTGGAAGGCGACTCAAGAGAAGATTCATCTTAAAGTGAGAATAAGTTTACATAAAACAACAATTCACATGAAGTGACATGTTAATTCTTATTAGTGAAGTGAGGGACCCAATTCCCATATGCATTTGGTTGAATGTTTATTCCTATGTGATGAATCACACGGATGAGGCTTAAGATGGAAGACAAATTCAAAAGCTATAAAAAGAAATATAGTAATAGCTGTAGAGTGAAAAGGATACGTCTATATAAATTATTTTCTTGAACTAGTGGAAATTGAAAGGATGCCTATCATGCATGAGATGATTAAAAAAAAGAGGATTTCAAAGTAGACCTTGAGAAATTCTCAAGTCCACTTTCTCATGTTATTAGTAATACAAAATGTACTATTTGGACTACATGCCTCGCTTATGTCTCTCTCGTGTTCATACTTTTATTTTTAAAGGAAGTGGTTTCTATATATATATATATATATATATATATATATATATATATATATATATATATATATATATATATATATATATATATATATATATATATTAAAAACTCTTATAGGCAATTTTGAACAGTGTTTCGCCCCCCCATGGACACGCTATGTCGATGGCGGTTTATTGAATGGCGTTGCAACTTACGACGGTCCGTGGCGGTTCCGCCGCAATGGACATGCTATGCTCGTGACGGGGGTACCGCCACAGACATGCTAGCTCCGTAGCAGTCTTTAATCCTATGAAAAAATCAGGAGGAACCAGGCCTAGGGGCAAAAATACTGTTCATTTTTCCCCATAGGTGTTGCGTAGGAAGCAATATATATATATATATATATATATATATATATATATATATATATATATGGGGAAATGATATCATGTCGCTATGCCATTATAATATAACGAAACCACACTTCTAGAAAATCATGTTTGTGGTATTTGTATGACCCAAATTTTGCACACTCTATTCATCTCAATAATCAATCTAAAAAGAAAATGTTAATTTACAATTTATATATAGTCAAAATGATTCATCTCCAACAATGAATCTAGATCGTCCATTTAGTATATTTCAAGATCTAGGCCTTGAAATGACAAGAAAGTTATCTAAAAATTTGGAAAAAAAATGATCCTAAAGGCTAGATCTAAGCATCTCACCAAAATGGACGGCCTATGTTAATTGGGCTAAAATAACACTTTCTAGGTTATGTTTTCAAATTTTTCTTTTTTGTGATTATTCATTAGAATGACAAGAGTGTATAGATATTTTTTTTGTGAGAAAAAAAGAGTGTATATTTTAAAATTTGGATCAAACAAATGGCCATAACATGGTTTTTGAAGATTGTTTCATTATATTACTATACAACCGTAACATGAAGTCACTCCTCCTATATATATATATATATATATATATATATATATATATATATATTTGGGGTGCTTCCCCTGCACTTCCATATACATGTAGATGTAGTTAATATATACAAGATTGCTTCTAGGTTGCTCCTTGAGCAATGCTCCCAAGTGCTCCAAGGGTAGGGAGCTTTAGCTAAGTGCCGATCGAGGTTCCCACACTCGCACCTGTACCCGCTCCAGCTCCCGCTCCCGCTCCCAACAACTATGGGCCTTCCGCTTGCCCTTTTCGAGCCTTCCATTCCACTTGAATCAAATTGCACCTCCTAATCAGTGTTGTATTGGTTCTGCATTGCACATGTCGAGCCCTCTTCTTATTGCCTATTGGAGCCACCCCTAAGTTCCCTCAAATGAACTCATTCCGAATTCTTTCTTTTTTTGTCTTTCCACTCGTCCATCTCAACATTCTCATCTCAACGACACCCATCTTATAGGTATGTTGTTTCTTAACCACCCAACATTTCGCCCCATAAAGCAAAGCTAGTCTCACAACTGTCCTATAGAACTTCCCCTTCATGATTGACATCCACTACCCATTTATCTAATGGGAATGGTTTCTATACTTCCCCTACAACATAGAAGATATATGCCTCCCCCTCCATCCAACCATCCAATTTAGATCAAGTGAGCCACTCACCGTTTGATCTAGATTCGATGCTTCATAGTACTTTATTTTTAATTTCTTTATATAAATTGTGTGACTATGAATTTGGTGCACTTCACCTTCCCAATAGGGCGTACATAAAAAAATATTAAAAAGAATTTTTCGATACAATATAATGACCAAAATACCCCTTGAAATTTTAGGAGTATTTTGGTTATTTTATATTATTGGGAATATTTTTTTTATATTTTTTACAAGTGCGGGTTTAGGAGAGGAGTGGACGCCCAAAATTTGGTGTCAAAATATTTTGTAAAAAAATAATTAAAAATAAACAGTACAGAGACATGTTATTGTGATTAGAGCCATCTCAACTGTCCATTTAGAATGGACGGTTGGATAAGGGGAAGTATATAAGTTTTATGTTGTAGGGGAAGCATAGAAAGCTTGCCCTTATCTAATAGGAAAAATGGCAAATAGGTATAAAAGAAAAAAGTAACTCCAAACCATGTGTCCAGATCAAACCATTACTATTACCAACAACATCTACTTTCATTTTATCCATCAATATTATCAATGGTAAAAATAACAAGAAAAAAGAAGAATAGAGAAAAATGGAATTAAGGCATCCATCGATACCAATCTATCAAGGTCCTATGTCGACGACCTTAGGGCGATAAAAGACAAAGAAAGTTTTAAGGCATCCAACCTAGAACGCAATTAAGGCATCCAACCCAGAACGCAATTAAGGCAAAATGGAGGCAGCCTCAAATAGAGGGGAGAGACGTGGAGTAAAAGAAAAACGCAATTAAGGCATCCAACCCAGAAGAGATAGAAAATGGTTAGAGGGAAAAAATTGGGTCATTGAGAGAAAATAAGACATTCTCTAAGAACAAACTTTTATGGATCATACTAAAACTTTTTCTTGTAAACTGTAGATTCAGTCCTATAGTCCAAGAGTTTAGAGCTTAAATTGTTGAGTATTTCTCCTAGGACATTTTGAAGAAATTTTAAACCCAATATACAAAACACAAGACAAGAACAGATAAAATCAGGTGAATCACAAAAGCATAACAAAATATGATGAGCTTCATAGTGCAAAATCAATTATAATAAAAAAAATGGAAGAGATAACAAACAAAAACAATGAGGAAAACCTATAATAGCACAGATATAAAGAAGATTGTGGTGAGAAAACATAAAGATGCAAAGGTTAAAAACCATCCAAGAGTAGGCACTCCATTTGTTAGCAAATTAGATCCCAAAGTCCCTCGAGTTCTTCTCTAGTGCTAAAAAAAACGCTTCGATCTCACAAGGTTTCGTGTCCTACCTCCTTGACCTCTACCATCTCTATAATCACCAGTTTTCGGCCAATGCACCAAACCTAATCGTTCAAGGAGGGTCTAAGGTTTACAACAAATATCTTTCTAAATTGGTTTATACTTTTTTCAAACACTCAGACCCGAAAAAAACAAAAGAGGAAAACAAAAATAGAGTTAGTTAAGGATCTTAAAATATTTTCGTCCCCATAGATGTTTAACAAGTTCGTTAAAAAAACAAAAAAGTTCATCACATGCCTCATTTGTCCGTAAGCTTCGATGTTGTATTATGTGAAAAATCTATTAAAAATAATATTCATGAGGAAACTACCACAATTTCCCAATGTTAAAGAAATGATGGGTTCATGTGTGACAGACATTCATGGTTAATACTAAGCGATGTTATAAAACTTTCTTGGGCCTTAGACTCGGCTCTTGCCTGAGAATGTAACTCGACCAAGTACCAGGCAAAGTGGACTACAGATGATACACTTATGCAAAGGTCAGAAACCATCCAAGCGTAGGTTCTCCATCTGTTACCAAATCAGATCCCAAATTCCCTCAAGCTCTTCTCAAGTTCTAGAAAAAAGCCCCGATCTAACGAGGTTTCATGTCCTACCTCCTTGAACCCTGACATCTTTGTTATCAGCATTTTCGGGCAATGCACCTAACCTCATCATTCATGGCGGGTCTCAGGTTTACAACAAGTATTTCATTAAAGGGAATACCTTTCTAAATTGGTTTATGCTTTTTTCACACACTCATTATAAAAAAGAAAAACAGGAAAAAAAAAAATATCGTTAGTTAAGGATCTTAAAATATTTTTATCCCCATAGATGTTCAGCAAGTATGTAGAAAAGAAAAAAAGAAAAAAACATCACATGCCTCATTTGTCCATAAGCTTCTACACTGTGTCATGTGAAAAATCTATTAAAAATAATATTCATGAGTAAACTACCAAAATTTCCCAATGTTAAAGAAATGAATGGGTTCATGTGTGAGCATTTACACAATGGCCATGTGTGTGTGTGTGACAAACATTCATGGTTAATACTAAGCAGCGCTATTCCACTTTCCTTGGGCCTTGGAATCAGCCTGAGTAACTCAGCCAAGTGTGAGGCTGAGTGGACTAGGCCAGTACATGACCCAAAAGCCCCTTAAAAAAAAGATTTGTTTAAAATGCTAATAAGTAAAATAAAAACTTTAAACCCGAAACAAAACTAAAAACATGTAAGGAATCCAAATAAGCTGAAAAGAATATAACAAATTGGATTAGAAAATATGGTTTAGGGTTGGAGATTCCAAATAAATTCCAAAAACATATATAAAAAAATAGGGCATTTGACAATAAAAACTCACAAACCATTGTAAAGCATATCCAAATTACATATACATAAATTGATCCCACCAGTTTATATAATTCTTATGTTTTTTTCGTTCTTTAATGTACCCTAGAACTAAGGCAGGCCAAAATCTGATAGAACCAATGCCATGAACTAGAAAGAAGAATTGATAGATGTAAAATTCATGAAACCATCAAATCCAGACAGTCCAAAAGAGGGGTCAGGAAAGACAAGAGAAATGACATATAGGTGTTGTCAATACGAGTTGACCTTTGTTTTGCATGGCATCTCTTCAGGGTGTGCATCCTTGTTGAGGCTTTGTTGAACCTCATTTATAGTCCAAAAATTTCATATATTCACTTCTTGTGTTTCGTGAATAAGTTTATTGAGTTTAGTTGGAATGCAACAAACTCAGTTGTATGGAGTAGTCTTACTCTCAAAATCCCATAAATTTCTCTCTAATACTTTATCTAGAAAGAAAAGATGGTGATGAGAGATTAGGATGCATCTAACCTTGCTATGTGTACATAATTTACAAGAAGATATTAAGTGAGAGGCTGAAAGCTGTAATGGCCATGAACCTATAGAACCCAAAAAAAAACCTTCAAAATCCAAACTACAACCCAAACAAATGTCACAAAACAAAAACCAAAGAAATCTATGAAAACCATAAAAAAGAGAGCTTTATCAGAAAGCCACCTTCCTGTTGGTGGTATAAGACCAAGGTGCTAGATACACAATCTTTTAGAAAACTTTTTGAAACTCAAGGGTTTAAATTTATGAATATTTCAATGGAAAACCAGAATACATAAATTCCAGCCCTCAAGCTTGGTTTATACACATTTGAATAATAAAATTTCAACCCTAATAGGTCCCTTACAAATCTTTTACTCAAAAATATAATTAAACTCAATACAATGTCCAAATACTCACAATGTACATTGCTACGACATATTACATGACTTGCACTCAAAATTCCTCGTTATATCAAAATTACATGATAATTTCATCTTCATTCTGCATCCTCATCATGTATCACAATGTTTCATACACATCATACATTTGATCATAATAATCCAATGAGATTTCAATTCACATAAACAACTAAGCATAGCATTAAAGTTCATACCACAAGCTTAAAGAACAATCTAAGCATTCACATAACATACTCAATTCTATCAATTGTAAATCACTAAGGGACTGTTTGATAACACCTTAATATTGTGATATTATAAGACAATATAGAATCTAAAAAAATTCTTAATTTTAAAAATTTACATGCCTTGTTTGATAGAGTTAAATCATATCTTTTGAGATACAAATAACGCCCAAAAATCCGAATATTTAGAAATTCAACTTGTAGTTGAATTTTGCGGCATTCAATTTCCACATCAAAATTTTTGCATGCGTCTCTCCCCCAACAAAGATCCTACCTCTCTCTGCCGAGATGAAAAAGCAGCGGCAAGCATGCCAGGAATCCTTCCTTTCTCTCTCTAGAAAACCCAATTTTGAACATAGGCTGCTCCCCCCTATTTGTTCTTGGGGCCCCTTCTCCACCACTAAATCTCAGACCCCAATAGAGCTCCTGCTCATCTCTCTCTTCTCTACACTCAATCCTGTACCTCGATTCCAAAAAGTCCCCATTGCTTAACCTCTTAAGATTTCCAAAACCTCTAAGCTTGGGTAGGCTGATTAACATGGGTATGAGAGGTCTATATTTTTTGTGGGGTTGTTGAAGAAAAGGAGGTTTGAAGAGCGGATGTCGTTGCAGAGATTGTAAATGGTGACCATGTGAGCAGCTGCGGAGATTAGGTGTTGAAAACCAGGGCATGGGCATGCCTTGCCCCCTTGAGAGAGAGTGGTTGAGTTGAGAGAGAACGAGATAGTACAAGAATGAAGGCAATTGGGGCTGTAGAGAAATAGCTCATGGAATTTGAGTTACAGATAGCCGTCCAGGAAGAGGTCCTTTTGGATAAGGGTCTAAATCCTCATCATTACCATTGCACGACATGTAGACTAGATAATTGTTCTGAAAGTGGTCCTTTTGGATAAGGGTGTTTGACATGTATATGTGTAGAAGTGATGACACTCTACAACACTAGACTGTGTTGAAAGGACCCATGGAGCATATTGTTGAAATGGGGCATGGAGTTGTCCTCAAAGACGAACCTGTAATCTATGGTCTAGAATCATATCTCCTTCACTTTATTGGTTGAATTTGATAGTCCAATCATGAACCCTTGTCAGAGGTTGTGGGTCATGGCAACTATTGGGTCAGTTTGATAAGGTGTAGTGAGATACGGTCTCTAGAGATGATGAGTCCTCAATATATTTGTCATACTCCTAACTCTATGGATCCTTCACATCAAATTTTCTTAGATATGTTTAAATATGTTAATTATTTTTTGGATAATTAAAAAAAAAATTTAGACCTCTCTAGGTATTTTATTTTATTGAGAAATTAATTTTAACTAAAAAAAATCAATTTCTAGATTTATTTTAATCAGAGAAAAAAATAAAATATTTTGAGATTTTATAAAATTATTTTATTATTTAAAATTATGTTTAAAGTATTTTGGACTGATTGGCGTATATTGGGCCTACCATATTATGGGACGTAGGCCCCACATGGCCACCCTATGGGTGGTGTGCCCCACCTCCAACTTTCCTAAATTGAAAGATGGCAATTATGCCATATGTTGACTTGATATTTTAGGAAATCTTTTGTGCAGAGATTTTGATTGATTTCAAAATAGGGAGGTGTAAGAAATTAATTGTGATTCATTTCAAAATAAGAAGATATAAAGAAATTAATGTGATCGATTTATTACTTTCTCTACATAATATTTGTTGGGAATGGAGTTATGGAAACTGAGGGATAATGGTTCTACCTCATCCTTTTAATCATAATGGCTGATCTAAGGGATGAATGTGTGAGATCTCTTCACCCGACATATCTCTAAGATTAAAGGTCAAGATTATGTCTCACAAAGATGACAAAACCCTAACCTCATGAACCCTGACCTTTATTCTATATAAACTGGCTATGGGTGGGGCTCATTCTCTACACTTGATATCTCTCTATCTCTCTGTGCTTGAAGGACTGACACGCCACTCTCTAAATATCTCTCTCTTCTTCTCTCTCCAAACTTTAGGCTTTAGGAAGGAAAACTAAGCCAAGGGGTGGCATGCCCAAGCCATATACCCTAGCCCTAAGTCTTGGCCTCATGTTCATGTGTTGAGCCTTGGTCAAACATATATTATGTTATGCTCTACTGGTTTTTGCCTTGGCATTCCAAATTTGTGAGACAAATTCTTGGACTTAGATCTCGTGTGTCATTGGTGGAGGAGACCCGGTGTATGGTGTGCTAAGTCCTTGGGGGTAACCTAAGGCAATGTATAAGGTATTCTCTTAGTTTATGTTCTTTTGATTCTATTGCATCTTTATTTATAGATCTGTATTTGGAACGTATTTTAATTTTAATGGCAAGCAAGTGAGAGTTCTTGGCAATTTTATTTGGTTCATATTGTATTAGGACACTTGTGAGTGATTCAGGTGGCAATACAATAAGAAAAAATAGAAGCATGTTAATTGGGCATGTAGGGCTCCGGCAAAGGGATTATAGGTTACCACAGTTACCCTTCTCTTTTAATGATGTGTCTATTAAAAAAAAAAAAAACCAAGGAGAACTAACAGAACCAAGACCAGTTCTCAATAACTTGTTCAAAACATTTTTCAAAAGGTAAATATAGTGGCAAATGAGTTGGTTAACTCAGAATCGAATGCATCTAGGAATAAGTCACAGCTATATGAAACCATAGTTCGTAGTCTTTTTTTCTCTATGAAAAAACTTTCCTTATAGTCAAGTATCTTTATTAACAATAAAAAATAAAAAAATAAAAAACCACTAAATGGCAGAGGCATGTCAATTTTAAAAGGTACAATCCCTGAAAGTTCGCAAATATGTTGCCAGTCTAGAAACAGAACAAATACTACTCTAAAATTGATAGATACCACCCTTATGTTTCCAAACCAACCCAACTCTAAATGACAATTACATCTGATTTGGATAAAAAACAAGGAAGAATAAAGGTTCCATCTCCCATCTTGAAAATAACATGTCCTCTTAATACCAGTGAGCCCTATATTTGCACAAGTTCACATGTTGATGCTCCATTTCTCATTGCATGCAAGAAAAGAATTATAAAAAGAGAATATATCCTAAGGTAAATATGCATTACCGAGAAAAGCATCATGCATCTCCTAGTTTTATGTTTCATCTTCTTCCAAACGACTTGACTATTTTCACTTTAGACTCCCTTGTTTAAGATGATAAGCCTTCTAACACATATTGACATCCAGCAGCAAGCCACACTCATGAGCATGCATATAACCCTACACATCCCATGGCAACAAATGTTCATAACTTCACATGGTTTGATCCAGCAATACCATGGTTAGTGCTTTAGAATATTGAAGCATAGAGAGTATCCATTCAGTCTAAACACTAAATATTAACTGCAGCTCATCTTCATTTCACAGGGAAAGCAACGAGATGAGAACTTACCCCAATCCTCCATCTTAACCATAAAATTTGATACATTATTTCATGAACCAAAAGTTTCAAAATCAATTGAGCTGGCTGCGCAACAAGGTGAGGTCCTGCAAGCCCAGCGGGATATGAAAATCCATTAATTAACATTAATGAAAAAGTTCAAGTTATACTTGGATCTATTTGAAGCAGTCATTCTAGGAGCATTAACAAGATATTTTTTCTTGACTTATAGTTCCGTCTTTTCGTTTCCCTTTCTGATCAGTTTTTTAAATGAGTAAAGTGGGTGTTTTCTTCATGTTTGCAGTATCAAAGAACCATGCACAAAAAATAACTACACCAAATCTATGACATAATGCCCAAAAAGTGGACCAACATTCTGATACTAAAGTGACCAATTGAAGGCTCCCTCCGGCTCCCTCCCCATTAGAAGCTCGCTTCAGTATTTCACTAATTGCATTTTCAACAGAAAGAAGGCATTTAGCAGTTTCCATTAAAATATAGGAAACGAACAAAAATCCAATATTCCAAGTATAAGAAGCATAAAAGAAACAAGATACAAAATATAAACTATTACAAAATCTCCATCTGGGCAAAGGTCAAACATGTACATGTACTATGAAGAACAATGTAATTCGTATCGCATGAGTGCATTGGAAGACGAATAAATCGCCTTTAAAAGCCTTGTGGCTTGGTTTTTTGATTCCGCTCTCATATATTCATATGTGTTTATGTACTTGCACTCCTGGGAGTGTGGCTCTAATTGAGTGAAAGCAACCATTAGAGTAATGGGTGCCACATCGATGGGTGAAAGATGTTGTGTGAGGAAGGCTCTATGGATAAAACAGGCCATGTGATATGCGCTACTTGGAAGAAAAAGATCATCACGGAAGCTGTACTCTAATTGGATGAAAGGCAACTAGAGTAGGGCTTTACTTGGATGAAACAAGCTACTAGAGCTGGGTGGAGCTGATTCTATCTAGGACATAGGGGGCTCCATCACTCTAACCTTGACATGTAGAAAGGCGATGATTTTGAGGATCCAGGGTGGTGGATGTGTATAGTCCTTGTAATACGCACAACCAAAGAAGATCCAAGGTGGTGGATGCTAAGCCTAGAGGAAACCAAGACTCTATTGAGCAAAGCGGAAAAGAGGAAACCAAGACCCTATTGTGCAATGAGATGGTGGCTTGTAGAGGCGAGTGCCTAAAAGCCTCTGCATGGCATCCTATGCAGAACGCAAGCATGACAATGACATTCAACGAAAATGGGTAAGAGAGGCGTACCTGGTTCTTCGTTGCATGTAGTTGGACTCGCCTTGCACTGAAGAAAGAGATCAGGACACTCCTATGCAGTTCTTGATCTTTGTGTCAACAAACTTGTCCTTGGAGTGGTCACGTGGGATCTATGGCTATCCATGGTCCCTCTATGCCTTGGTTATCTTTGATAGGCTAGCCACGAGCCTATTGCATGGGAGACATGTGGATCATGGATTTGTTGGGTTGGCTTGAAGTCCATAGTGTGGTCATAGGTTGGTCATGGAGCTTTTAGTTGACAATCTGGTACCATTGCTAGAAAAAAATAATAGAACAAATTTTTGTGTGTTTAAAAATAAAAAAAAAGATATGTATGCTTCCAAGATAGGGTGGTGATGTACTTGAATCTGATCCTCCAATTATAAAGCCTAATGCCAATGGCCATGCTAGAAGAATATTAGAAAAATGGCTAGAAGATGACAAAGTAGATAGAAATATAATGTCAAGCTTCATGGAGGGCAATTTGATTAGAGTTGTAGTGGACTACATTGCCGAAAATATGATGGGTGCCTTGCCTGAAAAATATGAGATTAACTCTAAGACCCAAGTTCAACTGCAACTAAAAAAGTACACTTCTTGAAGGGTGAAAGAAATAGACTTGGTCACCGAGCATGTTAATAAAAATGAATGTCCTCGTAAAAGGCACATTCGGGAACACAATCCTAGACCACATGCCAGTCTCTATTGTCCTAAACAGTCTAACCCCATCATGGGAGCACATTATGTTGGGCATTAGTGGACTTATTGGCTACCCTTTGTGTAGCATTTCCTCCAAATATGCTAAAACCTACACTTGCCCTTCTCGTGCTAGAAAACCCTTTGATCTATTGTAAGTGAAAAACCTTAGTAACACACGCTTTGCCGAGCATATCATCCCATAATCTCCCTACCTGTCACAACACTCGATTCTATTATATGTCAATGTACTTGGATAAAACCCTTTCTCAAACTCATCAAAAAGCTTCCTCGCCGCTTTAAGTTTACCACCTTTACAAAGCCAATAAATGAGTGTACTCTATATCAGCATTATCAGGGTGCAGTTCCTCTTTAAGAGCTTCTTCCATAACATACAAGCCTCATCAACCTTGCCTTCATAACATATAAGATAAAAAAATTTGCAACACAGGGTTGGGCATGGTATAAACTTCTTCTCAAGCATTTCATTCAAAAGGTTTAGAGCCTCGGTTGGTCGCCCCTCTTTATGGTAAGATTTAATAACTACACCATACGTGACATCATTTGGAAGAATTCAATTTTCCTCAATGTCACTATGAGCTTAACAGCCCCCATTTATTTTCTTAAATCATCAATTATGATAGTGTAAGTTGAACGGCCAGGGACCCAAACTCTGCTTATAATCTCATCCAAAAATCCTTTTTACTCCACAAAATCCACTCATAACTGTAAGTCACAGCTTACAGAGTTACAATATTTGGAAAAAAAAACCCTAGCGTGGCATCTCCTCCAAAACCTAGAAAGCTGATTTCAAATCATTCATTTAACACAAGGCCTTAATTAGGATATTGCAGGTAAAAACAATTGGAAATTCCCAAATTTCCTGCAATTCCTATCCAATAGATATAATTAACCAAATCAAGCCTTTTGGTCTGAATCATTGCGTTCAAAAGAGTATTAAAAGATCTGAATCATTGCATTCAAAAGAGTATTAAAAAACCTGACTTGTTTATCCTAAACTCATTCATCCTGAAGAAGGACTGAAGGGCCAACTTGGGCTTGTTTGCATAGCCTAGTTTGGAATAACATCTATGAATGTTATTTCACTGAAATTCTGGAATCCTTTAACTCTTTGAGTATAATTTCCATAGAATTCAAATCCCTAGCCATGGCTAATTTCTCTATGATCATATGATAAGTATCGGGATTATCTGATTATGAAAGAAATTGGGGTGATATTTCGCAGCATGGTCAAAGAATTGTAAAGCTAGGTCTGCATTTTGTTGTTGATTGATCATGTTTATGAGCCTCTTGGGTGAGAGTTTAGATGCCAGTGAGTGAGAGGTGAGAGTATGGGGAATGGCAGCATAAATAACACTGCAGTGACAAAGTTTTGAGTTGTGGCACATGTGCATGAGTGCCATCGACAAAAAGAGTTTCTGAATACTACGGAGGATCCGGATGATATGCACTAAGTGATTGTAGGAAATAGCAGTAGGTCCTTGTGACTGAAATTGAAAGCTTCGGGTATTGTGTGTCTACCTTCTGGATGGTTTTTTTTTGGCTCAACACTGCCTCATTATCATGTCAGATTGGTCACTGAACAATTTTGTTGAAAATTTGCTTTTTAGTACCATGGAAAAAGGTATCGTTTTTCGGTTGATAAATTTCTATTGGAAATGCAATTTCATGTGTAGTCTTGAAAAAGGGAAAAGAAGTTAGTAAAACTTGGTCCCCATGATCATAATAGGTACATAGAATATGATGTCATAATAGGGAATCTTTTATGAAAATGAAAGCATTTAGATGTGTGCTGAAAATTCTGTGGAAAACTCTGATGAATACTTCAAATGTATTAACCTGAGAAATGCATGAAAAATCATGGGGTGCACGTGCAAAATGCTTGGCAAGATTGGAGGAGATATTGGAGATATATAGGTAAGTGTGGAAATGCTTGGTAGTGCCGAGAGGTGACATGAAGGCGACACATTCCCCTTAATTTTGTGTGGCAGAGTCATGCTGGTTTCTGAAACATTTATTTTGGGGAGTAGAGTTCCTTCATATTATCAAGGTTTTGTCATTTTCACTTGATAAGCAATCATCCATCTTGGTATCATTTTTACTTGTTGCAGTAGGTAAAACAAAGAAACCAGAACAGTGGCCTTCTCCTACTCTTATGTGAAATTGGTTGGAATTTTCAAACAAGTGGTTAAATTGTTAGCTAACAACTATAGACTTGTTACCATGTTGTATATGAACATTGCATGTGACCTCTTCCTATTGTGATGCTATGTTTACCACTAGTTTGTACTATCAAATATTCGCTATTGAACATTTATAAAGCTTGAATATGGTGGACACGAAATTCAATTTTCTATACTTCAAATATGATTTTGGCTTTTGGCACGCAAATGCTTTTTTGTGGCATTTGTTTTTTTACATGGATAACCAACCAAGGCAATGTCCTAAAAAAAAAAAAATTCAAACTCATTGAACTTCTAGTGGAAATCAATGCGCCAACAACAATAATAGAAAAGGAAAGAGTTATTATAAGCTTTGCATTAAACTTGTAGGCTTGATGCGCTAAAGTACAATTTTGTTGGGGTTTTGATTCCATAGTAGTATTCTAACCTGGAGAGTTGGTGTCCATCTTATTGGAGCTCCTAGAGGTAAAGTTAAAGCCAAGGGTACCATCTACCTGTCAAATTTGTGTATGTTGTTTGTTTCAAAGAAACCTGTTGGATACTTTTTATGGCATTTGAAATGCCTCTGATAAGAATCTTCAGGATCTCTCATCCTTGCCTGCCAGAAATAAACTTCTCATGTGGCATTTTTCTGCAATCAGCCATTTCTACAGTTGTAATGGTCCTACAAATATTTTCTCTAGAATGGATGGTTGGATAAGGGGAAGTATATAAGTTTTATGCTGTAGGGGAAGCATAGAAAGCTTGCCCTTATCTAATAGGAAAAGATGACAGATAGGAAAAAAGAAAAGAGTAACTCCAAACCATGTGTCCAGGTCAAACCATTATCATTACCAACAATGTCTACTTTCATTTTATCCATCAATATCACCTCTATCAATGGTAAAAATAACAAGAAAAAAGAAGAACAGAGAAAAATGAAATTAAGGCATCCATTGATACCAAAGGAATATCGAGAGACTCGACCTAGCCACTTGGAAACTCGAAATGCATCCCGCGCTGTACACACGAGATAGTGAGGTACTGAACACCTCAGCCACTATGGTAAATAGTAAGGGTGAAAGGGGGCCCCCTTGGTGGGGCCCCCTTGGTGGAGCCCTCTCGAAGCATGAAAGTAACCCTTAGATGTGCCATTAATAAGGTCCGAAAATTGGGTTTTTGAAATACCCCCTTGGATCTATCTCCACCATAGAGAGCCAAATGGAATTCTGGACAAAGTCTCATCAATAATTTCCCGGTCCACATGATCATAAGATTTTTTATTACCAAGCCAGAGATTTTTGCACTACAGCGGGAATGTATGCATTCGTGTGCTATTAGAGCCCCATCGAGAATCTGGCGTTCCTTCACAAAGGTCCCTTGGGATAATAAGATCACCTGACCAAGGACACGTTTAAGGCGGGAAGCCAGGCCCTCAAGAGAATTTTGTAGGAAGTATTAATCAGACTAATGGGTATGAAGTCTTTAAGCTCTTCTGCTCTCTCTTTCTTGAGGATCTTGGTAATGAAAGTGACATTCATCGCCTTATGGATAGTGGCTCGAGAGTGAAATTTAGAAAAGAAAGCCATGATATCAATCCTAAGGGTATCCCAAAAGACTTCGAAGAGGGCTATGGGGAACCTGTCAGGGCTGAGAGTCCGGTCTCTATTGAGATCTTTAATGGCCTGGAGTACTTTGTCCTCTTAAAAAGGGCTTTTCAAAGAGGCTGCAGATTCGGGAGATATAGAAGAGAATGAGACGTCCGCCTTTACTGGCCTAAGACCAGAAGGGGAAGAGAAAAACTTGGAAAATATTTGACAGCAGCTGCCTCAATGAGATTGGGATGGTCAACAATCTGGTCCCACACCTTGAAGTGGGTAATGGAGTTCTCCCTTCTTCAACAGTTGGCCATCTTGTGGAAGTAAGCTGTATGGGAGTCTTTTTGGTATCATAAGTTTCCAGGGAGCTGTGAACCCCATGATTTCAGGAAAAATTTGAGCATTTGAAGCTTTTTCTACAAGATAAAACCAGCCCACCCATTCACGAGGGGGGAGAAGGACTCCCAATGGTTACAGACTCCCGAGGCGAAGCCGGGCTCTTAGAGCCAAGACAGCTCAAAGCGAAAAGGCTTAGGTCCTCGAGGAAGGGACTGGGTATCAAGCAGGATAGGTCTATGATTTGAGGCGGGCTTGGGAAGCACCAGAGAGTGGGTGCCAAGGAACTCATGATCCCACTCGAGAGGGGTTAGAAATCTATCTAATTTTGAGAGGCTTGGATTAGCCAAATGACTAGACCAACGGAACTCCGCTCCTTCCAACAGAATGTCTAGAAGACTGTTATGAGCTAAGAAATCAGAGAACTGTACCATTGAAGGGGCAGTTTTGTCATGGGAATTACGTTCATGAGACCATCTGGTGATATTAATATCACCTCCTACGCACCACTAAGAAAACGGGAGGGTCATCAAAGATTGTAACTCTCTCAATACGGCCAATTTCTCGTTGTCTTCTTGTGGCCCATAGATCACAATGCACTTCCAATGGAGGAAATCAGTGATCCTAGCTAGGGTCACTATGACAGAACTTGCCAATATGAGAGGCGACTAAGGCATGTTGTGATGGGACCCAGATACCGCCAGAATGTCCGATTGCATCCAGAGCTAACCATTGGTAGGGGAAAACTTGGTTTCCACCAAACCAAGAAGGGAGGGAGAGTGGGGGAAGGAAACCTGGTTTCGTTCACTGAGGTTCAGCTGGCGTGCCTCTTGATCGGCCACAAAGTTGTGTGTAGCCCCGGTGTCTACCATAGCCTTAAGGTTTTCCATTGATAGACACTTCCACATTCATAAGCTCTCGTGCTTGGGGCTTGACTTTCTTCACTTGCCCCTTCAATGAGCAGCCTTAGAGCCCTCATGAGTTTTTCCAGTCTGGCGACTACGACCATAAAGAAAACGGACGTAAAGAAAAGAGAAATGCTGGAGATTATGCCCTTGATAAGGGTCACTCTGCAGCCTGGTGAAAGGACTCTCCCTTTCCATGAAGCCAGGTGCCACTTGACTTGTCTATAACCAGGCTCCATAACTGGATTCGATGAAGGTCAATGCAAGATGGAAGGCTAAGATATGATGAGGGCATTGGCTCTACAACACATCCCCATGTGTCAGTGAAGCATTTGATTATGGCTTGGTCAAGGCAGATTCCTGTCATCTTAGTTTTTTCTAAGTTCACCTTTAAGCCCGTAGCCAACTCGAAGCATTGGAGGAAGAGCGATAAACAACTAACTTTTTTAAAAAACGCATCGCAAAAAAGGAGGATATCATCGACATATTGGAGGTGGAATATAGAGAGACCCGACCTACCCACTTGGAAACCCTAAATGCGTCCCGTGCTGTACACACGAGATAGTGAGGCACTGAACACCCTAGCCACCATGGCAAATAGGAATGGTGAAAGGGGGTCCCCTTCGCGGAGCCCACTCAAAGCATGAATGTAACCCTTAGATGTGTCATTAATAAGGTCCAAAAATTGGGGTTTTGAAATACACCCTTGGATCCATCTCCACCATAGAGAGCCCAATGGCATTCTGGACAAAGTCTCATCATCATAAGCTTTTTGATTACCAAGCCTCAGATTTTTGCACTATAGCGGGAATGGATGCACTCGTGTGCTATTAGAGCACCATCGAGAATCTGACGTTCCTTCACAAAGGTCCCTTGGAACGATAAGATCACCTGACCAAGGACACGTTTAAGAGAATTTTGTAGGAAGTATTAATCAGACTAATGGGTTTGAAGTCTTTAAAGCTCTTTTGCTCCCTCTTTCTTGGGGATCTTAACAATGAAAGTGGCATTCATCGCCTTATGGATAGTAGCTCGGAGTGAAATTCAGAAAAGAAAGCCATGATATCAGTCTTAAGGTTATCCCAAAAGATTTTGAAGAGGGCTATGGGGAAGCTGTCAAAGCTTTAATGGCTTGGAGTACATTGTATTCCTAAAAAAGGCTTTCCAAAGAGGCTGCACATTCGTGAGAAATAGAAGAGAAGGAGAAGTCCGCCATTACTGGCCTAGGACCAGAAGGGGAAGAGAAAAGCTTGAAAAAATATTCAACAACCACTGTCTCATGAGATTGAGATGGTCAACAATCTAGTCCCCCACTTTGAAGTGGGTAATAGAGTTCTCCCTTCTTCGACAGTTGGCTATCTTGTGGAAGTAAGTTGTATTTTGGTTTCCAAGCTTGAGCCCTTTGACTTTGGCCCGTTGAGCCCAATAAATTTCTTCTTTCTTTAGGAGGAACTGGCAATCATATTTGTGGATGGATCGAGAATCCAGCTGAAGGGGAGGGAGGTCTAAGTTCTTCAATGGAGTCTCAATGTTGAATAGACCACAAAAGGGAGTCTTTTTGGTATCAGAAGTTTCCAGGGAGCTGTGAACTCCAAGATTTCAGGAAAACTTTGAGCATTTGATGCTTTTTCTACAAGATAAAACCGGCCCACCCATTCACTAGGGGGGAGAAGGACTCCTATTGGTTACAGACATGAGAGGGGAAGCTGGGCTCTTAGAGCCAAGACAGCTCAAAGCGAAAAGGCTTAGGCCCTGGAGGAATGGACATGGTATCTTGCAGGATAGGTCTATGATTTGAGGCGGGCTTGGGAAGCACCAGAGAGTGGGTGCTAGGGAACTCATGATCCCACTCGAGAGGGGTTAGAAATCTATCTAAATTTGAGAGGCTTGGATTAGCCGAATGACTAGACCAACTGAACTCCGCTCCTTCCAACAAGATGTCTAGAAGACTGTTATGAGACTATCTAGTGATATTAAAATCACCTCCTACGCACCACCTAGAAAAAGGGAGGGGGGAATAGATGGCTAAGGATGGGCTTCAATGAGGCCTTGTGCATGAAGCCATATGGTGAACAGGCTAGGTAGGCCTCGACATCAAAGCTAATTAGGTGAGGCAATGGTGGCAACAAGGTTGGGACATGGGGGGAGAGAAGAGGAGGAGATGAATTAGTAGGAAAATGGTGAGGTGGACTAATGAGGTTAGGGGAGGGCATACAAAGAGAGGGTGCAGGAGGAAGGGGTTGCAAGCATAGGATTGCATAGAGAAAGGGTGGAGAGAGAAAGGGGAGGAAATGGTGATAAATGGTTACAAGATTACTTAAAATGGAAAATACCACCAGAGACTACAATACACAGAGAATTCCCAAATTTCACGAAGTGAGCTTTCAGTTATTTAGATATTCCTCCAGCCTAAGGGGATCAACAACATAGAATAACAATATTAAATAGTACCTGTACAGCAAGCAACCAAGTCTCTTGTAGCAAAGCTGAAAATATGCTTGAAATGCTTGAACTGCCAAGCCTCCACTGCTGGCATAACTTATTGTTCTTTTCATCCAACATGGCATTGTGTCAAACATGAGCAAGTGCTGCTAGGGTAAATCCCAACTCTACCACCTAAAAAAAATTACATTGATTTAAAAATAGAGATAACTGAGAAACCACCTTGTTTAACAAAACAAACAACAAATATCTATAATGCAGCTAGCATAAGGCAAACAAACAGTACATAAAGTGTCATTTTCCATATTTAATGGCTACATATACTTTTGTGGTCCATGTTCAAAATAATGACTAATCCCAAAGTTTCATTTTATATTTTTATTTTTTAGAGATGAGAGTGGATTTTTATTTTTTATTAGGGTTCATTTTTTAAAAATAGGATTAGTAGGGATTTGTTTAGTTATAGATTAATAAAGTCAATATTTTAGGAAGTATCTTTTTTTAGAAAAGATAAGAGTAAGACTTTAGTTTGTTTTAGTGTCCGTATTTTCTAGGTGGGCTTTTATTTAGGAAAGGTAGAGTATTTCTTTTGAGTCTTCTTTTGAAACAAAAAGGTAAGTACAATGGAGTTAGCTTGGGAGGAAGTTATCTTTTAGTTCGTTTAGGAAAGTTTATCTCTTGTATTAGTTGGGGAGTACAAGGTGTTTATCATTAGTTTTTAGGAAATATATTTTGTTTCCTAATTCAAAGGGAGTGTTATCTTTTTGTGCTTGGTTGAAACTAGGGAAAATAATGAGTCCTGTAGGTGGAAAGGATGAAGTAGGAAGTTGTAGTAATCTTTTAGGAAGTTGGATGGAAGAATATGGAAAGAATCTAGAGATAGATTTATTTTGGTTAGTTATCATTTTCAGTTTTTAGTAGGGAGATATATTAGGGGTTATCTTTTGAGAGTCACGTGAGAAGCTGATTTAAATGTATAAAAAGAAGCACGCATCATGTAAAAGGAGATTGAATTTTGATTAATAAAGAAAGAGTTTTCTTGGAGAGAGAGAGGGGCCCCTTTGTGGGTGTGTTTTCTTCTCTTGTGCTTATGGGCCCATGTTGGGATACTCGTATCCGCGTTTTGTTCTTTTTTTTTGTAATTTCCTTCACGGTTTTTATCTCTCTTAAACACTAGTGTGCTATAGTAATATGGGATGTTTATTATCAAAAAACAAACCTTCCTCCAAAACAAACACGCCCTAAGGGTAACATATAGGTGGAGAGAGAGAGAGAGAGAGAGAGAGAGAGAGAGAAAATGAGAGAGAGAGAGATTTATCACTCTATTTGATTAATGGTGGATAGGGAAAAGGGAGTAGATGTACAACGTACTCTAGTGAGAATAGGAATCTTTTTGGCTTCGAGAATGGTGTTGGGGTCGTGGCGGTAGCACGACTTGTGCCCCAGCTAAGGTCTAAGCTTACATTCTCACCTAACGCATTCAAAAACGGGTAAGGGCTCGTCATCCCCACTGAATTACCCAAAAAAAGAAAAAGAAAAAAAAAATGCTTTTCACTTTAATATTTACTTTTTAGATATTTAAATAGGTTTTTATTTTTGACAATTTTATATTAATAAATTTTGTCCTAATTTTTATTGTGTTTTCTCTTTTCACTTTCTGACTCGGCTCAGCTTATATCGGTCAATTTCGTCTAAATTTGGCTCGGATTGGCTCGTCTAAGTTAAAATACTCTTTAACTGAACTAGTATTAGCCGAGCTGAACTGAGTTGAGCCATTAAAAGCCGAGCCGAGCCGAGCAGAAATCAGCCGAGCTAAGGGATAATTTCTAAAATATCAAAATTAAAAAAAGGGTCCATAAAAAAATCACAAACGCATTAAATTCAAAAATATATTTTGGACTTTTCTAATTGGGTTATAAAAAGGGAAAGAAGCTTGAATTTTACTGCAATTGCATGGGAAGAGCTAAGTTGCAAACATGCCTAAAGTAGTTCCATGGCTTTGTTCTGGTTTGTTGGGTTTTCAAGTTCAGGGGTCAACATATTGAAGCCTTACCCCTCTCTAGAAATCCATGCCTCTAACTACGACAATAACAATGATAAGCAAGCCTTGAGAGAGAGAGAGGAGCATACCTCTCAAAGTAATGCATGAGAGAGAGACGAGCATACCTCTCAAAGTAATACATGTGATGTGATGAGATAGAAAGAGGAGTGAACCTCTCGAACCGCGTAATGATAAGAGGACCTTCACCCTCTCCTTAACAAAACCCTAAAAAGGGTAGGGTTTAGGATTTAAGGTATTACGGTTTAGGGTTTAGGATTTAAGGTATTAGAGTTTAGGATTTAAGGTATTAGGGTTCAGGGTTAGGGTTTAGGGTTTAGGATTTAAGGTATTAGGGTTTAGGGTTTAGGGACTAATGTGATCCCCACTAGAGGTAGAGTAAAAAACTTTGGCGGAATTATGTCCTCTACTTCTTCAACATGAAGCTATGAACCCTTATAAAAGGACGGGAAAACAATCAGGTGTGAATTCTTATGATGTTTTGCGGCCAACAAAATTATTCAGCTCCTTGAAATTGTTTTTGTGGGGGTAGAGGCAGAAGAAGAAATCAGAGAGGATGTGTTGGATGTGGTAGAGGTGGACTTCAGCATCCTACATCCAACTAACCATAATAGCATTAGGAGTTCCAATCAAGGGATTTTTGATATAGTGTGTCAGATATGTGGAAGGTGTAATAATAGAAATCATGTAGATACCCAAGACCATTATATGGGAGCAACCAGCATGTTGCTCTAAATATTTTTGTGGAGAATCTCGCCATTACATCTCCTTCTGAAGCTGCATCGATTGTTGATAGTGGTACAGCCAACCATTTGACAAGAAATCCAAGTATATTCTCCTCCCTTGTCCCTTACTCCGGTAGTGGGTCAATTTTAACTGGATATGGGTCCTCTCACCATATCACACATGTTTGGAATGTTTACTATTCAGTCATCTAAAGGGTCTATCAATTTCGAAAATGTTTTCCTCGTCCATAATTTCAAAGGTAATCTTATTTCTATGTCACAACTCACTAGAGAAAATCATGTCTTCTTTGTATTTACTCATGATTGTGTTTTATTGAACGACCAACTATCGTGGATCACATTTGCTAGCCGTTCACAATGTGGGGGGTTCAACATAGTTGATAATGAGTCAAAGAAATTCTAAGCTCTGGTCGTGTCTTGTCAAGCCAATAAAGATGCCAATGAATGGCATCATAGATTAGGTCATTGTAGTATGGAATCTCTAAATAAGTCGTGTAAACAAGGGCTCATATCCTCTGATATTGATCTTTATGAGTTTATTTGTCATGGTTGTCTAGTGGTATTGTTTTTAATACTAAAAGAGCTTCTTTGCTGTTTGAGTTAGTGGATTCTGATATATGGGATCAATCGCAAACTGCATCGCCTTCTAAATCCCTCTCATATGTGATATTTTTTTATGACTTCTTCATATTTACAAGGTTCTTTCGTTTCAAGTTGTTTGTTGAAAAGCACTTTTGTAGGCAACTTTTGTACTTTAATAGTGACAATGATAGAGCAACAAGTTTCCAATCCTTGGACAATGGGTAGAGCTACAAGTTTCCTATCCTTATACTGTATAACAAAATGAAATGGAGGAAAGGGAACATAGACATAAAAATGAACTTGGATTATCCCTTATGTTTTCCACTCAAGTTCTAAAGTTGTTATGGACTGAAGCTGTCCATACAGCCATATTCTTGATAAATAGACTTCTAATTGATGTACAGAACAGAAAAACTCCATATCACACATTGCTTGGAAGAACTCCTGACTATTCTATCTTGAGAAGTTTGAATGTTGATGTTATGTCCATTGATAGTAGCCTAAGGTATAACTTGATCCTAAAGCAGTGTCATAGTCTTAACAATTTCATTAATGAAAGATACCTAAATTTAAGAATATACAATATGTCGGAGAGAGAGAGAGAGAGCAATAAGTTTGAGAGAGATGTTCAATGTATTTTCATATGTGAGAGAGAGACTAGCCCGTTATCTTTATACGTGAGAGAGCGACTAGCCCGTTATCTTTGTATGTGATAGAGCGAGTGGCCCGTTATCTTTGTATATTGGCATGAGTGTGTACATTCGTGAGAGAGAGATATGTCCAATGTTCTATTTGTGTGTGGAAGTGAGAGAGAGAGAGAGGCCTAATGTGTCTACGAGAAAAAAAGACACACAAAAATGACAATTGGTATTACAAAATTAGTAGAAAAAATCACAAAAATCTCCCTCATTTCTTCATCAAAAATCACAAAATGAGCATAGTTTTTTTGTAAAAGTACTGTATCAAAATTAGTATAAAAATTAGTATCCAAAAGAATATCAATAAACACTTGTCTAAGAAATGACGTCTCAATATTCACATCGTTTATTTTTATTTTATTTTATTTTTTTCAAGGGGTGGCACTAGGTGACACACAGATCCACCTAGGAGCCTGCCTTACGCATGCCCGTCCAAACCTCACCGCTTAGGCTACCCGTGAGCATGATTAGCAAGTTCCAATGTAATCCAGGCATGGAGCACTAGAAGGCAATAAAAAACGTTCTGCAATATTTGAATAAAACTAGTAATCTTCCATTCACTTTTGTAAGAGGCTTAAACATATAGATACAAGGATATTCAAATGTGGACTATCAAGGTGATCCAAATGAGATGAAGGCCACATCCAATTATATCTTCACACTTGCCAGTGCAACTGTTTCCTGGTGCACAAAGAAACCAGACATCGTTGCAATCTCGACTATGACGTCACAATATGGCTTGTTGTCTCGCAGCAAAAGAAGCGATCTCATTGTAGTTCTTGAATCAGCTTAGATTTGATGCAATGAAGTGCCCATGTGTTAGGATCTTTTGCGACAACTTGACATGATTTGTGCGCCCAAAGAGCCGTATTTTCACAAGAAATCCAAGCAACTTTAGGCAGATTATTACCACATTGGCAACGAGATCCGAAAAACAAAGATTGAGGTTGCTTATATCCCTACAAAGGCTATGTTAGCATATACTTTGAAAAAAGGATTGGTAGCCAATGTTTTTGCCAAACATGTACATGGGATGGGCTTCAGAGAGTGAGAAGAACTGATTGTAGTACCTTCAAAGGCCAAGTGGGAGATGTTCGGGTTTGTGGCCTTTAAAGCCCATAAAAGCATATAAATAAAGAATTATAGTGGATTGTAGTAAGAGTGTGTCTTGGTTGACTGACCTAGAGTTGGGCAGTCTATAGCCCTTGGTCATATCCAAAACCCTAACCCTTGGGTATATGGAACTACAGAAGAAGATTTTTTAAGGATCATCTCTTGTTGGAGCCGGAGAGATAGTCCAAGGATAATTAGCAGGCTAGGAGAGCATCATGGTCCCATGTGTCCAAATGTGGACCTATGAGAGTGATAGCTAAATCGTCAACAAACTTGTACATGGCATGTATACATGACAACTGCATACCTTATAAAGGGATATGTGTAAATGCGCATAGAGAGTTCCCCATGAACTATAGTAATATGTGTGTGTGACTTTCTCTTAAAGGAATCCACATTTAAGGACTGTGATTTCACTGTTTATTAGCCAGCTTTGATGAGTTAATCATGAGTTCTAGCATGAGACTGTAGCCTGTAGGTCATGGGTCTTGTTGAGTTGGTTTGAAAAGATAGTTGAGGATCACAGTACTGGGTCGGGTGGAGTGCCCTAACAATCCACTTCTAGAAATTTTGTTTTCAAGTTAAGAATTAATTTTGTGATTTTTAGAATTTTATGAATTTATATAATAATTTTCAGATGTAAAAAACCCTATAAAGGATAGTGTTCATATTTCTAAAACCTCTGGGGCCTTTTTTTTTTTTTTTTGAGTGGGACCCACATTTTTTTTGTGTTTCTTTTTTTTTTTTTTTTTGGGGGGGGGGGGGAGGGGGAGGGGGGCAATTAAGCGCCAGGTCTCAAACATACGGGAAGCACAATGGTGGGACGTGAGGCCCACATGGGCAATGCCCGACGCTAGGTTGGGATGCCTCACATTTTGGTTGAGGTCTCCCACTTGTTTGGGAAATCTCCCCCAAGATATTAGAGAATAATTTCTAGCTAGAGAACCTTGTGGAAATATTTGAAAAAGATTATATGACCTTATATTGTGGGAATAGAGAATATTTTGTGTTTGTAAAATATTCTTTCAATTGTTAAATTGACCAAATCGTTTTGACATTGCATTCTTACAATCTTTTGTGAGAGAAATGGAAGTCCTAGTCAAACTAGAAGGATGCATTTTGATTGGTCTTATCCTAGGTTGACTAAAAGTGGATGTGGTTCACAGAAAAAGGGGATAATTGATTGTCTTTTTCACCAAACAGATTACCTAAAATTCTATTGGCCAAGATGATTTACAACCGTATTAGGCATGCCTACACGCCCAACCCTAATTGACCAAGCGAGGTGCCAGTTGTGGCGTTGCCCAAGAAAGGCCTTAAAAGGGTCTAGAGAAAACCCTATTCTTGTTTTGTGCTCTCAAGCCCTAGATTTGTAAAGGGTACTGCCTGCAGAGTTTGCCGACTCAAAGAATTCAGTAAGGCCAAGACGATCAGAGGGCACAATCAGTCAAGTAATCAGATATGGGGTGTATCAATTGCTAAGGGGTAAACCTTGGCAAAGTCTAGTAAGTTTTCCCCTCTATTCTTGGTTTATTTTATAGCCATTATTACTATTAATTTTCAGGAACATTATTTGTATTAGAATTCACAGTAAAAGTTTGTATTCAGCCCTTGGATTGAGTTGTATTATTTAGCAGCAAAAAGAAACATTTTACGTTGTATTTAGGGTTATTGTTTCTTATTTACAACATTGTTATATGGCACTTGTAAGTGGAATTTAGATATACTAATGAGAGAAAGACAATTTTTTATTTTACTCCCTAGAATTTCACATAGCTATTTCTTTTAATATATGTATATTTGTACTTGACCACCTGACATGTAGGCTGCCTTTTCCCATTAATTGTGGGAGACTTTTTTATTAGTTACCTTAGTTATCAGAACCTTCCACTTGTAGCAACATCTTGATGTTTTGACAATAAGTGTACAAAACGGACACCATATACTAATAGAAACCACGCTCTTCTCAATATTTAGACATGCAACGGTTGCAATGTGTACCAAATTATGATAGAGAGCAGACCATCAGGAATTACCATTAGAAACCTGAATGAACAGATATATATCTTGCATCGTTGTCTCACAAGATGGCGAATCAAAACGAACCGAGAACATTTACAAAGAAAATTTATGGCATAGATATAAAGAATTAAGAATGAGGGTGTACTTGAATAATTCGGTGCCATTGCTGCTCCTTCTCAAGAATAGCCAGTGCTCTCATCAGTGAAACTATGGGGAACTTGTTTTCCCATGCAACCCAAGCATCAAGAGCACCATAAACGGCTTCTTTAGATTCTTTCAAATGAAGAAGCTGCCAATTTCAATTTCTCAACTTTTATTACTCGTTATGTTAGAAAAGAGAAAAACTTGGTTTTCAAGTGGGCATTACGAACAAATCACTTTCTTTGATAAGTATTAGAGAAAAAAACACTACCAAATAAAGAACTTTGCAAAGTTATTTCAATAAGACTGTCCAGATACCAAATGTTTATATGCAATTGGACTTCGAAAAGAAAAATATTTCTTAAGCATGAATAACCAAGTATCAATACGCAAACATTACAAAAGGAATGGGAAATCCATCACCTTTACTTTACCCACACCAGATAAATAAGAAGGGGAAAAGATCAAACTGAAAAGGGCATTCAAAACGCTATTTACCCACCCGAATTATCTATAGTTGCCTCTTCAAAGACCAACTTATACTCTATCCTTTCAACCTCTTGAATAATGTGTTTCTTTATTACGTTCTTGTTTTCTTGTTCATTTTTAGAAACTTAAACAGAGTTTTGTTAGATTAAAAAATGGATGTACAATTACATCTCCTTCACAAAATTTAATAGATAAATACTGTAACAGTGAAAATGAGATACCATTAGAGAATACTTGTCAACTCCATACTTTGCAATAGTATCAGTGTTCTCATGGCTTCCACTTCAATAGGGTGGAAAGAGATCCTGACCTTGGCAACCTACTTAAAAAATTTCCTCAAATAGCTATGGAGCCACCACACTTTTCTTGCTGACAAAGTTTATGGATTTCTGACAATGTTTGTATAGGACTCTATCATAGTTTGCAGAGACACCAGGTCATTTAAAACTGTGTTTTATACCTCATCGAGATGGCTTGGAAAGCTCGCGTCTTGGAAGCCTGGGGACTCCCAACGAGTTTTAAAAAAATGGGTGACTCATCATTTCCACATAACTTTAGAGGACTGCCCAGCTTCGCCAGGTCAACTCGATAAGACCCGGTTCGGGACCAGGCCAAGTACAAGCCAATAGGGGAATCGAAGTTTATAATGATGATCATCATGATCCGAGCCTTCTTTCAACTATTTGGGGTTAGTTCAAATGAAGGTTTATATACTGCCGCAATTTTAAAGAAAATAAGTTCATGAATACAGAGACACCCTAAAGCATTCTCACTTTTTAGTAAATGCCAACTAATGAACTGAAGTTTCCCTTTCATATTAAACACCTATAACCATCTAGTCTAATTTCTAATTTCTAATTTCTGTAGCTAATGTTTCCCACTAACGAAATAGCTCCACGAAAACAATTCAGATTACTATAATAAAAAAAGAAGAAAAGAAAAACAACACGAAAGATTTGAATACTTGAGCAAGCAAAGGAACAAAAAAAAAAGGAAAAAAACAAAGAAAAAAAAGCAGGTCATGAAAAGTAAACACAAAATAAATACCAGGCAGAAAAAACATATCACATGACCATAATGCCCATCTTCTTGGACAGTTGTCACAAAAGGGACCTCGTACTTACTGTATTGATAAGAAATTGTATCTTATCTTTCCTTCTGATGTTCTCTCCAATTTCACTCTTGTGCACATTTCCCATGTCACAATTTAAATCAGGTTGCATTGCCTGATTATAATGCCGGACCTGTGAGAGCATTAGAGTTCATTATTTTGTTTTTATCATATCAAGTCAAATTTGCATATAAATATGTTCAGGTGAAATAATATTGAAGAAAACATTATGTGTCACATTTTCAGTAGCAAAGAATCAAATCCTCCTTGGCAAACCAAGAATAAAAAATAATTTAAAATGGGATCAGATACAATGAGTGTAGTTACTTTTTGGTTGGAGAATTAACTACACCCCAAACCTTCAGATGTGAAATCACATGGCTGGGGTGCATCATTCCTCCATTCAAAGTGTGTTGAAAATTTTAACAGCCTTTGAATTGTGGAATGCACACCGCAGATGTCAGCATTTGCATCTGAAAGTTTGACATGTTATTGTTTTTCCATTTGTAGAGTAACTGTACCCATTTGTATATGACTTTTTTTCATTGATTACTATATGTATTCTGAAGCAGAAAAGAAAGTGAATTCCAACCAATATCAGAAGGTGACCAGTATATTAGCACTTAGGTCCCAAGAATATGTAATCAAAGTAACAAGAGCAACTGAACAAGTTTGTCTATTTGTTCTGTATTTTCCTCAAGTTGTCTACACTACTAAGCCAAAAAAGTGAGGTGTTGAATCACCAAGCAAAAAGCAGGTTGTCAACACCACACACAAGCTGGCACGAGTGACAGCCACGAAGTTCTAAAAAAAAAAAAATTGAAGAAGTTCATGAAAAAAAACACATATGCACACATACACACAGAAAGAAACTGGGAGTAATAACATTAGATTTTCCACAACCATCCATATGTTAAAGTCAATTCCAAAAATGTTAAAACACCAAAAAAAATACAGTTTCTTTTAAGTTATACAGCTACATAGTAGGCAGTGTTCAAAAATTTGGCCGCCCGACCGCCTAGGCTGCTGACTAGGCGAAAAAATTCAAAAAACGCCTAGGTTGTTTGGGCGGGGTCATTATGCGCCCCATCTCCGGGCGCCCACCTAGGCGGAGAAGGCGCCGCCTAGGCACTACTGTTTGGGCGCCCGCCTAGGTGCCCCCCGTGACACTTTGCAGACGGACGGAAAAAAAACCTTGGGTAGGGTAAAAAAATGTAATTTCCCCCCCTTAAAAAGGGGGGAAAAGGGTTTTGGGAGGTATTCTAACCCCTAAAACAAAAACCGCGGCCTTTAGGGTGAGAAAAACCCCCAAAAACCACTCTTTTGTGATTTATCGAAAGATCGATAAATTTTTATTTGTGGGATGCCCATCAGATTGGGTATACATGGCCCATGTTCAGCCACGCTATGCGGACTCCAAAAGAAAATGGTTGTACTTTGTTGTGATTGAACCATGAAAAAACTTTCACTAGGCTTTAGGCCAAATGCAATGCTCTCTAGCAATGCAAAAATCGATCCATCCTCCTGTGCTATAGCCTTGCGAGCCTATAGTAACCTGACATTGTGACTGCTAATCAGCAACATTATATCTCTTGCTAATGCCCATTCTTTTGTTTCAATTTTCTATGTTTGGAGTGACTAAATATTGTCATCTTCTCATTTTGAAGGTTTTTAGTATGTATTCCAAGCATTACGGCACAGCAGGGAGGAATTGGAGGAATCCTGGAAGATAGGCACAGGTGGACAGGTTCGGCAGGCACATTTTGTAGTAGGAACAAGCAGCTTGTCTCTTTCAAGTGCTTATTATAAGAAAGCCCTGGATAACTGACTCACAAATGAATAACCAATACAAATAATTCTTTTCTTTGTTCATCAAAAAGTTCCATTCTTTGTGCAACTTAAACAAGATTTGAAATAAATCATGCAAAAGACAGCACAAATCAAAAAATAATGCAAAAAGACAAAAACATCGAATCATTAAAACCCATAGCAAGAATATTACCTCATTCTTCAATTTATGTAGAAGAGTTGTCTTTCCATTCTTGTCAAGTACTAGACAAGGGATCTTGACCACTTATCTACACAGGGAACCAAGAAAACCAAAAAACCAGTCAAGTAGAAACACAAATCCAGCCTAAATAAAACCCTCAAGGGAAGAGGAAGAAGAATAAAATATGGGAAACAACTTGAAATATGAGAAAATGGATTACAACGACAACAACATTTAAAATAAAAAAAACCAAAAATAAGAAAAATAAAAGGACAAAACAAAACAAAAGTTGAGAAATGGAAGTGAAAAATGGAGAAAACAACTGAATGACAATTACATTTCAAGACAAACCCTCATATATGTAGATTAGTGTAGAAGAAAGCCTAATACTAGTTTGAAGAGCAAGAGTGCAACAAGAGAATCGCAGTAAAGAGTTTCTCTCTCTAAAAAAAATAGCAAACAAGTACGTAAGAAGAATGAGTGTGGATGAGCTTTTCTAGTAATACAGCTTTTTATTTTACCAAGTGTCTAAAATGCTAACACCATACAATCAAAATCACTCCCATCAATACCCTTGTGTGTGATGGATGGCTTGAGAGAACAATGGCCTAAATCCTCATTATTACCATCATACGGCATATACACTATATAAGCATCCAAGAATTGGCCCTTTTGGATAAGGGTGTGTGATATGTACATGTGTAGAAGAGATAACTCCCTGCAACATTAGATTGTGTTGGAAGGACCCATGGAGCATATTGCTAAAATGCGACATGAACTTGTTTTCAAGGAAGGACCTGTAAGCTATGGACTAGAATTGTATCTCCTTTACTTTATTGGTTGAATTTGATAGTCCACTAATGAACCCTTATGAGAGGTTGTGGGTTATGGCAACTATTGGGTTAATTTGAGAAGATGCAGTGAGATACGGTCTCTAGGGAGGATGAATCCTTAGTATATTTGTCTTAATCCTAACTCTATGGATCCTTCACATCAAATCTTCATAGATATATTTAAATATGTTACTTATTTTTTAGATAATCAAAATAAATTTTTATACCTTTCTAGGTATTTTATTTTATTGAGAAATGATTTTTAACTAATAAAAATCAATTTTCTGGATATATTTTAATCAGACAGAAAAATAAAATATTATGAGATTTTATAAAATTATTTTATTATTTAAAATTATGTTTAAAGTATTTGGAGGCCTATTGGGGTACATTGGGCCCACCATATTATGTGACGTAGGGCCCACATGAACATCCTATTGGTAGTACGCCCCACCTATTCCAAACTTTCCTAAACTGAAAGATTGCAATTATGCCATATTTTGACTTGATATTTTAGGAAACCTTTTGTGCAGAGATTTGATTGATTTCAAAATAGGGAGGAGTAAGAAATTAATTGTGATTGATTTCAAAATAAGAAGATATAAAAAAATTAATTGTGATTTCTTTATTACTTTCTCTACACAATATTTGATGTGAATGGAGTTATGAAAACTGAGGGATAATGGTTCTACCGCATCTTTTTAATCATAATGGCTGATCTAAGGGATGAATGGATGAGATCTCTTCACCCCACATATCTCCAAGATCAAAGGTCAAGATTAAGTCTCACAAAGATGACAAAACCCTAATCCCAGGAACCCTAGCCTTTATTCTATATAAACTAGCTATGGGTGGGGCTCATTCTCTACACTTGATCTCTCTCCCTCTCTCTCTTTGTGCTTGAAGGAGTGACACGCCACTCTTTAAATATCTCTCGCTTCTTCTCTCTCCAAACTTTAGGGTTTAGGAAGGAAAACTAAGCCAAGGGGTGGCACGACCAAGCCACATAGCCTATAGCACTAGGTCTTGGCTTTATGCCCATGTGTTGAGCCTTGGTCAAGCATATATTATGTTATGCCCTCTACTGGTTTTGCCTAGGCTTCCCAAATTGTGAGATAAGTTCTTGGACTTAGATCCTGTGTGTCATTGGTGGAGGAGACCCGGTGTGGGGCGTGCTAAGTCCTTGGGGGTAACCTAAAGCAACGTATAAGGTATTCTCTTAGTTTATGTTCTTTCGATTCTATGGCATTTTTAGTTCCAGATCTGTATTTCGAATGTATTTTAATATTAATGGCAAGCAAGTGAGAGTACTTGGCAATTTTATTTGGTTCATATTGTATTCAGAGACTTGTGAGTGATTCCGGTGGCAATACAAAAAGAAAAAATAGAAAAATTTTAATAAGTAGTGACTTGCCCGATCACATTGTCCACCTTTCAAGAGGGGTGTGCCAAAGTACCACTGCTCCATCAGGGCTTGGGCTGGTGACCAGCTAAGTCCAAATAACTATGGATCATGTCCAACATAGGGGTTTAGTCTTGGTAAACAAATGTAATATCGTAGAGGAAGAAGAGGTGGGTCTCTCATGTTGTTGTTAGCATGTACAACTGCACAATATGATAAAAAAATGTCAGTCTAGTTTTTTTTTTTCTTTTTTTTGAATTAAGTTGTGCTGCACTTTCTTAGTGACAGTATGGAGTCTTTCAAAGAATCGAAATGGTGAAAAAAAATCCAAGCTGGATCAAGACGTCGTGAAGAACTAGTCAAACCCTTGACCCAAAAAAAAATAATGAAAAATCAAAGGACCAAAGCTCGTGAAGTACTAGTTAAACCCTTGAGCCAAAAACAATCGCAGATCTTAAACGTTTGAGACCCAAGCCTCAAGGGAGATTGGATTCACCACCAACCACGGAGAAAATAATGAAATGATCAAGCTGAATTTTTTTTGGAGCTGCAAAGAGAAGCAGTAGACTTGCATGATTTTGGGATATCACATGAAACAAAGAAGGAGACAATTAAAAGATCCAGGCAATACTTTTGGTATTGAGGGCTCTTTGGCAGAAATAATATAGCCTTGTATGGAGTGAGAAGCCTAAATAGAACTTTGATGATTGATATTATCTAAAGTGATTAACTAAATGTGATTTGTTGGCTTAGAGGGCAATCTCTAGATCATATGGAATACATTGGTTTATTTTGTAGAAGTACAGACTCATTGTTCAATATGTATTTATTGAATATTTACAACCACACTGGAAAGGAAAAACAATAACAAATTGACTAAAATGTGGGCATGTAGGGCTCCGGCAAAGGGATTATAGGTAACCACAGTTACCCATCCCTTTTAATGATGCGTCTATTAAAACAAAAAAAAACCAAGAACTTTTTTTAAGTATTTAAAAACCAAGAAAACAATGGTAGATAGGAGTAACTGCAAATGAGCCATCAGTTTTATAAAGTTCGATACTGCCACTATCATCTAGAAAATTTGGAAAGCCATCAATAGTTTCAAAAGAACTAACAAAACCAAGACCAGTTCTCCATAACTTGTTAAATACATTTTTTAGAAGGTAAATACAGTGGCAGATGAGTTGGCCAACTCAGAATCGGATGCATCTAGGAATAAGTCACAGCTATATGAAACAATCGTTCGTAGTCTTTTTTTCTCCATGAAGAAACATTCCTTATAGTCAACTATCTTAATTAACAAAAAATAAAAAAAAATAAAAAAAAACCACTAAATGGCAGAGGCTTGTCAATTATAAAAGGTACAATTCCTAAAAGTTCACAGATATGTTGCCAGACTAGAAACTTAACATATACTACCATGAAATTGATAGAAACCACCCTTATGTTTCCAAACCAACCAAATTATGAATGACGATTGCATTTGATTTAGATAAAAAACAAGGAAGAATCCCATCTCAGAAAATAACATATCCTCTTAATAACAGTGAGCCTTATATTTGCACTAGTTCACATGTTGATGCTCCATTTCTCATTGCATGCCAGAAAAGAATTATTAAAAGAGAATATATCCTAAGGTAAATACTCATTACTGAGAAAAGCTTCATGCATCTCCTAGTTTTATGTTTCATCTTCTTCCAAAAGACTTAACTATATTCACTTTAGACTCCCTTGTTTAAGATGATAAGCCTTCTAACACATATTGATGTCCAGCAGCAAGCCACACTCATGAGCATGCATATAACCCTACACATCCCACGGCAACAAATGTTCATAACTTCACATGGTTTGGTCCAGCAATACCAGGGTTAGTGCATTAGAATATTGAAGCATACAAGGTATCCATTCAGTTTAAACACTAAATATTAACTGCAGCTCATCTTCATTTCACAGGGAACGCAAGGAGACGAGAACTTACCCCAATCCTCCATCATCACCGTAAAATTTGTTACATTATTTCATGAACCAAAAGTTTCAAAATCACTTGAGCAGCTGTGAAACAAGGTGAGGTCCTGCAAGCCTAGCGGGATATCTTGAAAACTTCTCTTGCAGTTATCAAACCACGCAAACTTGATTTCCTTTTGGGTTAGGCGGGTTAGGGGAAGTGTTATCTTCAAGAATCCCTCTACGAAACACTTGTAATATCCCGCCAGTCCTAGGAATCTGCAAACTTCAGATACATTCATTGGTCTCTCCCATTTAAGCACAACCTCAATCTTGCAAGGATCAACTGCTATCCCATCTTTGGAAACAATAGGCCCAAGGAAAGCCACGCTTGGAAGCCAGAATCACTTTGTTGGCCGAATTTGATAGTCCAATCATGAACCCATGTGAGAGGTTGTGAGTCATGACAACTATTGGGTTAGTTTGAGAAGGTGCAGTGAGATACAATCTCTAGAGAGGATGACTCCTCAGTATATTTGTCGTAATCCTAACTCTATGGATCCTTCACATCAAATCTTCTTAGATATGTTAATTATTTTTTAGATAATTAAAATAAATTTTTAGACCTCTCTAGGTATTTTATTTTATTGAGAAATGATTTTTAACTAAGAAAAATCAATTTTATGGATTCATTTTAATTAGAGAGAGAAATAAATATTTTGAGATTTTATAAAATTATTTTATTATTTAAAATTATGCTTAAAATATTTGGGGCCTATTGGGGTACATTGGGCCCACCATATTATGGGACGTAGGACCCACATGGCCACCCTATGGGTGGTGCGCCCCACCTCCTCCAAACTTTCCTAAATTGAAAGACAACAATTATGCAATATGTTGACTTGATATTTTAGGAAACCTTTTGTGTAGAGAGTTTGATGGATTTCAAAATAGGGAGGTGTAAGAAATTAATTGTGATTGATTTCAAAATAAGAAGATATAAAGAAATTAATTGTGATTGATTTATTACTTTCTCTACACAATATTTGATGGGAATAGAGTTATGGAAACAGAGGGATATGATGAGATCTCTTCACCCCACATATCTCCAAGATCAAAGGTCAAGATTAAGTCTCACAAAGATGGCAAAACCCTGACCCCAGGAATCCTAGCCTTTAATAACATAGAGGAAGAAGAGGTGGGAGTCTCACGTTGTTGTTAGCATGCACAGCTGCACAATTTGATAAAAAATTGTCAGTCTAGTTTTTTTTTTAATTACAACTCTTACATGCATTTCCATTAAGTCGCATCGATGGAGATGAATGTGATAGAATAAGCGAGGGCAAAAACAGTTGTGCTGCACTTTCTTAGTGACAATATGGAATCTTTGGAAGAATCAAAATGGTGAAAAAAATCCAAGCTGGATCAAGACTTCGTGAAGAACTAGTCAAACCTTGACCCAAAAAAAAAAAAGAATGAATGAAAAATCAAAGGACCAAAGCTCATGAAGAACTAGTTAAACCCTTGACCCAAAAACTGTCGCAGATCTTCAAGGTTTGAGACCAAGCCTCAAGAGAGATTGAATTTACCACCAACCACGGTGAAAATAATGAAATGATCAAGCTGAATTTTTGTTGGAATTGCAAAGAGAAGCACTAGAGTTGCATGTTTTTGGGATATCACATGAAACAAACAAGGAGACAATTACAAGATCCATGCAATATTTTTGGTATTGAGGGCTCTTTGGTAGAACATTGTCTCGTATGGATTGAGAAACCTAAATAGAACTTTGAGAATTGATATTATCTAAAGTGATTAACTAAATGTGATTTGTTGGCTTAGAAGGCAATCTCTAGATCATATGGAATACATGGGTTAATTTGTTTAAGTACAGACTCATTGTTCAATATGTATTTATTGAATATTTAGCACCATCTTGGAACAGATATACAATAACAAAATCGCTAAATTGTGGGCATGTAGGGCTCTGGCAAAGGGATTATAGGTCACAACAGTTACCCATCCCAATTAATGATGTGTCTATTAAAAAAAAAAAAAACAAAGGAGAACATTTTTTAAGTAACCAAGAAAACAGAGGTAAGATAGGAGTAAGTGCAGATGAGCCATCAGTTTTAAAAAGTTCGGTACTGCCATTGTGATCTTGAAAATTTGGAAAGCCATCAATAGTTTTAAAAGAACTAAAAAGAACTAATAGAACCAAGACCAGTTCTCAATAACTTGTTAAATACATTTTTCAGAAGATAAATATAGTGGTAGATGAGTTGGCTCACTGGGAATCAGATGCATCTAGGAATAAGTCACAGCTATATGAAACCATAGTTCGTAGTCCTTTTTCTCCATGAAGAAACATTCCTTATAGTCAAGTATCTTTATTAACAAAAAATAATAAAATAATAAAAAAAATAAAAAACCACTAAATGGCAGAGGCGTGTCAATTATAAAAGGTACAATCCCTAAAAGTTCACAGATATGCTGTCAGTCTAGAAACATAACAAATACTACTCTGAAATTGATAGACACCACCCTTACGTTTCCAAACCAACCCAATTCTGAATGACAATTACATCTGATTTGGATAAAAAACAAGGAAGAATAAAGGTTCCATTTCCCATCTCAGAAAATAACATATCCTCTTAATACCAGGAGCCCTATATTTGCACAAGTTCACATGTTGATGCTCCATTTCTCATTCCATGCCAGAAAAGAATTATAAAAAGAGAATATATCCTAAGGTAAATATGCATTACTGAGAAAAGCTTCCTGCATCTCCTAGTTTTATGTTTCTTCTTCTTCCAAAAGACTTGACTATTTTCACTTTCGACTCCCTTGTTTAAGATGATAAGCCTTCTAACACTTATTGACGTCCAGCAGCAAGCCACACTCATGAGCATGCATATAACCCTACACATCCCATGGCAACAAATGTTCATAACTTCACATGGTTTGGTCCAACAATACCATGGTTAGTGCCAGCATATCAAAAAACGCTAGGTGGGTCCTAGGCGGCCTGGGGATCCAGCCCGCCCAGTGCCTAGGTGGCCAGTTGAAAACAAATACCAAATTACCGAATACCATATTCCAAGTTGAAAAAAAAAAAGATAGAGGTCGAGAAGAGAATTTTGATAATCCTTATTGTTAAAACAGTAAATTGTAAAACCATAAAAGTGTAGGATATAAAAGTCAACACTCTATACAACAGAAATATACATAAATTTAGAAAATATACAGTCTAATCATATGCATTAGAGTCGAGGCCATCATCATCAGAGTCATCTCCCTCTTAAACGCTCGTCTTCCTCTGTTTCTTCTGAATCTGCCTTTTACTCCTCATCTTCTTCTACCTTCCTCTTACTAGTATATGCAGCCTGTGCAGATGAGGCCTTAGCAGTCTTGGCTACTCTACCCTTTTCTTTGTACTTATCTGAACTCAAATATTGTATAATTTCTTCTCTGGTAGCCTCAGGAACATTTTTATCCCCTTAATACCGGCATGATGTTTTTTAAACAGGTAAATGCCCCCATTAGTATCATTTCCACAATAATTATATTTAATACGATTTTTATCACTTGGATTCAGGTTATAACCATACTTTCCCGGATCACCACTCCGACTAGAACCTAGAGAAGATACTTCCATGGAACAATGCTTATTTTCAACCTTTTCTGGTCTTCTAAATTCAAAAGATGTCTAATCTCATCCTGAACTGCTTCACGAACCTTTGTACAAGAAGCAACATTACCTCTAACACCAACAAGGTGTTGTTTGAATCGGCTAATACCCCTATTGATATCTTTTTCACAAAAATTACACCTTATACAATTTTCATCATTTGGTTTTGGGTTGTACCCATACTTCCAATCCGGATCACTTCTTCTAGAAGTAGCAAAAATAAATCGATGACAAGGATTTTGTTCTTGTTTTTGTTTTCCATAACTCATATATTGCTCAATCTCCTCTCTGATAGCTTCAAAAACATTTTTACAACGGCTAGCAACCCCCTTAATACTGGCCAAATGTTCCTTAAACCGGTTTATGCCTCATTTTGTATCTTTTTCACAAAAATTGCATCTAAAACAATTTTTGTCGTTTAGATTCGGATTGTATCCATATTTCCAACCCGGATCTCCACTGCGACTAACTCTAGAAGAAGACATCTCAAAATAAAACAATTAATCTACAAAATAAAATTTTGCACTTACTTTGATTGCTCGAACTCTAAACTTTGAGACACTTCAATCCAATGAAATGTAGTTTTCTGGAGGTTTTTTTCTCTCTAAAACGGGTTCTTGTGAATTTAGGTTTCAAATGAACCTAAATCCACTCCTTCAAACCTTTTATATCTTTTAAAAAAATCAAAACAAAAAACAAAAAAAAACATTTCCACCTCTAGGCGGGGCGCATGCCCTGAGCGGCCACTCAGGGCTGAGCGCTAGGCGGCCGTTGCGGGTTCCGTACCACCTAGGTGGCCACCCAGGGACCACCACCCAGTTTGGCCGCCTAGGCCTGGGCAATGCGCCCAGGCCTTCTGGCGATGCCCTAGGCGGTCCGTTTTTTTGAACAATGGTTAGTCTATTAGAATATTGAAGCATACAAAGCATCCATTCAATTTAAACACTAAATATTAACTGCAGCTCATCTTCATTTCATAGGGAAAGCATGGAAACAAAAACTTACCCCAATCCTCCATCTTCATCGTAATTTATTACCCTTTCTTCGTGAAAATAAGTTTGAATTCCAATTTGCTGCTTTATATTATCGAAAAACTCTTGGTTCCCACTTGTAGTTTTAGAAAATGACTAGGTGCCCTGCTTTCTTAGGATGGGTTTGAAACAGCTAAATATTCTGTGAGAGCATAGTTCCTGCCAATGTTTTAAAATGCGGGATGCGACCCTAATGCGGTGGGGGGCCGATGCGGCGATGGGGCTCGATGCGGCCTGGATGCGGGTGCATCGCGATGATGCGGTCAATAAATGGAAAAAAATTCTAAAAAATCTAAAAAAATAAGTTAATGCATAGAAAAAAATATGAAGGTGATATATGTGATAGTAGGTATTTTAGTTTAATGATTAACTTCAAAACTATTAGCTGTCGGAGATTTTGTATCCAGTTATCCACTATCCCCTGATAGAAACTAGAAACTTGAAACTAGCTTCATAAAGCATTCAACAATCAACAACCATCAACACAAATTTGCACCACAAGTACAATTATAATTAAACACAACCATCAACAACCATAAGTACAACCATAAGCACAAAATAATGATATTACAAAATACAAATCAAAAGTCAAGCTCAAGAAGAGTCAATAGTTAATAAATAATAACTTAATACAATCATCCATTTTGAGAGTAAATTTTGAAATTTGAACTTCATTTTTTCAAATATCATTCAGACAAGTCATCTTGAGAGTCGTCATGTGCATCATCAATATCATCCTCGACGGCCTTCATGTATCCTTCTTCATCAGACTCCTCTGAGTCAGCTTCCTCCTCGACCTCTGAAGCTAATGTGCGACTGCGACTAGATCCAGCAACTCCTCTACTGCTTTGTGCTCTAGTGTTAAGCCGATCTTTTTCATTAGCCTCTGTTGCTAGCTCGACATCAAGCCATGTACAATCCTCACCCTCAAACACATGCTCTTGTCTTGGATCCATGGTCCACTCACTTATAGAATCACCATCAGCTTCATATAATTGAATAGGGTTGAGCTTCGTGCGATTTTCATACCTCTCCCTAAGACGCGCGTTATACCGTACATAAACCAAATCATTCAACTTTTTCTGCTCCAACCTATTTCTTTTTTTTGTATGGAGCTGTGGTAGAAATTTGAAATCAGATAAATTAGATTTTAGATTAGAAAATTGAAATTCAAGAAATAAGGATTAAGGAATAAGGAGTAAATGACTTACATGCTCAAATGCACTCAAATTGGGCTCACAACCAGATGAGCTACATGTGAGATTCAACACTCGAATAGCGAGATGTTGTAGATTTGGTGTCTTGCTTCCATATAATGCCCACCATGCAGCTGTATAATATTTTATAATTTAGAATATAGTTAAAAATTAAGGGTATAAAATAAACAATGGAACCATACATAAAGTAAGAGACAAGTAAGATTATTTTTGGCCTTTTGGCCTTTACCTGGATCTGTAGTGTCCCTATTTCGAGTGGCAATATCTTTCCCAAAGTTTCCCAAGGCTAAGTTGAACTTAATCAATTCATGGCTCTAGATCTCATCCTGGATATCTTTGTCTGGCACCAACCTCTCCAGCACATCTAAGAACCCACCATTTATTACACGATATGACTCAATGGATGGGTGCTTGTAGTGAAGAGATGGGTTTATAAAATAACCGGTTGAATGAAGGTGCCTGTGAAGCTGGGTATCCCATCTCCTATCAATAATTTCAAGTATAGCCTTGCGTATATTTTCATGATCCTTTAAAATATCTTTTATTTCAGTTCTTGCACTAGTCATTGCCTCATGTATGTAGCCCATGGCGGGCTTCGCATCACCATCAACCAATCGAAGCACTCTCACTAAAAGGCAAGCCACCTCCCATGCAATAATTATTTGACTCCAAAAAGATGTATTCAGAATAACTTTTTCAGCCTTTCTCCCATCCTTATGCTTTGACCATTTTCTTTGACTCCATTGCTCTGAAGCAAACATGGTCCTCAAGGCATTTGCTTGGCTAGGCTTCGAAGAGTGAGAAATGACGTGGCAAATCTAATCATACCCGGTCTCACTAATTCTCTCTTCTTTGTAAAAGACCTCATCATGCTTAGGACTATGGTGTGATTGTAAATAAATCCAACAACAAATATAGCTCTTGAAATCACCCCACTAAATAAAGATGTTATACCTATTTCCTTAAGCATAAGATTAACACAGTGAGCTGCACAAAGAGTCCAAAACGTATGCTTCCTTTTCAAAGTCAAGAAATTCCCAACTGCAGCATAGTTGGCACCATTGTCAGTGATAATTTGTACCATATTTTGCTCCCCAACAAATCGACAATCTCATCCATCAAGCCAAATAAGTATGTACCATCATGTGACTTGTCTGATGATACCATCATGTGACTTGTCTGATGCATCAATAGACTTAAAAAAAAAAGTACCTGTTGGGCAATTAACCAAAAAATTAATGAATGCCCTTGATTTCCCATCGAACCAACTATCACACATAATAGTGGCCCCATATTTCTCCCACGCATTTCTCTGAGAAATCAAAATTTTATTCACATCAAATACAACATCCTTCAACAAGAGCTCCCTAACCTCATGTATTGAAGGAGTAATAAGTCCTGGGCCATATTGCCCAATTGCTTGGACCATACATGCAAAACTATCCCAAGTTATAGTATTAAAAGGAATGCCGGCCATGTAAATCCACTTTGCAATCCACTTACATACCGACTTCCTTTGTTCTTTCTTATATTTATTGTCAATTGTGGTTTGTTTTGGTTTTTTCTCTCTCTTGAACAGCAATTTCGGGGCTAGGGGTGAAAAAAGAATCCATTGGCCCCTTAGAGAGAGGTGTTCTTCTCTCAGCATTACCACCAATATTTATAACCCTCTCTCTTGAGGTTGGAGTATGAGTACCCCTTTGCCTCATAGCAACTTCAGATGTATCATCATCATCAGATAATTGCATATCATCAAGTAATTCCTTTCTTTTCTTTTTTTTTTTCTCTTTATCTTTTTTCAATCTATCCAAATATTCTCTAATCTCCTTTTTTATATCATTTGTAGCTTGTGGGCATGCTCTTACATTCCCAAAAATTCCGGTTAAATGCTCTTTTTGTCGAAAAATACCACCCATATAAGTATTTCCACAGAGCAAGCATATCACACAATTTCTATCTTTCGGATTTTTTAGTTTAGCATATTTCTAAGCTGGAGCCTTGTTACTAGAAGATTGGGAAGAAGACATTGTCCCAAAAATAAGAGTAACGAGTTTTCAAAAATTGAAAATTCCGACGCATATTTAGACAAAATAGGAGACGCATATGCCCGAGTCAAATTGTCGATTGATATCAACAGACGTTATTGATCACGCAAGGAGATAATGTTCTTGGCATTGTATACAAAAAGACCATTTACTTTTTGTATAAGGCGTTCACAATTATTCCTACTCATTGGATGTCAAATTTGATGGCTTAGGGTGAGTCACAGTCCGAGAATATTTTTTTAAAACTGAGTTTATTTAATGACACTCCTACAACCACCCAATTTGAGATCAAAGGACATGAATGTTTGTGACCTCCTTGTACAAAAAGTAAATGGTCTCTTTGTATACTTTTTCATTGTTTTATATATGCTTAACTAAAAACTCCAGACGCAAATGTTCTACTTGTAAATGTGCTTAATAGTTCTTTCATGGGTAGCAACAGTTATATTTTATTTTGTTTGTGCAAATGTGTACGAGCAAGTGTGTGTCCTCGTGTAAGGGGGAGAGAGAGAGAGAGAGGGGCTTGCACAATTACAATGTAATATCAGGAATATGGATATGGTTTGCTCTAGCTGCTGGGGATAAGGAGAGGGGAATAATGGGACAAAAGTGCTGAAAAAAATATAGATTTAAGAGACTGTATAATGAAAAGGTACTTTAATCACATACATAGTAGGATGGAAAGAATAAGAGGAAATGGTGAGAAATGACTACAAGATTACTTATAATGGCAAATACCACCAGAGACTACAATACACAGAGAATTCCCCCATTTTACGAACTGAGCCTTAATTAGTTATTTAGATATTCCTCCAGCTTAAGGGGATCAACAACATAGAATAACAATATAAAATAGTACCTGTACAACAAGCAACCAAGCCTCCTGCAGCAAAGCTGAAAATATGCCTGCAATGCTTGAACAGCTAGACCTCCACTGCTGGCATAACTTACTATTCTTTTCATCCGGCATGGCTTTGTGTCAAACATAAGCAAGTGCTGCTAGGGTAAATCGTAGCTCTACCACCTACAAAAAATTACATTGATTTAACAATAGAGATAACTGAGAAACCATCTTGTTTAACAAAACAAACAACAAATATCCATAATGCAACTAGCTAAAGGCAAACAAACAACAAATAAAGTCTTGCTTCCCATATTCAATGGCTATTTATACTTTTGTTGTCCCTGTTCAAAATAATGACTAATCCCAAAGTTTCATACTCACAAATGTTCTATTGGCAGTTTGCCATCAGATTATGGGTAGAAATCAAATCCCAAGTCAACTAAAATATCCATGTCTTGAGATGCAATTCATATCATCTATGAATCTCTCTCTCTCCCTCTCTCTCTCTCTCTCACTCTCTCTCTTCCATGCACACACACACACACAAACACAAACACCCTCCCCCCTACCAAACAAACCCACAAGAAATAAAAAACTGACAAGAAGAGGCAGAAATATGAATAGTTAACCAAATTCGACCAAATTCAAGGTGAACAGAAACCAAATAGAAAGATCTAGAATGAAAAAGTTTTGAACCTTCTGATGAATCCTCCAGGCATAAAACCCAAATGCAATAAATGAACATGTTTCCCATTAGTCAACCAACCTTCTTTTTTTTCCTTGAGGAAGTTGACTTTTGTATTGATTGTATAGAGAATTACAAAAAAAAATTAGGCAATCCCCAAAAATGGGTGCCCTATACAGGAACCCTTGAGGGTCCGAGAATCTCTACAATAGATCCAAAAATGAGGTGAGAGCTAAGGGGGGCTCCAAATTCCCCTAGAGATAGTTGAGACTAGCTCCCTCCCTTGCTAGTGCATCTACCACAACGTTACAATTCCTACGAGTCTGTCTCCACGAGACTTGGATACTGCTGCAGATGTGGCCAATTTCGACAAAAATGTTATCTAATCTCCAAGGGTAGGGGGCATTGCCAGAAGCCCAAGCGATAGTGTTGCTGGAATACCCTCTACCTACACCTTTGTGCTCCAAAGATGATTAAATCTTCTGAGTCCTTTGAGTAGAGACTTGGCCTCAGCGAATGTGGAATCCTCACCTCCGATAGGCAGAGCATAAGAAAGGAGGATCAGGCCTTCAGAATTCCTAAACAAGCGTCCAATGCCAAAGGGGCCTTGGTTGCCTAGAGAGCAGCCATCAGATGGCCCCAGGTTTCGATGTCCTCCATAAAGAAGCTTGAGGAATCCTGTGGGTACTTGCGTGCAACAATGCTTGCCAATTTTGGTGAAGATCCGAAAAGGAGAAGTTGGAGAAGCTTGGGAGGGTTAGGGCTCAGAATGGGACAAGTGACCTTCTTTTTTAAATAAGAGCTGAGGTAGAGGCTTTCGTCCCACTAAAGATCCTATTATTCCTCTCAATTCAAATGGTCCAAAGAGTGGTTGAGATGGAAGCTCTCCATAGAAGATTTTCTAAATTTTTCCAAGGAGTTCTAAGGCATAAGGAGAAGAGGTGAGGGATCTATTGGGGAATGACCCACAACCACTTGAATAGAAGAAGAAGGTCGGTCCAAAGGGCCAAGGCAACCTCGCAATTTAGAAATAGATGTTGATTGTTTCTTCAGCTTTGAGGCACATGGTGCATTTTTTAGGCAAAGGGATACCCCTTCGCTAAAGTTGATCGAGTGTCAAAGCCCTTTCATGGAGCGCTATCCAAATAAAAAGCTGGATTTTGGGGGCAAAAAGGAGCACAGCCTTATGGGCTATAGAGGGAAAGGCCGAGAGCGGAGGAGAAGGCAGGGAGTACAAGCTTTAGTTAAATGAAGCAACTATGAATGAACCTGATGGACAGGGGGATCAGGCAATCTTGTCATTGCTTGTGGGAGAAAAAATATCGAATAGAGCAAGACCGAGAGATTCAAAAAGTGGTGAAGCTTGTGGTCAACTAAGAGTCTCCTGAAATTTGGGTTCCAAGATGTCGCATTAGGTGGACCAGTAACGCTTTCTGCCACGGAAGAGGAAGGGTTACGGGCCAGACAAAAGAAACTACCACGGGAGTAGGAATGTGAGTGGGGAGGAGGTGAATAAGGAGTCAAGTTTCGTAGTGTCTACGGGGTCGGTTCGAGTACGGCTAGTTTGAAAGCAGGCTAACTGAAACAAGTAATTGATTCAATTCTCGCTTCGTTGTCAGGGGCAAGTGAGGGAGGGAGCGCGGCAAGTTCAGGCCTCCCTTCCCTTGAAAGGAGGCTGAACGACGCTCACAAGTATTTGAATTTAGTGAGAGACCATCCAGTAGCTGGGGCTCAGCCGACGTGCCTCTTGATCGGCCACAAAGTAGCGTGTAGCCCTGGTGTCTATCATAGTCTTAATAGGTTTTCCATTGATAGAAACTTCCACATACATAAGCTCTCATGCTTGGGGCTTGACTTCCTTCACTTTGCCCTTCAATGCATTGAGTAGCCTTAGAGCCCTCATGAGTTTTTTCAGTCTAGCGACTACGACCGTTGGCATAAAGAAAAAGGAAATAAAGAAAAGGGAAATGCTGGAAATTGTGGCCTTGATAGGGATCACTCTGCAGCTTGGTGAAAGGACTCTCCCTTACCATGAAGCCAGGTGCCACTCGACTTTGTCTATAACCAGGCTCCATAACTAGATTCGAGGAAGGCCAATGCAAAATGGAAGGCTAAGATAGGATGCCGGCATTGGCTCTACAGCACATCCCCATGAGTCAGTGAAGCATTTGACTCTGGCTTGGTCAAGGCAGATTCTTGTCATCTTAGTTTTTTCTAGGTTCACCCCCTAAGGCCCATAGCCAACTGGAAGCATTGGAGGAAGAGCAACAAACAACTAAATTTTTTAAAAAATGCATCGCAAAAGAGGAGGGTATCATTGCCATATTGGTGGTAGAATATCGAGAGACCCAACCTAGCCACTTGGAAACCCGAAATGCATCCCGCGCTGTACACATGAGATAGTGAGGCACTGAACACCTCAACCACTGTGGTAAATAGTAAGGGTGAAAGGGGGTCCCCTTGGTGGAGCCCTCTCGAAGCATGAAAGTAACCCTTAGATGTGCCATTAATAAGGTCCAAAAATTACGGTTTTGAAATACACCCTTGGATCCATCTCCACCATAGAGAGCCAAATGGCATTCTGGACAAAGTCTCATCAATAAAACCCAGTCCACATGATCATAAGATTTTTTATTACCAAGCCTGAGACTTTTGCACTACGGCGGGAATGTATGCATTCGTGTGCTATTAGAAGCCCATCAAGAATCTAGCATTCCTTCACAAAGGTCCCTTGGGATGATACGATCACCTGACCAAGGATGCATTTAAGGCGGGAAGCCAGGCCCTTAAGAGAATTTTGTAAGAAGTATTAATCAGACTAATGGCTCTGAAGTCTTTAAGCTCTTCTGCTCCCTCTTTCTTGGAGATCTTGGCAATGAAAGTGGCATTCATCACCTTATGGATAGTGGCTCGAGAATGAAATTAAAAAAAAAAGGCCTTGATATCAGTCCTAAGGGTATCCCAAAAGACTTCGAAGAGGGCTATGGAGAACTTGTCACGGCTGGGGGAATCGGTCTCCATTGAGATCTTTAATGGCCTGGAGTACTTTGTCCTCTTAAAAAGGGCTTTCCAAAGAGGCTGTAGATTCGGGAAAAATAGAAGAGAAGAGAGGTCCGTCAGCACTGGCCTAGGACTAGAACTGGAAGAGAAAAACTTGGAAAAATATTCGACAGCCACTGCCTCAATGAGATTGGGATGGTCAACAATTTGGTCCCACACCTTGAAGTGGGTAATAGAGTTATCCCTTCTTCAACAGTAGGCTATCTTGTGGAAGTAAGCTATATTTTGGTTGCCCGTTGAGCCCAATAAATTTCTTTTTTCTTTAGGAGGCATTGGTACTCATGTTTGTGGATGTATCGAGAATCCAACTCAGAAGGGGAGAGAGGTCTAAGTTCTTCAATGAAGTCTCAGTGTTGAATAGACCTCAAAAGGGAGTCTTTTGGGTATCATAAGTTTCCAGGGAGCTGTGAACTCCATGATTTCAAGAAAACTTTGAGCATTTGAAGCTTTTTCTACAAGATAAAACGGGCCCACCGAGCGGGGAGAAGGACTCCCAATAGTTACAGACAGGAGAGGGGAAGCCAAGCTCTTAGAGCCAAGACAGCTCAAAGCAAAAAGGCTTAGGCCTTCGAGGAAGGGATTGGGTATCCAGCAGGATAGGTCTATGATTTGAGGTGGGCTTGGGAAACACCAGAGAGTGGGTGCCAGGGAACTCATGGTCAACAATTTGGTCCCACACCTTGAAGTGGGTAATAGAGTTATCCCTTCTTCAACAGTTGGCTATCTTGTGGAAGTAAGCTATATTTTGGTTGCCAAGCTTGAGCCAATTGACTTTGGCCCGCTGAGCTCCAAAAATTTCTTTTTTCTTTAGGAGGCATTGGTAATCATGTTTGTGGATGTATCGAGAATCCAGCTCACAAGGGGAGAGAGGTCTAAGTTCTTCAATGAAGTCTCAGTGTTGAATAGACCTCAAAAGGGAGTCTTTTGGGTATCATAAGTTTCCAGGGAGATGTGAACTCCATGATTTCAGGAGAACTTTGAGCATTTGAAGCTTTTTCTACAAGATAAAACGGGCCCACCCATTCATAAGTGGGGAGAAGGACTCCCAATGGTTATAGACGGGAGAGGGGAAGCCGGGCTCTTAGAGCTAAGACAGCTCAAAGCGAAAAGGCTTAGGCCTTCGAGGAAGGGATTGGGTCTCCAGCAAGATAGATCTATGATTTGAGGCGGGCTTGGGAAGCACCAGAGAGTGGGTGCCAGGGAACTCATGATCCCACTCGATAGGGGTTAAAAATCTATCTAATTTTGAGAGACTTGGATTAGCCGAATGACTAGACCAACTGAACTCAGCTCCTTCAACCAGGATGTCTAAAAGACTGTTATGAGCTAAGAAATCAGAGTACTATACCATTGAAGGGGCAGTTTTGTCGTGGGAATTACGGTTGTAAGACCATCTGGTGATTTTAAAATCACCTCCTACGCACCACTAAGAAAAAGGGAGGTCATCAAAGATTGTAACTCTCTCAAAACGTTCAATTTCTCGTTGTCTTCTTATAGTTCATAGACCACAATGCACTTCTAATGGAGGAAATCAGTGATCCTAGCTAGGGTCACTATGACAGAGAACTTGCTAATGTGAGAGGCAACTAAGGCGTGTTGAGATGGGACCATCCAGAGCTAACCACTGCTAGGGGAAGACCCCAAATATTTTGAATTTAGGAGACTGGGGGAAGGAAACTTGGTTTCCACAAAACTAAGAAGGGAGGGAGAATACTCTGAAACAAATTGATGAATATTTGTTGTTTTCCTGGGTGGTCCAAACCCTTCTATTCCAAATAAAGATCTTCATAGCAAAGGTAAGGGGCGAATGGCACTCATGGCCAAGCGGCGAGAATGCTGAGGAGCCGAGGGAGGGGGGAGGACCTTAGCTGAGGGTTCCCCTTTCTCGTACCTTACTTTGAAAGAGAGTTGGATAGCTCTCGAGATGCTCTTAAATTGGTGGCGGGAGCCTTACCTTTGACATTCTTCAACTTGTACTGGCATCTCGATTCGCTATCAACATTGATGAAGCTTCAAGGGCTTCATGTGGGCCATTGAACAGGAAGCCCATCACTTAAGGGATCTCGTGAGGATTGCCTTGGGCTTGGTCGATTGAGTTCGCAAAGCGAGAGTCCACAAAGGCCGGTACAGAAGATTTTGAGGAATAGGAAGAAGAGGGATTGCCTCCCTACAACACAAGAATGGAAATTCTTCTTTATTAAATGGGATTGCAACGGCAACAAATGTATCGAGGAGATGGTAAAGTGAGACAACAACAAACAAGTTCTTACCTTCTCAAGAAACTCTAGTTCAAGCTGGCGAGTAGCTCAATCATAGTATTGCTTTGATATTGAAAGAAAAGAAAAAAACAAATCCAAAGATGGATAGATATCCAGAGAAAATGGCGGTGGTGGCTACCTGAGCACTGCTTGAGCCTTTTCAATGGCTGCATGAAGTGGAGAGGTTCAGTTTTCCAGCGCAACAACTCGTCTAGTTCGCTTCTCCTTTCCTCTCTCAATCAAATTCTCAACTGCTTGGATATTTAAAAAAAAAAAAAAAAAAACAGCATCCGATGATGGACAGATATCCAGAGGAAAATGACAATGGTGGTTACCTGAGCTCTGCCTTTTCAATGGCTGCATGATGTGGAGAGGTTCGGTTATCCAGCGCAATAACTCTGCTATCAACATCGTCTTCCGCTCCCAATGCTTCTAACTCTAAAGATTTAAGGAAGACACCCACCCATCCTAACAGCACCATCACATGGATGAATAAATATATATATAACATATTTCAAGAACACGTACATGCTGTGGGGAAAACAAACTCATGATTCAAATACGCAACTGAACTAACGCTAGCATTATACAAGCCTTTCAACCACGTTAAGGTGCTGCATCAAAATACTTTGTACTTTTTTTGATAGACCACAAAATTTCTATATATAAAAAGGATCAAAGAACACAAAAATACAAAGCAAATGACAAGGGTCAAGAGCAGCCCTGAGCCAGAAATCATCATCTCGAAGAGCAGCAGGTCTCCCTCTGCCTCCACAAAGATACCTAAAGACAGATTTTCAATTTTATTTTTCTTATTTGGGAGATAACTGTAAGCTAAAGGGTGGCTACATCGAGCAGCATGAGTAAGGACATAAGTCAGGTAGCAGAAAAGCTGAAAATTGAAGTGCATTGATGATTCTCTAGAAATTAAACAGTGGCCTTACAGAGTTACACAGATGCACATTCAAACTTTGCACAGATATGCCCCTTAACCTCTTGATTGATGATCAGTTAGAGAGAGAGAGAACCACTGCACCTTTTCCTTTTCCACTTGTTCCTTCTTCTATTTGTATTTCTGTTACAATCTCTTTAGGTTCTCTCTCTCTCACTGAAAGAATGCAAACCTTTATCTCTATAACTATTTACAAATGTACTTCTCTTTCTCTCACTAAAAAACAGTGCACAACATAAGTCAGAGACAGAGCTTTGTCAAAAGATGCCAGTATGAAGTAAAGTCTGGGCATGGAAGCAAACAGAAGTCTAATCCAGTACCTCAAAAGGGATAAGATATCCTTCAATCTCCGCAATGCAATCATTTATGGGTGGAAAAAGTTCCAAAATATGGACATTGGATAGTGCTTTCTATGCAGCAAGACTGACTGGCACTTCTACTGTACGGTGGAGATATACACCTAATTGCTGGCCAAATAGGATACAGCACTGAATTGCTCAATGGGGATCTCAATAAATGAGCGATAACTTTCATGGACGTCTTTTACGAAGTAAAGGATTTTTCTGCTCTATACACCAGAGGATTTTTCATTTTCAGGAACGACTTCAGGTCTTCTTTGTCTCAGTTTGTCCAGACGTTGCCCATACAAGTCGTGTAAAGTTTTGAAAGTATCTCTCGTTTTCTTCTCTTCAAGAATGTCATTTCTTTTGAGGAAAACCATGGACAGTGTATGTAATTTGCAAACCAAAGGAACATGTAAAATTGGTGAACTTGGATTTTCAGAGCATAATGCAGACATAGCTTCAAGACCCAACAGAAAGAAATGCCCACTCCTGGCAAAATCTATACTCTCAGTGGCATCGACAGTTGCCAAAGGACTCAGAACCTATGCACAGGAAGTGGCAATCTCTGGTTTGCCCCCTCTATTTGCAATGTGATATACTGCATATTTCCAGCTGAACTACTTGGGGCATCAACAGTTTCTTCATAAATTGAATCCAAATTACCAAACTTTAGTTTGGTTTTGTCTAGGGTTGCTTTTGTTGTCCACTGCATTGTGTGCTCTATTTATGTAATTTTGTGATGGATTTCTTTCATCCTAATTCTTGTGGTTGTATTTATCTAAAAGCAATTTTATGATGGATATCTTTCATTCTAATTCTTGTGGTTGTATTTATCTAAAAGCAATTTTATGATGGATATCTTTCATTCTAATTCTTGTGGTTGTATTTATCTAAAAACAAAAACTTTATTAAGAACCTGAAAGAAATGAAAACAAGAGGTCAAGCAACTCAAATTCCTCTCGCATCAGATACACCTTTATTAAAGAGTGAGCCCAAGGAAGTGGTGGAGGTCAGGATGCTAGCATATGCCCTTTTGCTCCTTTCTTTCTTGGCCAGGCATTTTCCCTCTCTCTCTTGCATATCAGAGTTACACAGATGTAGGCAAATGAAAGCAAACCCCTTATCCTCTTAATTGGTGATCAGTTAGAAAGAAAACTACCTCATCTTTTCCTTTTCCACTTGTTCCTTCTTCCAAGTGTTTTTCTGCAATCTCTTTATGTTCTCTCTCTCTGAAAGAATGCAAATCTTTCTCTCTCTAACTGGTACAAATGTACTTCTCTTTCTCTCAACAATTGAAGCAGCTGCCATTCCCTTTATTTATTATCATAGTGGTCAAGAAACAAACCACAATCATTTTCTCATGACACATAAAACCTAAAGCAGTGAAGAAGTTTCTCAAAATCCCAATCCTCAAACTAATCTCCCACTTTACACAGGTACACAGAGCGGAAAAAAAGGTGAACGTGATTGGTTTAGCCACCTTTTTTTTTTTTTAATATAAATGGAGGTTGTGGGCGAACTGGCTGGCTTGGTCAGCGCGGCTCGGCTGATATCGGCTCGGCTCAGTTTATATCGGCTCGGTTCGGCTGATATCAGCTCAGCTTAGCTGGTATCGGCTCAGCTCGGCTTATATTATTCGGCTCAGCTCAGTTCCATTACAAATTTACCTAAAGTCAGCTGAGCCGAGCCGAATCTAGCAGAATTGAGCCGAGCTGAGCCTAATATAGCCGAGCCGAGCCGAATCTAGCCGAGCTGATTTTAGCCGAATTTAGCCGAGCCGAGCCGATATTCATCATCTTTGGCTGAATCGAGCCGATACGAGCTGAGTAAAACTAACCCACTATATTTAATCCCAAACTAGCCCTATAAAAGCCAAAAAACATTTCTAAAAATTCGGTAAAAATTAGAAGAAAAAATATATTAATATTTAGCATCAAAAGCTATCAATAAAAATATAGAAAACTATTTAGATATCATAAAAATAAATTTTCTTAAAAAAGCTCAAATTTTTAACTCTTTTCTTGGCTCTTTCTCTCTCTAAAACCCTCAGTTTCTATCTCCTCCTCCTGAATGCTCTATTATTGATCATAAAAAATTTAAAACCTCAATTTCCTTAACCCTGAACCTACAAGGCCAAAACTTGAACCTCCAAGCTCGCAAGTCTTCGCTTAAAACAAGAGTTTTTAAAAAATCTCTAAGTTTTGAAATCCTTTAAGAACTCTAAATTTTTTCAAAAGATCTTCAAAAAATCATATTTTTTAACAAAGAAAATATATACATGTACTTCATGTTTTTATGAAAAACACTTCGGTAATATGATCTCTTGCATATTTAGACAAAATATGAAAATTTGAAAAGTTGAAACATTGAAAAATACTTCGATAATATGAAAATTTGAAAATTTGAAAAACACTTCAGTAATATTATCTCTTGCATATTTAGACAAAATATGAAAATTTGAAAAACACTTTAGTAATATGAAACACACTTCGGTAATATGAAAAACACAAAATTTGAAAATTCCTATGCATATTTAGACAAAATAGGAGACACCTGTGCCCAAAGTCAAATTGTAAATTGATATCAACAGACCTTATTGATCACGCAAGGAGCAAATGTTATCGGGATTGTATACAAAAAGACCATTTACTTTTTGTATAAGGGGGTCACAATTATTTTTATTCATTGGATGTCAACTTTGTTGCCTTAGAGTGGGTCACAAAGTCCGAGAATTTTTTTTTCAAACTTTGAGTTTATCTAATGACACTCCTACAACCACCCAATTTGAAATTTAAGGGATATGAATGATTGTGACCTCCTTGTACAAAAAGTAAACGATCTTTTTGTATACTTTTTTATTGTTTTATATATGCTTAACTAAAAAACTCAGAAACAAATGTTCTACATGTAAGTGCTTAATACTTCTTTCATGGGTAGCAATAGTTATTTTTCATTTTGTTTGTGCAAATGTGCACGTGCACGTGTGTGTCAGCATGTAGGGGGAGAGAGAGAGGCTCTTGCACAATTATAAAGTAATATTAGGAATATGGATATGGTTTTGCTCTAGCTGTTGGGGATAAGGAGAGGGGAATAATGGGATAAAAGTGATGAAAAAAATATAGATATAAGAGAATGTACAATGAATAGGTGCTTTAATCACATACATAGTAGCATGGAAAGAATAAGAGGAAATAATGATTAATGGTTACAAGATTACTTATAATGGCAAATACCACCAGAGACTATAATACCCAGAGCATTCCCCAATTTCACGAACTGAGCTTTAATCAGTTATTTAGATATTCCTCTAGCCTAAGGGGATCAACAACAAAACGAATTTAGTCGAGCCGAACCGATATTTGTCATTATTGGCTGAGCCGAGCCGATACGAGCTGAGTCCCACTACATAATTAAAAAATATATTAATATTTTTAACTCATTTATTGGCTCTCACGCAGTTTCTCTCTAAAGCCCTCAGCTTTCTCTCCTCCTCGTGGATGCTCTATTATAGACCATAAAAAATTAATCATAAAAACTTAACCTAGTTCCTGAATGCTCTAATATTGATCATAAAAAATTAGAAACCCCAATTTCCTTAACCCCGAACCTACAAGGCCAAAACTTGAACCCCCAAGCTAGCAAGTCGTCATCTAAAACACGAGTTTTAAAAAATCTCTGATTTTTTAAATCTTTTAAGAATGCCGAGTTTTTTCAAAAAATCTTCAAAAAATCATATTTAAATAAATAAATAAATAAATAAATAAATATATATATATGTATATACGTACGTCATTTTTTATAAAAAAAAACTTCTTCCCTTTAACTTTTGAAGTATGCTTTTTTTCTAGAGAGACAGAAGAGGTAATATGATCTCTTGCAATAGAGGCAGAGAGTACGGCTTCTTTCAAGTCCTTCCTTTCCATAAAGTCTCTCTCATCTTGTAAAATGCTCTGTTTGCTATGAGACCAATCTTCTTTCTCTATTGTTGATGGCATAGGATTTTTCACTTATGCAGTTATTTTAATAATGGCACCAATTTTGTTGGTTACTTCCTAGATGTGAAATTGCGCTCAAGCTTCTTTCTCTTTACAAAATCTACAGTCTCTCTCTCTCTCTCTTCTTGTTCTAGGACAAGGATAGAATATCAAATGGGAAAGTCATTGTTCTAAGTGTGCCACTTGCAATGCTACCTTAGTTAAGCACATGAGAATCTCATTGCGTCATTTCGAGATAATTTGGAGCATGCACAATTATATTCAGTGCCCTCCATTGGTTTTATAGAAAGTAAAAAACAAGTATTTTAATAAATATAAGGGCAAAAGGTTGTCCAAAATTTTGGATTATAGGTTTCTAAAATCACCAATCAGAAATAAGATGTGTGTGTATAAAGATACACACAGGAATATTCATGGCCCAAATTCATATCTCAAAGTCAGAGGTGAGTAGAAATACATGCCAATCAACACACCCTCACAGTGAAATCTTCATCCTCATCCTTCTCCAAAAACTTATTTATATAATCAAGGCAAAATATATACAAGATGTAATAAACAGAAAAAGAGGCTTCTACAAAGCCACTGGCTTGCTTCGAATGTCAGGAGAACGTGAAAATGTGGCTCTATAAAAAACAATTGCTAAAGCCTATTTAATTCTTTCAGTTTCAAATGAGAACCTTGGCAAATCGAGCAAAACATGCGCACAAGAGCAAGCTCTCCATGTTGCAGCAGAGGGTCCTTCCACGACTCGCTGATAAATGTATCGATGCCTTCGATTATTGAATGCTAGGAAATAAGAGGTGCAGGTGGGGCTAGCAACTCTCTTTATTCAGCGTCTTCCATGCAAATGAACTACTTGTTTTATGGCATCAAAGATGGACATGTCCTTCACTTCTTCCCATGCTTGCCAATCAGCAATCAGGTCAGCCCAGATCACTCAGAGTTCAGGAACTTTTAACTCTACAATTGCGTTCACCTCTATAGTATACTTCAGGATGGATTCAATAAAAGTGATATGTCCTCCATGCATGATGATGGGGGTGAAATTCCAAAGCATGCATGTTCCTAATGCAAAAAATTCAAGATTAGTGATTTTGCTAGGGGTACATGGAAAAAAAAGAAATCAAAATTAAGTAATATAATCATATATTCACTCAACCATGAGAGTAACGAGCATTCAAAATTGGAAAATTTCCATGCATATTTAGACAAAATAGGAGACACATATAATAGGAGACACATGTGCCCAAGTCAAATTGTCGATTGATATCAACAAACAATATTGATCATGCAAGGAGCAAATGTTCTTGGGATTGGAAAAGAGACCATTTACTTTTTGTACAAGGGGGTCACAATTACTTCTACTCATTGGATGTCAAATTTGATGGCTTACGGTGGGTCATAAAGTCCGAGATTTTTTTTTTCAAACTTCGAGTTTATCTAATGACATTCTTACAACCATCCAATTTAAGATCTAAGGGACATAAATGATTGTGACCTCCTTGTACAAAAAGTAAATGGTCTCTTTGTATACTTTTTTATTGTTTTATATATACTTAACAAAAAAACCCAGAAGCAAATATTCTACATGTAAATGTGCTTAATACTTCTTTCATGGGTAGCAATAGTTATTTTTCACTTTGTTTGTGCAAATGTGCAGGTGCACGTGTGTGTCGGCATGTAAGGGAGAGAGACAGAGGCTTGCACAATTACAAAGTAATATTAGGAATGTGGATATGTTGGGACAAAAGTGCTGAAAAAAATATTGATAAAAGATAATGTATAATGAATAGGAGCTTTAATCACATACATAGTAGGATGGAAAGAATACGAGGAAATGGTGATAAATGGTTACAATATTACTTATAATGGCAAATACCACCAGAGACTACAATACACAGAATTCCCCAATTTCACGATAAGAGCTTTAATCAGTTATTTAGATATTCCTCCAGCCTAAGGGGATCAACAACATAGAATAACAATATTAAATAGTACCTGTACAACAAGCAAACAAGCCTCATGTAGCAAAGGCTGCTAAGCTGAAAATATGCCTGAAATGCTTGAACAGCCAGACCTCCACTGCTGGCTTAACTTACTGTTCTTTTCATCCATCATGGCATTGTGTCAAACATGAGCAAGTGCTGCTAGGGTAATCCCAGCTCTACCACCTACAAAAAATTACATTGATTTAATAAAAGAGATAACTGAGAAACCACCTTGTTTAAAAAAACAAACAACAAATATCTGTAATGCAGCTAGCAAAAGGCAAACAAACAGTACATAAAGTCTCATTTTCCATATTCAATGGCTATTTATACTTCTGTGGTCCCTGTTCAAAATAATGACTAATCCCAAAGTTTCATACTCACAAATGTTCTATTAGCAATTTGCCACCATATTATGGGCAGAAATCAAATCCCAAGTCAACTAAAATATCAATGTCTTGAGATGCAATTCATATCATCTATGAATCTCTCTCTCTCTCTCTCTCTCTCTCTCTCTCTCTCTCTCTCTCTCTCTCTCTCTCTCTCTCTCTCTTACACTCCCCACCACCACCACCAAACAAACACACAAGAAATAAAAAACTGACAAAAAGAGGCAGAAATATGAACATCTAACCAAATTCAAGGTGAACAGAAACCGAATAGAAAGATCTAGTATTAAAAAGTTCTGAACCTTCTAATGAATCCTCTAGGCATAAAACCCAAATGCAATAAATCAACATGTTCTCCATTAGTCAACCAACCTTCTTTTTTTTCCTGGAGGAAGTTGACTTTTGTATTGATTGTATAGACAATTACTAACAAAACTAGGCAATTCCCAAAACAGGGTGCCCTATACAAGAAGCCTTGAGGGTCCGAGGATCTTTGCAATAGATCCAAAACTGAGGTGAGCACTAAGGGAGGTCCAAATTCCCCTAGGGATAGTTGAGACTTGCTCCCTCCCTTGCTAGTGCATCTGCCGCAGCGTTACAATTCCTATGAGTGTGTCTCCAAGAGACTTGGATACTGCTGCAAATGTGGCCAATTTCGACAAAAATGTTATCTAGTCTCCAAGGGCAGAGGGCATTGCCAGAAGCCCAAGCGATAGTGTTGCTGGAATATCCTCTACCTACACCTTTCTGCTCCAAAGATGATTAAATCTTCTGAGTCCTCTGATTAGAGACTTGGCCTCAGCGAATGTGGAGTCCTTGACTCTGATAGGCAGAGCATAAGAAAGGAAGATCAGGGCTTCAAAATTCCTAAACAGGCATCCAATGCCTGAGGAGCCCTGGTTGCCTAGAGAGCAGCTATCAGATGGCCCCAGGTTCCGGTGTCCTTCATAAAGAAGCTTGAGGAATCCTATGGGTACTTAGGTGTAGCAATGCTTGCCAATTTTGGTGAAGATCCGAAAAGGAGAAGATGTAGAAGCTTGGGAGGTTTAGGGCTCAGAATGTGACAAGTAACCTCCTTTTTTCAAAAAGAGCTGAGGTAGAGGCTCTCTCCTCACTAAAGATCCTATTATTCTTCTCAATTCAAATGGTCCAAAGAGTGGCTGAGATGGAAGCACTCCATAAGAAGATTTCCTGAATTTTTCCAAGGAGTTCCAAGGCATAAGGAGAAGAGGTGAGGGATCAATTGGGGAATGACCCACAGCCACTTGAATAAAAGAAGAAGGTCGGTTCAAAGGGCCAAGGCAACCTCACAATTTAGAAATAGATGTTGATTGGTTTCTTCAGCATTGAGGCACATGGTGCACCTATTAGGAAAATGTATACCTCTTTGCTGTAGTTGATCGAGTGTCAAAGCCCTTTCATAGAGTGCTATCCAAGTAATAAGCTGGATTTTGAGGGCAAAAAGGAGCACCAAGCCATGGTGGCTATAGAGGGAAAGGCTGAGAGGGGAGGAGAAGGCAGGGACTATAAGCTTCAGTAAAATGAAGCAACTGTGAACAAACCTGATGGAGAGGGCAATCAGACAATCTTGTCATTGCATGTGGGAGAAAAAATATCGAATCGGGCAAGACCGAGAGATTCAAAAACTGGGGAAGCTTGTGGTCAACTAAGAGTCTCTTGAAATTGTGGTTTCAAGATCTCGCATTAGGTGGACCAGTAATGCTTTCTGCCATCGAAGAGGAAGGGTTACGGGTCAGACAAAAGAAACTAGCAAGGGAGTAGTAAAGCGGGTGACGAGGAGGTGAACAAGAAATCGAGTTTCATCGTGTCTATGAGGACGGTTCGAGTACGGCTAGTTTGAAAGCAAGCTGACTGAAACAAGTAATTGATTCAATTCTCGCTTCATTGTCAAAGGTAAGTGAGGGAGGGAGAGCGGCAAGTTCTAGCCTCTCTTCCCTTGAAAGGAGGCTGAACGACACCCGCAAGTATTTGATTTTAGGGAGAGACCATCCAGTACTTTCACTGAGGTTCAGCCAACGAGCCTCTTGATCCGCCACAAAGTTGTGTGTAGCCCCAGGGTCAATCATAGCCTCAGTAGGTTTTCAATTGATAGACACTTCTACATACATAAGCTCTCATGCTTGGGGCTTGACTTTCTTCACTTGCCCCTTCAAAGAGCAGCCTTAGAGCCCTCATGAGTTTTTCCAGTCTAGCGACTACGACCATAAAGAAAAAGGACATAATGAAAAGGGAAATACTGGAAATTGTGGCCTTGATAAGGGTTGCTTTGCAGCCTGGTGAAAGGACTCTCCCTTTTCATGAAGCCAGGTGCCACTCGACTTTGTCTATAACTAGGCTCCATAACTGGATTCGAGGAAGGCCAATGCAAGATGGAAGGCTAAGATAGGATGAAGGCATTGGCTCTACAGCACATCCCCATGAGTCAGCGAAGCATTTCACTATGGCTTGGTCAAGGCAGATTCCTGTCATCTTAGTTTTTTCTAGGTTCACCCTAAAGCCCGTAGCCAACTTTAAGCATTGGAGGAAGAGCAACAAACAACTAACTTTTTAAAAAATTGCATCACAAAAAAGGAGGGTATCATCGACATATTAGAGGTGGAATATAGAGAGACCCCACCTACCCACTTGGAAACCCTAAATGCGTCCCGTGTTGTACACACGAGATAGTGAGGCACTGAACACCTTAGCTACTATGGCAAGTAGGAAGGGTGAAAGGGGATCCCCTTGGTAGAGCCCTCTCGAAGCATGAATGTAACCCTTAGATGTGTCATTAATAAGGTCCAAAAATTGGGGTTTTGAATGCATCTCAACCATAGAGAGCCAAATGGCATTTTGGACAAAGTCTCATCATCATAAGCTTTTTGATTACCGAGTCTGGGATTTTTGCTCTACAGCGGGAATGGATGCACTCGTGTGCTATTAGAGCCCCATCGAGAATCTAATGTTCCTTCTCAAAGGTCCCTTGGGACGATAAGATCACCTGACCAAGGACCCGTTTAAGGCGGGAAGCCAGGCCTTTAAGAGAATTTTGTAGGAAGTATTAATCAAACTAATGGGTTTGAAGTCTTTAAGCTCTTTTGCTCCCTCCTTCTTGGGCATCTTGGCAATGAAAGTGGCATTCATCGCCTTATGGATAGTAGCTCGAGAGTGAAATTCAGAAAAAAAAAGCCACAATATCAGTCCTAAGGGTATCCCAAAAGACTTTGAAGAGGGCTATGGGGAAGTCCATTGAGGTCTTTAATGGCTTGGAGTACTTTGTCCTCCTAAAAGGGGTTTCCAAAGAGGCTGCAGATTCGGGAGAAATAGAAGAGAAGGAGTGGTCCGCCATTACTGGCCTAGGACTAGAAGGGGAAGAGAAAAGCTTGGAAAAATATTCGACAACCGCTGCCTCAATGAGATTGGGATGGTCAACAATCTGGTCCGCCACCTTGAAGTGGGTAATACAGTTCTCCCTTCTTTGACAGTTCGCTATCTTGTGGAAATAAGTTGTATTTTGGTTGTCAAGCTTGAGCCATCTGACTTTAGCCAGATGAGCCCAATAAATTTCTTCTCTTCTTTAGGAGGAACTGGTAATACAGTTTCTTTTAAATTATATAGCTACATAGTAGGCAGTGTTCAAAAATTTGGCCGCCCAACCGCCTAGGCAGACTACGCGAAAAAATTCAAAAAACGCCTAGGATGTTTGGGCGGGGTCATTATGCGCCCTATCTCTAGGCGCCCACCTAGGCGGGGAAGGCGCTGCCTAGGAACTACTGTTTGGGCGCCCGCCTAGGCGCCCCCCCTGACACTTTGCGCACGGACGGAAAAAAAACCTTGGGTAGGGTCAAAAAATGTAATTTCCCCCCCTTAAAAAGGGGGGAAAAGGGTTTTGGGAGGTATTCTAACCCCTAAAACAAAAACCGTGGCCTTTAGGGTGAGAAAAACCCCCCAAAAATCACTCTTTTGTGATTTATCGAAAGATCGATAAATTTTTTAATTTTTTTATTTCTTCCCAAAACAAAGGCAATAGTTCGTGGGTGGATTTGGAGCTTCTAATAGTTGATTTTGATATTTTTAAAGTATTATCATATTTTAAAGAGGGTTTTGATTTTATTTGATTACAACATATTAGGTTATGAATCATGTGTTTTTTCCTTTACTTTTTTTTTTATTCTTTTACGCTATATTTACATGTTTGTAGTTAAAAGATTGCTTTTTTTGTGATTAATTGAATTTTTCTCATGTGGACAATGAAATTGAGCATATATTGTATTCTTTTATAAATAATTGATTCATTTCTTGTACAATGTGTCACGTTTTGATATTATATTATTTTTGTTTTACTTTATTTGATAAATAAATGATTACGTGATATCTTAATGAGTTAAATCTAATGTGAAAGTGAAACTAAGGTCTTATATATTTAATTATTCATTTAAGTCTTAATGGTGAGGACACCCTGTCTCTGGGTGAGAGCATGGGCCCCTAGGCAGCCAGGCACCCAAAACCGGTTAAGCGGCCGAATCTACATTTTTTAACATTGATAGTAGGCAACCCGGCATATATTAAAAAAAAGCAACAAACCAAAAGCAACTCTCATGCAATCACATGTGCAAACACAAGGCCACGTGCAAAACATAAAACATCTTGCTCGCAATCCACTTACTCATAACATGCTGCAAGTAAGACTCCAAATGACTAAGTTTACATGCATGAATGAAGTTCTATTATTGAGAAACTACGAGAACAAAGCATAAAGAAACACAAAAAAGGGAAAATTTTTGTTTTCATAACACATAAATAGCAACAAGGGTAAAGATGCAATATAAAAATGAACCATGATCCAAACTCCGACACTAGGGCTATAAGAGTCGAGGGCAATGTTCCAAAAATGCCCGCCCAGGTTAAAGGGGCAAGGGGTATCCAGTAATCATGTTTTAAGTCCTAAGCATGGATATGCATTTTTTATTATCCAAACAAAAACAAAATACCCCACTTGATGGGTATTTTTGCACCTAAGCAGACGTAGTCCCCTGGGCACCCACCTAGGTACCCTGGCCATCTGCTTAAGCAAAGGTACTAGGCGGAAGCCCAGGGACACCCACTTAATCGGTCCACTCAAGCTTGGACGATGCGCCCAGGCCCCCTAGCCTAAGCAGGCACTAGGTGGACTACTTTTTGAATCAATGGTCAATCGCCCAGGCCACCGTAGCCTGCCTAGGCACGGGGCAGACAACTTTTTGAATCAATGGTCGAGGGGAAGCATAATGGAAAGCAGGTAGAGAGGATTCATTCAAAACAAGTAGCTTAATAAAATCCAAAATAAAGAAAGAACAAGAAAAAAAAATAAAGATTTACGATTTACGAATCATCATCATCAGAGCCTTTTCCCAACTATTTGGGGGCGGCTACACGAATCTTGATCTGCCATTTCGCTTCATCAAGAGCCATATCCTCAGTGAGGCTATAAGTCACCATATCTTTTCTCACTAGTTCCAACCATGTCCTTTTGGGCCTACCACTTGCCATTCTTGAGCCTTCCATTTGAACTAACTCGCACCTATCCTGGCTTGCCTGAGTTACTTAGACAAAAGAGTCCGAATGAAAACTATAGGAAACAACCGAGTCTCGCTAGTTCCCATTAGTTTTCACTCAATCGAGTCTCTGCCAAACTTGGCAGAGTCCAAGTTTCATGACTCAAGCACGAGACTGACCCTAGTCCTTGTTTTAAACCATTCTTACTAAATCAGAGTGGGAGTTCAAAGAAATCACCGCTATTATGGAGATCTCATTTCATAAAGTAAACAGGGAATGCTAACAAGCCATTGAGTTGTTTGAAAGAGAACATAAAAAATGTTTAGAATGGATCTCAATATATATTTATAGACACCAGTGCACATTTTCTTTTGGGATACTCAAGGTTCATTGCTCAAGTGAAAAATGGCTGAAGCAATACATGACCTTGAGACAGGCAACTGATTCTACTCAGGGGTCGGAAGTTAGAAATGGATCCTCATCTTGTTTTAATGAATCTCATTAGTTGGAATATTTGAGGCTTGGGGGAGGTTAAGAAGAAGCGTGAAGTTTGAATGTTGGTTAGGTCTCATAGACCAGATGTTTTGCTTTTTCAAGCGACAAAGCTACCTTCTCCCTCAGTTTTTTTAGTTAGGGATGTTTGGGGTGGGGGACTAGTAGATTTTGTGGGTATCGATCTTGTAGGTTTTTCTGGTGGTTTGTGGTCTGTGTGGGACTTGACGAGCCTTAAGCTGTTAGGTTCTGTGGTGGGGGAAAGAGGTTAAATGATAGCTTTAAATGGGTTTGTTTCAATGTATATGGACCAAACTCTTATGCTTTGAAAGAGGATTTTTAAAATGAAATTTCTACTATCATTTTGGATTTTAATTTCCTTTTTGTATCGGTGGAGACTTTAATATGATTCGATGGTAAGTGGAAATATAATATAATTCATCTTTGAACCATTCCATGCGTATTTTGAATCATTTTATTATGCGGCACTATCTTGAAGATCTGCCTATTAATGGAGTGCATTACACATGGTCAAATAACAGTGTAGATAATCTGATTCAATGTAAGATTCATCGGTTATTGATTTTGGATGATTGAGAGTTGAAGTTCCCATTGGCAAAGGTTAATGCACTTACTAAGTTATCTTCTAATCACATTCCTATTTGTTTGCAAATTGATAATGTGATGACGGGTCCTAAGCCTTTTCGGTTGGACCTGGTATGGTTAGAAGAAGCAGACGTGATAGAGCTTATCTCGAATGCTTGGAAAAATTCAATCTACCCAGGGTAGTATGGATTTCAAATTCATAAAAGGTTGGTGAACAACAAGCACAAACTTATTTAGTGGAAAAAAGAGACGAAATTCCATATAAAAAAAAAAATTGGGGAAGTGCAGATGAGTTCAGATCTGATAGAGATGGTTGTTTACAATGGGGGAAGTTCATATGTTCAATTAAAAGAAGTGAATATGAGCCTTATGAATTCGCTTAGTGAGATTTTAAGGTCAGAAGAGATATATTGGATGCGGAGATCAAGAGTTAAGTGGCTTAAAGAGGGGGATTTAAACACGAAAATTTTTCGTGCTATAGCTAATGCGAGGAGAAGGCAGAACGATATATCAGGAATTCAATTTGAAGGTGTGGATGTGCAGGATAGGTCGGCCTAGGCACTGAAATTCGTTAGCCATTTTCAGAGACTGTATTCTAAAGAATTGGCTTTTATCTCTAGATTGTTTGGCTTGCAATTTTAGAGTTTATCAGTTGAGGAAGCTACTTCTTTGGAAAATTGGGCTACAGAGGAAGAGGTTAGGAGGGTAGTCTTTGCACTTCCAGGAGATAAGGCTCCAGGTCCGGATGGGTTTCCTTTAACATTTTTCTAAAGATTTTGGGATTTGACTAAATTTGAATTGCTTAATGAGTTTCTGGATAAGGCTCTTTGAGTAGGGCGACAAACTCTACTTACATAGCTTTAATACCTAAGAAACATTCAATCTTTGTGATAACTGACATTCGTCCCATCGGCCTCTTAGCTTGAATACCTAAGAAACATTCCTTTGGTTTAGAATTGTTGTAACTTTCTTTGAAGCAATAAAATTATAGAACATTTTAAAAAAAAAAACAAATGGCTAGGGTTTCATCAAAGCTTGAGATCCAGCTCCACAACTAAAAACCTCATTAAATAATAAATAATTATGATATAGTTCCCATAGAGGGGACACCCATTGGCCATTTGGGTGTCATGTGTGGGTTGCTCAGGTTTGTCCTTATTTGTCATTTCTTAAAAATAATTATTTAAAATTTTTATGTTAAACAAAATTTTCAAAAAATCTACAAAAACTCCCAAAAATTAACCAAAGCATTCTCCATAACACATTTTGGAACAATTTGAAAAATAATTAAAAGAAAAATTAGCATTCTATGAGGTTGAATTAGGTATCGGAGCAATCCACTCAGCTAGATTTGGAATCCAAGGTCACCTTATCAAAGTTAAACTAATGAGTGGCTTAGGACTCTCAAGTTGTTTGTGTGCAAGAGAGCATTCTTGAGGCTTTATGATTGCACGCACATGCACTCGAGACAAGTAGAGAGCGTTCAAAGGAGCCTTGGTCTAAGATCTTATGACCCTCATCAAAGAGGATAGGGTTTCGATTGCTACTAGGATAACCCAACAAAAATCAGAGAGAAAGAGAGAAGACGATCAAGTTTGTAGTTTTTTTTTGGGTAGTTAGATGGAGTTTGCATTGCTCTTAGGGTTTGAAGTGGAAAGAGAAACGTTTCTGTGATACTGTACAAGAAAAATCATAAAATGCTTGTTCAAACCCTTGAAAGCTTAAGTCAATACAAAGTTAACCCCATAGAGTGGAGCAATATACATGTTCCGATTATCAGACTAGAGAAAGAGGAACCAAATGACCAATCAGTCCCAGCCTACACGAGGACATGGACATATGGCATCTAACATGGCCCCCAAAAAATAGGGTATCAAGCACGACATGTTTGTACACTACTAAGCTTCAACATCTTGCATTTGTTGGGTACTAAGTTCTCTATACATAATTAAGTAAATAAAAAATAAAAAAAATTAACATAAAAAAGCAAATATATGCATCCTATATATGAATATGGTTGTTCAACGTCTAGACACATGTCAAAACTAATGGGGGCAAACATGTCAAACCATAGGTGTTCATGTCTGAAATTTCAACATGTGAACTGGAAAATGCCTCCATGTTTGACACCAAAAAATGACACATGCTTGGTGAGGGTCATCAGATTGTCTACTAGTATGTCAGAAGCAACAGCACATTAATCGCATACAGTGGTAGAGCCACACACCACGACATGTCTAAAAATTGCATCTTTCATTCATCTAATCCATTCAGCTACTGACATATTCTATGACCAAATTAAATACTGCCAAACTCATGAGACGCATAAGTTCATCATGCATATGAAAAATCAAAATAAAATGCCTCCAGATCCAATGATCGAATGGGCTGAATGAGAAATTTATTTATCAAGATAGAATTGGGAAGAGGAAATAAGAATTCCAACTAAAATAAATGCTATTATCCATCTTACCAATTGCTCATCAGTTTATGAATAAATCTAACAAGCAAGTCATAAATGACCAAAACAAAATTCATGTCTACAACCAGCGTCATATGATGTTGGTTATTTCTTAACACCTAAAATGAAATAGAAAGCATAGAGCTGCATATATAGCTACATACCAACTTAAACATACTTATGTACTCATTATTCACAAAGTTTCCTCTGGAAATACAAGAGTGGATCGTTATCAAGGCCTTCAATATGTTCTTTCATTCCATAATAAAACTCACTAATCCAAGGTTGCCACAACACAATAAAGACACCATAAGAAGCTCCATCAAATAACAATATCCTCACTTCTTTACTATGATTTCATGACCCCTGGCTAGGGTTGATAGAACTTTTAGTGAGAAATCAATTTTTTTATGACATGGGTACAGACCAAGATTGACTCTATAAAACTACTTGGCCTAGCTTAGAACTGAAGTTTGTCAAAGCGGTTTGTGAATTTAATATACAATTTGTGGGATGCCCATCAGATTGGGTATACGTGGCCCATGTTCAAGACTCCAAAAGAAAATGGTTGTACTTTGTTGTGATTGAACCATGAAAAAAATTTCACTAGGCTTTAGGCCAAATGCAATGCTCTCTAGTAATGCCAAAATTGATCCATCCTCCTGTGCTATAGACTTGCTAGCCTATAGTAACCTAACATTGTGACTGCTAATCAGCAACATTATATCTCTTGCTAATGCCCATTCTTTTGTTTCAATTTTCTATGTTTGGAGTGACTAAATATTGTCATCTTCTCATTTTGAATGTTTTTAGTATGTATTCCAGGCATTACGGCACAACAGGGAGGAATTGGAGGAATCCCGGAAGATGGGCACAGGTGGACAGGTTCGGCAGGCACATTTTGTAGTAGGAACAAGCAGTTTGTCTCTTTCAAGTGCTTATTATAAGAAAGCCCTGGATAACTGACTCACAAACGAATGACCAATACAAATAATTATTTTCTTTGTTCATCAAGAAGTTCCACTCTTTGTGCAACTTAAACAAGATTTGAAATAAATCATGCAAAAGAAAGCACAAATCAAAAAATAATGAAAAAGACAAAAACATCGAATCATTAAAACCCATGCAAGAATATTACCTCATTCTTCAATTTATGTAGAAGAGTTGTCTTTCTAGTGTTGCCAAGTACTAGACAAGGGATCTTGACCACTTATCTACACAGGGAACCAAGAAAACCATAAAACCAGTCAAGTAGAAACACAAATCCAGCCTAAATAAAACCCTCAAGGGAAGATGAAGAAGAATAAAATATGGGAAACAACTTGAAATATGAGAAAATGGATTACAAAGACAACAACATTTAAAATAAAAAAAAACCAAAAATAAGAAAAATAAAAGGGCAAAACAAAAACAAAAGTTGAGAAATGAAAGTGAAAAATGGAGAAAACAGCTGAATGAAAATTACATTTCAAGAGAAACCCTCATATATGTAGATTAGTGTAGAAGAAAGCCTAATACTAGTTTGAAGAGCAAGAGTGCAACAAGAGAATCGCAGTAAAGAGTTTTTCTCTCTAAAAAAAAAGCAAACAAGTATGTAAGAAGAATGAGTGTGGATGAGCTTTTCTAGTAATACAGCTTTTTATTTTACCAAGTGTCTAAAATGCTAACACCATACAATCAAAATCACTCCCATCAATACCCTTGTGTGTGATGGATGGCTTGAGAGAACAGTGGCCTAAATCCTCATTATTACCATCATACGGTATGTATATTATATAGCCATCCAGGAAGTGGCCCTTTTGGATAAGGGTGTGTGACATGTACATGTGTAGAAGAGATAACTTCCTGCAACACTGGACTGTGTTGGAAGGACCCATGGAGCATATTGCTAAAATGGGGCATGAACTTGTTTTCAAGGAAGGACCTATAAGCTATGGTCTAGAATTGTATCTCCTTCACTTTATTGGTTGAATTTGATAGTCCACTAATGAACCCTTGTGAGAGGTTGTGGGTCATGGCAACTATTGGGTTAGTTTGAGAAGATGCAGTGAGATACGGTCTCTAGAGAGGATGAGTCCTTAGTATATTTGTCCTAATCCTAACTCTATGGATCCTTCACATCAAATCTTCATAGATATATTTAAATATGTTACTTATTTTTTAGATAATCAAAATAAATTTTTATACCTTTCTAGGTATTTTATTTTATTGAGAAATGATTTTTAACTAAGAAAAATCAATTTTCTGGATATATTTTAATCAGAGAGAAAAATAAAATATTATGAGATTTTATAAAATTATTTTATTATTTAAAATTATATTTAAAGTATTTGGAGGCCTATTGGGGTACATTGGGCCCACCATAGTATGGGACGTAGGGCCCACATGGACGGACACCCCATTGGTGGTACGCCCCACCTGTTCCAAACTTTCCTAAACTGAAAGATTGCAATTATGCCATATTTTGACTTGATATTTTAGGAAACCTTTTGTGCAGAGATTTTGATTGATTTCAAAATAGGGAGGAGTAAGAAATTAATTGTGATTGATTTCAAAATAAGAAGATATAAAAAAATTAATTGTGATTTCTTTATTACTTTCTCTACACAATATTTGATGTGAATGGAGTTATGGAAACTGAGGGATAATGGTTCTACCGCATCCTTTTAATCATAATGGCTAATCTAAGAGATGAATGGATGAGATCTCTTCACCTCACATATATCCAAGATCAAAGGTCAAGATTAAGTCTCACAAAGATGACAAAACCCTAGCCTTTATTCTATATAAACTAGTTATGGGTGGGGCTCATTCTCTACACTTGTCTCTCTCTCTCTCTCTTTGTGCTTGAAGGAGTGACATGCCACTCTCTAAATATCTCTCGCTTCTTCTCTCTCCAAACTTTAGGGTTTAGGAAGGAAAACTAAGCCAAGGGGTGGCACGGCCAAGCCACATAGCCTATAGCATTAGGTCTTGGCCTTATGTCCAGGTGTTGAGCCGTGGTCAAGCATATATTATGTTATGCTCTCTATTGGTTTTTTCCTAGGCTTCCCAAATTTGTGAGACAAGTTCTTGGACTTAGATCCCGTATGTCATTGGTGGAGGAGACCCGGTGTGAGGTGTACTAAATCCTTGGGGGTAACCTGAAGTAAGGTATAAGGTATTCTCTTAGTTTATGTTCTTTCAATTCTATTGCATTTTTATTTCCAAATCTGTATTTCGAATGTATTTTAATATTAATGGCAAGCAAGTGAGAGTACTTGGCAATTTTATTTGGTTCATATTGTATTCAGAGACTTGTGAGTGATTCCAGTGGCAATACAAAAAGAAAAAATAGAAAAATTTTAATAGGTAGTGACTTGCCCGGTCACATTGTCCACCTTTCAAGAGGGGTGTGCCAAAGTACCACTGCTCCATCAGGGCTTGGGCTGGTGACCAGCTAAGTCCAAATAACTATGGATCATGTCCAACATAGGGGTTTAGTCTTGGTAAACAAATGTAATATCGTAGAGGAAGAAGAGGTGGGTGTCTCATGCTGTTGTTAGCATGTACAACTGCACAATATGATAAAAAAATGCCAGTCTAGTTTTTTTTTTTTCTTTTTTTTGAATTACAACTTGTACATGCATTTCCATTACGTCACATGGATGGAGATGAATGTGATAGAGCAAGCGAGGGCAAAAAACGTTGTGCTGCACTTTCTTAGTGACAATATGGAGTCTTTCAAAGAATCGAAATGGTGAAAAAAAATCCAAGCTGGATCAAGACCTCGTGAAGAACTAGTCAAACCCTTGACCCAAAAAAAATTAATGAAAAACCAAAGGACCAAAGCTCATGAAGAACTACTTAAACCCTTGACCCAAAAACAATCGCAGATCTTCAACGTTTAAGACCCAAGCCTCAAGAGAGATTGGATTCACCACCAACCACGGAGAAAATAATGAAATGATCAAGCTGAATTTTTGTTGGAGCTGCAAAGAGAAGCAGTAGACTTGCATGTTTTTGGGATATCACATGAAACAAACACGGAGAGAATTAAAAGATCCAGGCAATACTTTTGGTATTGAGGGCTCTTTGGCAGAAATAATATAGCCTTGTATGGATTGAGAAGCCTAAATAGAAATTTGATGATTGATATTATCTAAAGTGATTAACTAAATGTGATTTGTTGGCTTAGAGGGCAATCTCTAGATCATATGGAATACATTGGTTTATTTTGTAGAAGTACAGACTCATTGTTCAATATATATTTATTGAATATTTACAACCATCCTGGAAAGGAAAAACAATAATAAATTGACTAAAATGTGGGCACGTAGGGCTCCGGCAAAGGGATTATAGGTAACCACAGTTACCCATCCCTTTTAATGATGTGTCTATTAAAACAAAAAAAAAAGGCAAGAACATTTTTTAAGTATTTAAAAACCAGGAAAACAGCGGTTAGATTGGAGTAACTGCAAATGAGCCATCCGTTTTATAAAGTTCGATACTGCCACTATCATCTAGAAAATTTGGAAAGCCATCAATAGTTTTAAAAGAACTAAAAAGAACTAATAGAACCAAGACCAGTTCTCCATAACTTGTTAAATACATTTTTCAGAAGGTAAATACAGTGGCAGATGAGTTGGCCAACTCAGAATCGGATGCATCTAGGAATAAGTCACAGCTATATGAAACAATCGTTCGTAGTCCTTTTTTCTCCATGAAGAAACATTCCGTATAGTCAACTATCTTAATTAACAAAAAATAAAAAATAAAAATAAAAAACCACTAAATGGCAGAGGCTTGTCAATTATAAAAGGTACAATTCCTGAAAGTTCACAGATATGTTGCCAGACTAGAAACTTAACAAATACTACCCTGAAATTGATAGATACCACCCTTATGTTTCCAAACCAACCAAATTCTGAATGACGATTGCATTTGATTTAGATAAAAAACAAGGAAGAATAAAGGTTCCATCTCCCATCTCAGAAAATAATATGTCCTCTTAATAACAGTGAGCCCTATATTTGCACAAGTTCACATGTTGATGCTCCATTTCTTATTGCATGCCAGAAAAGAATTATTAAAAGAGAATATATCCTAAGGTAAATATGCATTACTGAGAAAAGCTTCATGCATCTCCTAGTTTTATGTTTCATCTTCTTCCAAAAGACTTGACTATTTTCACTTTAGACTCCCTTGTCTAAGATGATAAGCCTTCTAATACATATTGACGTCCAGCAGCAAGCCACACTCATGAGCATGCATATAACCCTACACATCCCATGGCAACAAATGTTCATAACTTCACATGGTTTGGTCCAGCAATACCAGGGTTAGTGCATTAGAATATTGAAGCATACAAGGTATCCATTCAGTTTAAACACTAAATATTAACTGCAGCTCATCTTCATTTCACAGGTAGCGCAAGGAGACTAGTACTTACCCCAATCCTCCATCATCACTATAAAATTTGTTACATTAATTCATGAACCAAAAGTTTCAAAATCACTTGAGCAGCTGCGAAACAAGGTGAGGCCCTGCAAGCCTAGCGGGATATCTTGAAAACTTCTCTTGCAGTTTATCAAACCACGTAAACTTGATTTCCTTTTGGGTTAGGCGGGTTAGGGGAAGTGTTATCTTCAAGAATTCCTCTACGAAACACTTGTAATGCCCCGCCAGTCCTAGGAATCTGCAAACTTCAGATACATTCATTGGTCTCTCCCATTTAAGCACAACCTCAATCTTGCAAGGATCAACTGTTATCCCATCTTTGGAAACAATAGGCCCAAGGAAAGCCACGCTTGGAAGCCATAATCACTTTGTTGGCTGAATTTGATAGTCCAATCATGAACCCATGTGAGAGGTTGTGGGTCATGGCAACTATTGGGTTTATTTGAGAAGTTGCAGTGAGATACGGTCTCTAGAGAGGATGACTCCTCAGTATATTTGTCGTAATCCTAACTCTATGGATCCTTCACATCAAATCTTCTTAGATATGTTAATTATTTTTCAGATAATTAAAATATATTTTTAGACCTCTCTAGGTATCTTATTTTATTGAGAAATGATTTTTAACTAAAAAAAAATCAATTTTATGGATTTATTTTAATCAGAGAGAGAAATTAAATATCTTGAGATTTTATAAAATTATTTTATTTTTTAAAATTATGCTTAAAATATTTGAGGCCTATTGGGGTACATTGGGCCCACCATATTATGGGTCGTAAGACCCACATGGCCACCCTATGGGTGGTGTGCCCCACCTCTTCCAAACTTTCCTAAATTGAAAGACAACAATTATGCAATATGTTGACTTGATATTTTAGGAAACCTTTTGTGCAGAGAGTTTGATTGATTTCAAAATAGGGAGGTGTAAGAAATTAATTGTGATTGATTTCAAAATAAGAAGATATAAAGAAATTAATTTTGATTGATTTATTACTTTCTCTACACAATATTTGATGGGAATGGAATTATGGAAACAGAGGGATAGGATGAGATCTCTTCACCCTACATATCTCCAAGATCAAACGTCAAGATTAAGTCTTACAAAGATGGTAAAACCCTAACCCCAGGAACCCTAGCCTTTAATATCATAGAGGAAGAAGAGGTGGGAGTCTCATGTTGTTGTTAGCATGTATAGCTGCACAATTTGATAAAAAATGTCAGTCTAGTTTTTTTTTTAATTACAACTCGTACATGCAATTCCATTAAGTCGCATTGATGGAGATGAATGTGATAGAACAAGCGAGGGCAAAAACAGTTGTGCTGCACTTTCTTAGTGACAATATGGAGTCTTTGGAAGAATCGAAATGGTGAAAAAAATCCAAGCTGGATCAAGACCTCGTGAAGAACTAGTCAAACCTTGACCCAAAAAAAAAAAAGAACGAATGAAAAATCAAAGGACCAAAGCTCGTGAAAAACTAGTTAAACCCTTGACCCAAAAACAGTCGCAGATCTTCAAGGTTTGAGACCCAAGCCTCAAAAGAGATTGAATTCTCCACCAACCACGGTGAAAATAATGAAATGATCAAGCTGAATTTTTGTTGGAGTTGCAAAGAGAAGCACTAGAGTTGCATGTTTTTGGGATATCACATGAAACAAACAAGGAGACAATTAAACGATCCATGCAATATTTTTGGTATTGAGGGCTCTTTGGTAGAACAAAGAAGAACATGTTTTAAGTAACCAAGAAAATAGTGGTAAGATAGGAGTAACTGCAGATGAGCCATCAGTTTTAAAAAGTTCGGTACTGCCACTGTGATCTAGAAAATTTGGAAAGCCATCAATAGTTTAAAAGAACTAATAGAACCAAGACCAGTTCTCAATAACTTGTTAAATACATTTTTTCAAAAGGTAAATATAGTGGTAGATGAGTTGGCTAACTGGAAATCGGATGCATATAGGAATAAGTCACAGCTATATGAAACCATAGTTCGTAGTCCTTTTTTCTCCATGAAGAAACATTCCTTATAGTCAAGTATCTTTATTAACAAAAAAAAATAAAATAATAAAAAAAATAAAAAACCACTAAATGGCAGAGGCTTGTCAATTATAAAGGTTACAATCCCTAAAAGTTCACAGATATGTTGTTAGTCTAGAAACATAACAAATACTACTCTGAAATTGATAGACACCACCCTTACGTTTCCAAACCAACCCAATTCTGAATGACAATTACATCTGATTTGGATAAAAAACAAGGAAGAATAATGGTTCTATTTCCCATCTCAGAGAATAACATATCCTCTTAATATCAGTGAGCCCTATATTTGCACAAGTTCACATGTTGATGCTCCATTTCTCATTCCATGCCAGAAAAGAATTATAAAAAGAGAATATATCCTAAGGTAAATATGCATTATTGAGAAAAGCTTCATGCATCTCCTAGTTTTATGTTTCGTCTTCTTCCAAAAGACTTGACTATTTTCACTTTAGACTCCCTTGTTTAAGATGATAAGCCTTCTAACACATATTGACGTCCAGCAGCAAGCCACACGCATGACAATGCATATAACCCTACACATCCCATGGCAACAAATGTTCATAACTTCACATGGTTTGGTCCAGCAATACCATGGTTAGTGCCAGCATATCAAAAAACGCTAGGCGGGTCCTAGGCGGCCTGGGGGGTCCAGGCCACCCAGTGCCTAGGCGGCTAGTTGAAAAAAATATCAAATTACCAAATACCATATTCCAAGTTGAAAAAAAAAAGATACATGTCGAGAAGAGAAGTTTGATAATCCTTATTGTTAAAACAGTAAACTGTAAAACCATACAAGTGTAGGATATAAAAGTCAACACTCAATACAACAGAAATATACAGAAATTTAGAAAATATACAGTCTAATCATATGCATTAGAGTCCAGGCCATCATCATTAGAGTCATCTCCCTCTTCAACGCTCGTCTTCCTCTGTTTCTTCTGAATCTGCCTTTTCTTCCTCATCTTCTTCTACCTTCGTCTTACTAGTATATGCAGTCTGTACAGATGAGGCCTTAGGAGTCTTTGCTGCTCTACCTTTTTTTTTGTACTTCTCTGAACTCAAATATTGTATAATTTCCTCTCTGGTAGCCTTAGGAACATTTTTACCCCCTTAATACCGGCAAGGTGTTTTTTAAACAAGTAAATGCCCCCATTAGTATCATTTCCACAATAATTATATTTCATACGATTTTTATCACTTGGATTCGGGTTATAACAATACTTTCCCGGATCACCACTTCGATTAGAACCTAGAGAAGATACTTCAATAGAACAAGGCTTATTTTCAACCTTTTCTGGTCTTCTAAATTCAGAAGATGTCTAATCTCATCTCAAACTGCTTCAAGAACCTTTGTACAAGAAGCAACATTACCTCTAACACCAACAAGGTGTTTTTTGAATCGGCTAATACCCCTATTGGTATCTTTTTTACAAAAATTACACCTTATACAATTTTTATCATTTGGTTTTGGGTTGTACCCATACTTCCAACCCAGATCACTTCTTCTAGAAGTAGCAGAAATAAATCGATGACAAGGATTTTGTTCCTATTTTTGTTTTCCATTACTCATATATTGCTTAATCTCCTCTCTGATAGCTTCAGAAACATTTTTACAAGGGCTAGCAACCCCCTTAATACTGGCAAAATGTTCCTTAAACCGGTTTATGCCTCCTTTTGTATCTTTTTCACAAAAATTGCATCTAACGCAATTTTTGTCTTTATCCATATTTCCAACCCGGATCTCCACTCCAACTAACTCTTGAAGAAGACATCTCAAAATAAAACAATCAATCTAAAAAATAAAATTTTGTGCTTACTTTGATTGCTCGAACTCTAAACTTTGAGACACTTCGATCCAATGAAATGTAGTTTTCTGGAGGTTTTTTTCTCTCTAAAAGGGGTTCTTGTGGGTTAGGTTTCAAATGAACCTAAATCCCCTCCTTCTAACCTTTTATATCTTTTAAAAAAATCAAAACAGAAAACAAAAAAAAACATTTCCACCTCTAGGCGGGGAGCAGGCCCTCAGCGGCCACCCAGGGCTGGGAGCTAGGCAGCCGCCTAGGCAGGTTCCGTACCACCTAGGCGGCCACCCAGGAACCACCGCCCAGTTTGGCCGCCTAGGCCTAGGCGATGCGCCCAGGCCTTTTGGCGATGCGCTGGGCGGTCCGTTTTTTTGAACAATGGTTAGTCTATTAGAATATTGAAGCACACAAAGTATCCATTCAGTTTAAACACTAAATATTAGCTGCAGCTCATCTTCATTTCATAGGGAAAGCAAGGAAACAAAAACCTACCCCAATCCTCCATCTTCATCGTAAAATTTGATACATTATTTCATGAACCAAAAGTTTCAAAATCAATTGAGCTGCTGTGCTACAAGGTGAGGTACTGCAAGCCCAGCGGGATATGAAAAGCCATTAGTTAACATTAATGAAAAAGTTCAAGTTATATTTGTGTCTATTTGAAGCAGTCATTCCAGGAGCCTTAACAAGATATTTAGCCTTGATTTATAGTTCCGTCTTTTTTTTTCCCTTTTTGATCTATTTTTTAAATGGGTAAAGTGGGTGTTTTCTTCATGTTTGAAGTATCAAAGAACCATGCACAAAAAATAACTACACCAAATCTATGACATAATGCCCAAAACATGGACCAACATTCAGATGCTAAAAGTGACCAATTGAAGGCTCCCTCCCCATTAGAATCACGCTTCAGTATTCCACTAATTTCAACAGAAAGAAGCCATTTAGCAGTTTCCATTAAAATATAGGAAATGAACATAAATCCAATATTCCAAGTGTATAAGAAGCACAAAACAAAACGAGATACATTTAGTAAGAATATAATGGTTTCTCTCAGCTTCCATATTCAACTCATCTTGGAACAGTAGAAACTATAATATTCATCTTGAAAAGTTTAGGCAGTATTCTATGATACAACTTGTATCCATTCAAAGCACAAAAGAACTTAGACAACATACCTGATTGTCTCTGTGAAATGAATATCATTTATAAAGAATTTCTTTTGCAGTGAGCTCCAACGGCTGAGGCATGGCTCCCTTTTAAGATGTGGGTTCATGAAGTATTGCAATCATCCATAATCCATTAGCTATGGTCCCTTACCTTTCATAGCAATATGTTGAAAGGCTTCACCATCAAGTTAAGAGGATTGTCGAGTTTTATGCTATAACCAGGTAAGTAATGGCATAATGCTTTTTCCATGGACTGCATTGGTCCACCTTCAAACTGTTCTTACATGTTGAAAGTTCATTAAACAAATTGTGTTGTAATAGTGGTAGAGGGCCAAGTGGTCAGAGGACCTTGCAGGGGCCTTGAGTTCCATACATAATCACTATTAAACTAATGAAGGCTATTTTCAATGGGAGCTCATTTGGTTTTCTAACACATTTAACATGATAAGCAGACAATATTTAGCATTACATGCATAGATGTATTTATTGAATACTGTCAGTTACATCCCCCTTGCGCATCTAATGTCTAAATTAACTATTGCAGTTGATGATTTGGACTTGAATATTGCATAGACTTTTAGGGGGTGTTTCTTTGTGGCAATTGGGAAACATCTATGTGGTCCTGCCACAGGTTGGCAAATTCAGTTTGTCACCCAATAATTAACTAGGGAATGCATGTGAAGATAACTTTGTCAGCATTACTGGCTTCGGGAATTCACTGCATTCCTTATTTCATATTTAAATTGTGCTTGCAGACTTTACCTTAAGGTGCTGCCTCATTCAGCAACATAATGGACCAGGAGACAATTGCAGCCTGAGAGGTGTTGCCTTTGCAACATGCTGTCATCATCTTTGCCAATGGAAATCTTACACTAGTAATCCCCTATTCTTTAGTATACAAATACCTTTGATCCTTTACAATCTGGTTCTTGTATCTGTTGTGTATATCCTGTGAAAGATACACACATAGAGAATTAGCATTCTATGAAATCATACGATCATTGCTCACACAAGCACATGCATGGACATGTAATATGGAAATATCTAAATGTTCATTTAGAGCACTATTAAATTATACATAATTTATTGTGCACAGTTCACAGTTAATGTGAAATAGGCATAGATCATAGTTCACGTGAAATGATCCAGAATTTTAAGTACTCTGTAGGAATGAGTTGGTTCATTTCATGGCTGGTTTTTCCTCCTTTTTTTTAAATTGTTTTTATAGATTCATTTATTTGTTGCATTATTTTGTGAAGATAATTCATTTAGGAACCCTGTTCTTTTGGGCAATTGGCTGGAATATATAAGAAAAAGGATATGTGTTTTGGGAGTCAATCTTCGTCCAGCTGCTAGTTGTACCTATTTGCTTTAAGAGAAAATTAGTGACCATCAAATAAGAATCTTGACCAGTTTTTGGAAGAAGCTTCTTCAAAGTGTTACTTTCTTCATTGTTCTGATGTAGATGTAGGATTTTTATACAATATGGGGATATCCAAAGAAGATTTCTATGCAATTACATGGTTCACCAGCTAGGCAGTAGATGAAGACCACCAATTTGATATCTCAGAAGCAATTGATCAGAGCTTACTTGTAAAAGCATGGTAATATATTACTCTTTCTTCGTGAAAATAAGTTTGAATTTCCAATTTGCTGCTTTATATTATCGAAAAACTCTTGGTTCCCACTTGTAGTTTTAGAAAATGACTAGGTGCCCTGCTTTCTTAGGATGGGTTTGAAACAGCTAAATATCCTGTGAGAGCATAGTTCCTGCCAATGTTTTAAAATGCGGGATGCGGCCCTGATGCGGTGAGGGGCCAATGCGGCGATGGGGCTCGATGCGGCTTGGATGCAGGCGCATTGCGATGATGCGGTCAATAAATGGAAAGAAATTCTAAAACATTTAAAAAAATAAGTTAATGCATAGAAAAAAATATGAAGGTGATATATGTGATAGTAGGTATTTTAGTTTAATGATTAACTTCAAAACTATTAGATGTCGGAGATTCTGTATCCAGTTATCCACTATCCCCTGCTAGAAACTAGAAACTTGAAACCAGCTTCATAAAGCATTCAACAATCAACAACCATCAACACAAATTTGCACCACAAGCACAATTATAATTAAACACAACCATAAGTACAACCATAAGCACAAAATAATGATATTACACAATACAAATCAAAAGTCAAGCTCAAGAAGAGTTAATAGTTAATAAATAATAACTTAATACAATCATCCATTTTGAGAGTCAATTTTGAAATTTGAACTTCATTTTTTCAAATATCATTCAGACAAGTCATCTTGAGAGTCGTCATGTGCATCTTCAAAATCATCCTCGACAGCTTTCATGTATTCTTCTTCATCGGTCTCCTCTGAGTCAGCTTCCTCCTCGACCTCTGAAGCTAATGTGCGAGTGCGACTACACCCAGCAGCTCCTCTACTGCTTTCTTCATTAGCCCCTGTTGCTAGCTCGACATCAAGCCATGTAAGATCCTCACCCTCAAATACACGCTCTTGTCTTGAATCCATGGTCCACTCACTTATAGAATCACTATCAGCTTCATATAATTGAATAGGGTTGAGCTTCGTGCGATTTTCATACCTCTCCCTAAGCCACTCGTTATACCGCACATAAACCAAATCATTCAACTTTTTCTGCTCCAACCTATTTCTTTTTTTTGTATGGAGCTGTGGTAGAAATTTGAAATCAGATAAATTAGATTTTAGATTAGAAAATTGAATTCAATAAATAAGGATTAAGGAATAAGGAGTAAAGGACTTACATACTCAAATGCACTCCAATTGGGCTCACAACCAGATGAGCTACATGTGAGATTCAACACTCGAATAGCGAGACGTTGTAGATTTAGTGTCTCGCTTCCATATAATGCCCACCATGCAGCTGTATAATATTTTATAATTTAGAATATAGTTAAAAATTAAGGGTATAAAATAAACAATGGAACTATACATAAAGTAAGAGATAAGTAAGATTATTTTTGGGCTTTTGGCCTTTACCTGGATCTGTAGTGTCCCTATTTCGAGTGGCAATATCTCTCTCAAAGTTTCCCAAGGCTAACTTGAACTTAATCAATTCATGGCTCTAGATCTCATCCTGGATATCTTTGTCTGGCACCAACCTCTCCAGCACATTGGATGGGTGCTTGTAGTGAAGAGATGGGTTTAGAAAATAACCGGCTGAATGGAGGTGCCTGTGAAGCTGGGTATCCCATCTCCTATCAATAATTTCAAGTATAGCCTTGCACATATTTTCATCATCCTTTAAAACATCTTTTATTTCAGTTCTTGCCCTAGTCATTGCCTCATGTATGTAGCCCATGGCGGGCTTCGCATCACCATCAACCAGTCGAAGCACTCTCACAAAAAGGCGAGCCACCTCCAATGCAATAATTATTTGACTCCAAAAAGATGTATTCAGAATAACTTTTTCAGCCTTTCTCCCATCCTTATGCTTTGACCATTTGCTTTGACTCCATTGCTCTAAAGCAAACATGGTCCTCAAGGCACTTTTTTGCTTGGCTAGGCTTCGAAGAGTGAGAAATGACGTGGCAAATCTAGTCATACCCGGTCTCACTAATTCTCTCTTCTTTGTAAAAGACCTCATCATGCTTAGAACTATGGTGTGATTGTAAATAAATCCAACAACAAACATAGCTCTTGAAATCACCCCACTAAATAAAGATGTTATACATATTTCCTTAAGCATAAGATTAACACAGTGAGCTGCACAAAGAGTCCAAAACATATGCTTCCTTTTCAAAGTCAAGAAATGCCCAGCTGCAGCATAGTTGGCACCATTGTCAGTGATAATTTGTACCACATTTTGCTCCCCAACAAAATCGACAATCTCATCCATCAAGCCAAATAAGTATGTACCATCATGTGACTTGTCTGATGCATCAATAAACTTAAAAAAAAAAGTACCTATTGGGCAGTTAACCAAAAAATTAATGAATGCCCTTGATTTCCCATCGAACCAACCATCACACATAATAGTGGCCCCATATTTCTCCCACCCTTTTCTCTGATAAATCAAAATTTTATTCACATCAAATACAACATCCTTCAACAAGAGCTCCCTAACCTCATGTAGTGAAGGAGGAATAAGTCTTGGGCCATATTGCCCAATTGCCTGGACCATATATGCAAAACTATCCAAAGTTATAGTATTAAAAGGAATGCCGGCCATGTAAATCCACTTTGCAATCCACTTACATACCGACTTCCTTTGTTCTTTCTTATATTTATTGTCAATTGTGGTTTGTTTTATTTTTTTCTCTCTCTTGAACTACAATTTCGGTGCTAAGGGTGAAAAAACAATCCATTGGCCCCTTAGAGAGAGGTGTTCTTCTCTCAGCATTACCACCAATATTTACAACCCTCTCTCTTGAGGTTGGAGTATGAGTACCCCTTTGCCTCATAGCAACTTCAGACGTATCATCATCATCATCATCATCAACATCATCAAATAATTGCATATCATCAAGTAATTCCTTTCTTTTCTTTTTTTTTTTTCTCTTTACCTTTTTTCAATCTATCCAAATATTCTCTAATCTCCTTTTTTATATCATGTGTAACTTGTGGGCATGCTCTTACATTCCCAGAAATTCCGGTTAAATGGTCATTTTGTCCAAAAATACCACCCATATAAGTATTTCCACAGAGCAAGCATATCACACAATTTCTATCTTTCAGATTTTTTAGTTTAGCATATTTCTAAGCCGGATCCTTGTTACTAGAAGATTGGGAAGAAGACATTGCCCCAAAAATAAATATAACAGTATTATTGTACAAAAAGGAATAAAAAGTTACCGACTCTGTGAAGTAGTGCTCGATTTCTTCACGGCCTCTGAAAGCCCAAATTTCTTATCACAAATTCACCTTAACATCCCCAAATCAACAATCAAAGGCATCAAATGAACATCCAAGTATCAAACAACCGCCAAATCTAAGATTTGGATGAAGAAAAAGTTTCGCCAAACTTTTTTTTTCCTTCGATTTGATGCAAAAAAAGCCACAAAAGTGGCTGGAAATCTTCGTTCAGGAGGTATAATAACCCCCCAAACAGTTTCCCTAAACTTTGGAACTACAAAAAGACCATTTTGCCCTTCCCCGAGGGGCAAAATTGAAAAACATTTCCACAATAACAGATGCGACGCGATGCGGTCTGATGCGGCTTGATGCGGTGCGATGCGGGATGCAGCCATGATGAGGCGCATATGCGGCCGCATCTGTCAAAAGCGCATATGCGCCAGTTTGCGATGCGGATGCAAGCGCATTCCGCATGATGCGGCCGCATATGCGGCGATGCAGCCGCATTTTAAAACACTGGTTCCTGCTTTGAAAATTAGTTGTTGCATTTTTTTTGAAATACAACAGTCACAATTCCTGTTAGAGCAGGATACCTAATACTAGCACTGCTACACTCCTAGATTTTCTATCTTGTTTTGTATAATTCAAATAATGGCACTTGGCTAACATGTTAACTGTGGATTATGAAGAACATCATTACAAGAGTGTTGCTTCTCTATGTTTCATGAAGCGCCTATAGTTCTTATTTTAAGCAATGAGATCTTCACAAAACCATTTGTAAGATGCCCAATAGTCTATAGTTTCTTCCAAATAAATTACTTTCTATGTCTGTTTCTTGAAAAAAATCAAGGTTCTCTTCCATTTGTTTTAAGAAATAAGAAAGCTCCATAATCTATGTTACAAGAATATGGGTACGAGTGTCAGTGCCATACACCAATATACATGTCAAAGACGCAAGTTAGCCCCTTCTAGATACAACACATTCATATATATATTGGAGGGGTCGGGAGGTGGAATTTTAAGCGATTAAAGTATCTTAGTTTCTATAGTGTTAGACATATGTGTCACATTCTTAGTGTCTATACGAGCCCAAAACCTTGAACGTTCGTTCAAGTCTTGTAGCCCATCATTTATTTAGAATGTTGGTGCTCACATTATTCTTGATAATGATTTATATATCTTTTCTCCTGTTCTTTGTTTAATTTGGCAGTGATGATGGCGGACAGCAAGGAGTTGAAAGACTATGACAAATATGAAACCTGTAGAGAGAGAGCAAAGTTAGGGTTCATGTGTAAAGATATCATGGATATTGGGAGGCTTATGTGGAGTAAAATATGCCCCTTATAAATATTGCCTGAGAATCACTTGTTGCAAAGCCTACTAAACAGTCTACCCATTCCGACCTTCCTTAAATGTTTATTTAACTTCAGTTTCATTTATAGTTAGTTAACAATTAAATTTTCCATAGAAGATATTTTTTATTCGAATTATATCCACCTTTTAAGTTCCCATGCAAGGGTGTCCTCACTGTCTCTCTCTCTCTCTCTCTCACACACAAACAGATTTGGCTTAGCAAAGTGGTTAGTTATTTCTGGGTACCAATGCGATATCCTAAGTCCTAGTTTCATTTATCTTTTATCTTATATCAAATATCCCAGGTTTCAATCATTTCTATTCACATTTTTGCCCCCATTATTACAAATCCCATGCTTTCAAAGCATTGTTTTTATATTTATATACATTTGGAATACTTTAAAAAAAAAACAAACGTAGACTGTCCAACATTTTAGGAACAGATCTGAAGCGGACACTTGTTACAGTGTGGGTAGCCATGTTTTTCTTATTATTCTTTCCTACATAATTGGAATAGAAGCTGTCATGGAAATGTTGGAATTCTACTGAGAGTGTACAGAAACAATTTAAGCACCCTCTCCAAAACCCGATGTTAAATTACCAAATCAATAGAAGGATTCAAAAACAAAGCTAAAGACCACCTCAAATTCCGAAATGATAAAGCAACAAAAAAAATAGAAGTGCTATATTTAAAAAAAAATATATATAGAGCAAACAATAGAGCAAATAAGATTGTAAACAATGTCCAAGTCTAGCTTCACTACAGTTAATTGCTTACACAAAACAATAGAGCAAAAAAGATTGTAAACAATGTATATTTTCTTATCAGTAAGTTATAACACCATCCTAGAGGTCGAAGAAAAAACTAGAATCATAAAACACAAAAAGCATTATTGAAAAACAAGATCAGGTTGGAAAAGAGAACTAAATAGCCTTAAGTTTTGCCAAAGCCGCCAAATCTCCAAGTATACATTGATACAAATTGGTGAATATTTGTTACCAACATATATGCTTGTTGACAACAGCTAGATATAATGATTGACCAACTCATTTGGTTCTATCAAAATATGTATATGAGGATATTGATAAATAACAGAAAAATTAATAATTGGATTGGTTTTTGTCATTCATTTTTTATCAAATGATTAATAAGGCCATTGCAAGTGTTTCAAAAGCTCCCCAACCACAACCTAACCTTTCCTCCCACCCAACCTGCAGCATTCCCTAACCTTACCATCCACAACCTAGCCTTTTGGTTCGCTACCCTTACAGCGTCATTGTCCGTTCCTCCTCCACAACCAAAAAGAAAAAAGCATCTTTCTATTCCCACAAACCGTCTGACCATGCATTTTAGACCTCACCAAATGAATGTCAAATCATGGTGATCCAAGCAAGCAATACCTCGCTCCATGACCAGCCTTGAAATTTCTCACGCAACCATGCAATCAACACCACTATCACTACCTACCCTCCTCTTTATCTTGACTACAGCCCCTTCTTCACATTCCCTAGTTCAGAAGACATTTTGTTCCCCATGTAAATTAGAGTTCGAGAGAGAAATATGATTAACATGCTATAAAGCAATATTATGGAATGTGCATTACCAAGGTTTAATTAACTTGAAATCAATCTGGTCATGTATGTCACAATCAGTATTGAGATTGCCCATTAGAAATATTAAGTCACATCATAGAACAGAAAAAGTGACATAACTGACCTGAAATGGTTTGATAGTAGCTTGAAGAATAGTGGTTTAGGGTCTTCCACTATATAGTTGCACCTCTCCCGAAAATATTGCTGGTTTGAATATCAAACGTCAATTCAGGTACAAGTTCAGTAAAATTGAGCTCCAAACATAAATGAATTTCACAAATAATGCAAGAGAAAACTAAATTTGAATAGAAAGTACAATCCCTACAAAAGGGCATCTTAGACAAAAATGAGACACAATATCTTCTCCAGTTCAATAATTACCTCTAGAATGAGAATTCAGGCACTTGTGCAACTTTTAGAGTCCAGCTAGATGGCAATCCCACAAAAAATTTCACCGACTTTGTCAATGTGATTACTACAATAAAAAGTTCGTAAGTCTTAACAGTTACCCATAAGTATTAGAAAATCAATCCTTGTAGCTTTCAGTTTAAAAGTCATACACATCACTCTTCAAAAGAGATAAGAAAAACCATTTTCAACACCCAAAATGTCAAGGTTTTAGTTGAAATAAAGAAAATATGCCAGAACCTTCACAATCAAATATATCTAAAGAATGGGCATGTGTTTAAACCAAGACATAAGTACATTATTGCCTAAACCAGCTTCTAAACTTGAGGCTCTCAAGGGTTCTACATTCATTTCCTTAGAAACCATGGAAAAAAATAAAATTCCCATCCTTTATGATCCACATTTTCCTATCTACTTAGTCACAAACAAAAGAAAGAATAACTGATCATCAACCAGGAAAATGCAAAGGCAATAAATCTAAGCCAATTTTAAAAACAAGCACTATGTACTAAGCCTCTTTAATTTGTGCATTCGTCTGTTGCAAGGCCTTTTGCAGTTTGACGAGTGTTACTATTAGAGGAGTTTTGATAAAAAATAAATAGATAATATATTTTTCTTAGATACTAGTTAACTTGGAAATGCGTGTGTATTCTGATTCAAATTAAATCTCCCAAAAGATGACCAATGTAAACTAAAATTTCTAACTTACCGCACTCGACTTTAGTTCCTAACCAACAAATGTATTGCACCCATCACTTCTCCCTTTCCCTAAAATCTCTCCATTTTACATCCCAAGGGCTCGTCCTTTCAATTTGTCTCTTTCCTCCCTCTCCCTCTCTCTCTCTTTCTCGCTCTCATCTCTAAATATAATTAAAGTCCTTTAGAAATCGGCTTCAACCTAAGTCTCACCTACTCTCTTCTATATTCTATCTCTTAGACATTGATTCTATCTCCCCTTTCCTAAACCTCACTCCAAAAGAAGAACCTCTCATCTCATAAGTTTATCTATGCTATTACCAAGATTCTCTCTCTAAAGATAGCATTTTTTTTGACAAACTCCTATGAAAACATAGTTATACATAAATTCTCTCCCATTCTACTTCATAGAGTACCTCTCTCTCTCTCTCCCCTTTTCTCAACAATTGCCCTTACCAATATCCACTCTCTCTCTACACACTCACGCACACACACACACACAAAACCCAAAAAAAACAGTGGTGAGATGGGGTTAACTGCAGATGAGCCGTCAGTTTTATAAAGTTCGATACTACCACTGTGATCTAGAAAATTTGGAAAGCCATCAGTAGTTTCTAAAGTACTAGCAGAACCAAGACCAGTTCTCAATAGCTTGTTAAATACATTTTTCAGAAGATAAATGCAGTGGCAGATGAGTTGGCTAACTCAGAACCAAACGCATCCAAGGATAGCTCATAGCTCTATGAAGCCATAGTTCATAGTCCTTTTTTCTCCATGAAGAAACATTCATTATAGTCTAGTATCTCTATTAAAAGAAAGACCAATAAATGGCAGAGGCTTGTGAATTTTAAAAGGTACAACCACTGAAAATTAATAGAGATGTTGTCAGTCCTAGAGACTTAAACAAATACTACTCTAAAGTTGATAGATATCACCCTTATGAGGTCTGATTTGGATAAGCAACAAGGAAGAATAAAGGTTCCATCTCTCATATCAACAAATAACATATCCACATGGAACCAGTGAGCCCTATTTTTGCATAAGTTCATATGTGGATGCTCTGTTTCTCATTGCATGCCACAAAAGACTTATAGAAAGGAATATTTTCGAAGGTAAATATGCATTATTGAGAAAAGTTTCATTCATCACCTAGTTTTATGTTTCATCTTCTTCCAAAGGGCAGACTATTTTTACTCTAAACCCCCTATTTCAAGATGATAAGCCTTCTAACACAATATTGATGTCTATCAGCATGGAACACTCATGAGCACACACATAATCTTACACATCCAATGGCAACAAACGTTCATAATTCACATGGTTTGGTCCAACAATACCATGGTTAGTGCATTATAATATTGAAGCATGCAAACTATCAATTCAGTCCAAACATTAAATATTAACTGCAACTGCAGTTCATCTTCGTTCACAGGGAAAGCAAGGAGACGAAAACTGACCCCAATCCTCCATCTTCGGAGTAGAATTTGAAGCTTGGGGAAGCTGTCTGCGCTGGATTTTGCTAGAAGTTTACCAACATATGAGTACCCGAGCAAAACCAGAGCCGTGAATTGGGGCAACGAGTGAAGGATGGCAAAGGGGTCTTGGGTGATAATGGAATAGGGTAAAACTAGGGTAGCAAGAGACTCGGGCACACTTTCCGAAAGAAGATGAGGATTCGCAGTCGACGGACGCATGGCATCCCTCTCTTCTCCAATTCTTTCCCTCAATTTGAAAACCCAGAAAACCAGAAGAAGCCCATGGAAGCACTCTTCTAGCTAAAATTTTCCTGTTTTCGTGGATAATAGGGTTGCGACGATAAAAGTTCGGCTCGTAGCTTGGCTCGGCTTAAAACGGCTCAGCTCAGCTTAAGTCGGCTCAGCTAAGCTCGGCTCAGCTAAAATATCTAAAGCTAATTTAAATATAATAGAGTTTCTCTGGCCTAGTTGAGAGAATGTTAGCCGAGCCGAGCCAATATTAGCTGAGCCGACATTAGGCAAGTTGAGATGATAATAGCCGAGCCGAGCCGAGCCGAGATAAAATAGAGCCGCGCCGAGCTCATTTTAGCGCGGATTAAAGCCGAGCAGAGTTCTAAAAATCGATAAAATTGTGAAAAAATTATAATATAAAAGTTGTTAAACTTAAAACTAAAAAATTTATTTAAATATGTATAAAATGAAAAAGTATTTTTTGTTAAATCAAGATTTTTAATTTACTCATTGTTACATTACTTATCTTTACACCAAATTTCAATAATATTAAATTAACAAATAAATAAAGTTACAGGGAATAAGATTTTTTTTAGAAAAGATAAAATGCAAATTTATATCCGCACTATTCAAAAAAACCGATTTTTTGAAGATTTTTTAAAAAACTCAGAGTTTTTAACAGATTTTAAAAAATCGGAGATTTATTGAAAAAATCGTGTTTTAAATGGGAGACTTACAAACTATGATCTTTGCATATCTTATTTTTTTCACTACATTTTTTTAACCAAATCCCAAATATTCACGATTCTATAAGTGACCTTTTTTTTGTTGGTGATCCATATTTTTTAACTGATTTTTTCCTCCGTCCTTTTTAAATAAACCGATTTATTACCAAAATTTTGATATGCCGATATTTTATTATTCCTTGGATCGCTAACTATGGCACGCACCCAGTTATTTCAAGCCAACAACGGACATTTCTTATGCTGACAATAATGCTCCTTTAGATCGTGTTTGTGGCTCGTCGACACAAAAGAAGAAACAAAACATAAAAACAAGAACATCACATAGGCGAACTTTGAGAAATTCATGCTTTATAGGTCATGGCTTCCCTAGAGAAAGTAAAACCACTTCCAACTCTCCACCAAGTGTAGGCCCAGTTAAGATTCATCGATGAACTCAAAATGGATTCACTAATCAAATTCCCTTTAAACATCACTCCTACCTCAATAGTACAACTAGTTGCCCTGACCATTCATTAATTGAACCAAGATGGCGACAAAAGCACTTCACATTTTACATGTCAATAAAAACTTTCAATGTGTCAGGTCCTTCAAATTTCACAGTTCACAATATATTAACCAAACAGAATATATCCAATGGGGGAGGGGGAGCATTCATGCTATGCGAATTTGATGTATAGCTTTGTGCCTAAAACTTGAAATCCTTCTTCTTTGCCTTCCCTTCCTTTTTCCTACATCTTGTGCTTCCTCTTATAGAGAGAGAGAGAGTGAGAGAGAGAGAGAGATGCTGGCAACTGATTGAATACCGGCCTCCAATTCCTCGTCTTCCATTTGTTCCTCCTCTTCCTCCAAGTCATCCCAATGCTTACTGTTATCAACAAGTTCCTCTTGCAATCAAAGGAAAATGCATAATGAGACAACAATGATATCGCCATCATTAAGAAAACTAAGAAAACCAAGAAAACCATAACATGAAAAGTCATTTTCCAACAAAGGAAGATTTAATTGCCCGCGCATGAAGTTTATTATAATAAAACAAAAGATTTATTCTATTAATTCAACAAACCAAGTGTAAAATGGATACAAAAAGCTTTTTGTGTGACCCGAACAACATAGCGTTATACGTGACCCCACTTCTAAACTGTTTGATTCAAAATTGATGGCTACAATTGTTCATGCCACAATGTCATGCGAAATGCCGTTTTATTTTTCATTTTTTTTTACAAAATATTTTTGGATGGCATTTTGAGTGTTCCATCATAAACTAGGGCGAACCTAAATAAAATAGATCTACTTAGATCTGATGGCTGAGATCAGGGGTCACAAATGTTATATATGTGGGTGGGGTTACATAGAAGGCTTTCCCATATGCATATCTTCATACCTCATAATTGGTTGTTCTTGTTGTTGGATACCAAAAACGTTCCCATATAGTGGGCGTCCGAACTACAGAAAAAAAATTTCACAGAAGCTGTCACAAAAGAATAAACAATTGCACAGAAGAAGAATCCATACAAAATGTTATAAAGACTACGATAGCTTGAATGCAAGAATAATAGGAAGCTTACTTCATCAACAGGAGGCTTGCCCCAACCTCTAGGATGATAACCAAAGCTAGCACCAGGTGGAATAGGAGCATTCGAGCCAGGAAATCCACTTGAAAAACTATATCACGCATTGCAGCTACATTGCTCAAGCAATCCATTTCACATGTCTACACATTACAATATGAGATCAGATTTTTTAGGACATGAACGTCCATTAATGAAGAAAAAATAGAAAAGTTTAGATACCATATACAGATTGCATTTTTTTTGCAAGTTAGCAAATGTGTATTTCACAATATAAAAGACTTTCAAAATGAGTACTACAGCATTTTTTTTGCAAGTTAGCAAATGTGTATTTCACAATATAAAAGACTTTCAAAATGAGTACTACAGCAGATGGCCAAATGCCCAGAGGCCTAAACCATGAGAAAGAGAGAGAGAGAGAGAGAGAGAGAGAGAGAGAAAAAGCGAGAGTCTTCACCATGACATCCATAATTATTTTTAATAAAAATAAAATAAAACAGAAAAGAATATGCAGCTCTCCTAATTTAACAATGCCTACTAACATAACATATCACGCCTACAATTACAAGGCAAAAAAAAAGAGCAGACATAAACCATAGGAAATGCAAGTGCGGCGTATGAAATTTTGTTTATCCTTCTTATTTTGGCGGTTGCTTTCACTGGACCAGTGCATGTAGTACTCTCCAACTAGTACATCTCTAAATAATTCTTCATTCATTTATCCCTTTGCCTTTTCTCTCCCTTGAAAATAGCCAAGAAAGGGTACTAAATAGGACACTGCAGATACACCATAAAAGGACTTTGATTAAGGTTACCGAAAAAAAAGAGGCAAAATATGAACATCACATGTTTGTAGCATACAATGCTCATAAAGAATATCATTTTCAAATAAAGATAATTTGAAAGACAAGAAAACAACACAAATGTTGTGGTATATCAAAAATGTAGTGAACGAAAATACTCTTCATAAGGAGGTATATGAAGTTGGACAGCTAACAAAGTAGCTACGAGAGTCTTGGTAGTATAGATACTTACAACGGAATCAAGGATAACTTGAGTGTCAAATATATCTAGGAAAAGCTGCTTTGAGAAAAAAAGAAAAGCATCTTGGAAATTACTGGCCACGTAGATAATCACTGCATAGATTTTGGCCTCCATCCACTGATAAGAAAAATACACAAACTAATTATTTTAATGCTTGTCTACTAGAAATGAGGGTCTCAAAATATTCAAGGAGTTCTAGCCATTTTGCTAACAGATAAAATGCATCTTTTTACTTCCAAACTATGTTAGAGGCTTTGCTTTGCTTTTTTTTTTCTGTGATTATTCCCAGAAGTAAAACCAATATTTCTTTACAAAACCTAAGATTTACTTCCAGAAATTAATACTATTTCAAAATCCATTCCCATTTTCATGAACAACAGGCAAATGATAAAGTCAACTGTAGATATTATGCAAGTTCCACAAGGAAAGAAAATACTTCGTTTTTTCTTTATTCACTCTTTCGGATTACTTATAACAAGTGTAAAACCAGACCTCTTAAACAGTTAATTAATAAAAAACAGAGACAAAATTGTACAAAAAATAAACAAAAAGGGACTGCCCACTAGACCAAGGTTACAAGATTTGTTTGGGAAGCTCCCTCTTTGGTGAGGCTATCCACGATAGCATTGGCTTCATGCCATACATGTTGGGAAGACACCTCAAGAGATTTGGTGGGCTCAAAAATATTCAAACACCAGTTTAGTCTCCAGTCTCCAGTTTTGTACATGATACATTTGTATATGTCAGTGAAGTGTATTCCCCCACGCTGGATGTGGTCCACCATGAGAGACTTTTTGCTAATCAATAACCAATCTAGAAGGTAGGTTTTGGGCCGGGCTGGGGAGATCCATACCTCGCTGGCAATGGCAGGGGAAGATCACTTGGCCAAAGCATCTCACAGAAATATTTTCTGCCAAAAAGAATCCTAATTTAGCTGGCACCTACACCATCTTGTCCCTGCCATGGTGAGGAAGGAAATTTGGATTGAGGGGTTAAAGCAGGATTATCAGGTCTCGAATTTCATCATTGGACAGTTCCATCCTAAACCTCGAATCAAACAACATGCCTAAAGAAAACTTTGTTTACATCCGAGACTTGGTCAGCTGCCATTGGGAAGATGATAGAAAGCTTAAGGCAAAGTAAATACATTTAGTAAGAATATAATGGTTTCCCTCAGCTTACAGATTCAACTCATCTTGGAACAGTAGAAACTATAATATTCATCTTGAAAAGTTTAGGCAGTATGCTATGATACAACTTGTATCCATTCAAAGCACAAAAGAACTCATCAAGTGACAACATACCTGATTGTCTCTGTGAAATGATGGAATATCATATACAAAGGTGAAAGAATTTATTTTGCAGTGAGCTCCAACTGCTGAGGCTTGGCTCCCTTTCAAGATGTGGGTTCATGAAGTACTGCAATCATCCATAATCCATTAGCTATGGACCCTTCCTTTCATAGCAATCTGTTGAAATGCTTCACCATCAAGTTAAGAGGAATGTCGAGTTTTATACTATAACCAGGTCAGTAATGGCAGAATGCTTTTTCCATGGGTTGCATTGATCCACCCTCAAATTGCTCTTGCACGATGAAAGTTCATTAAACAATTGTGTTGTAATAGTGCTAGAGGGCCCAGTGCTCAGGGGACCTTGCAGGGGCCTAGAGTTCCATACATAATCACTATTAAACTATTGAAGGCTATCTTTAATGGGAGCTCATTTGGTTTTCTAACACATTTAACATGATAAACAGACAATATTTAACATTACATGTATAGATGTATTTACTGAATACTATCAATTTACATCCCCCTTGCGCATCTATCGTCTAACTTAACTATTGCAGTTGATGATTTGGACTTGAATAATGTGTAGACTTTAGGGGGTGTTTCTTACCTTGCAATTGAGAAACATTTATGTGGTCTTGCCACAGGTTGGCAAATTCAGTTTGTCACCCAATAATTAACTAGGGAATGCATGTGAAGATAACTTTGTCAGTATTATTGGTTTCGGTAATTCACTGCATTCTTTATTTCATATTAAAATTGTGCTTGCAAACTTTACCTTAAGGTGCTGCCACACTCAACAACATAATGGACCAGGAGACAATTGCAGCCTGAGAGGTGTTGCCTTTGCAACATGCCGTCATCATCTTTGCCAATGGAAATCTTACATGAGTAATCCCCTATTCTTTAGTATACAAATACCTTTGATCCTTTACAATCTGGTTCTTGTATCTGTTGTATATGTCCTGTGAACGATACACAGATAGAGAATTAGCATTCTATGAAATCATAGGATCATTGCACACATAAGCATATGCATGGACATGTAATACAGAAATATCTGAATGTTCATTTAGAGCACTATTAAATTATACATAATTTATTGTGCACAGTTCACAGTTAATGTGAAATGTGCATAGTTCATAGTTCAAGTGAAATGAACCAGAATTTTAAGTTCCCTGTAGGAATGAATTGCTTCATTTCATGGCTGGTTTTTCCTTCTTCTTTTTATTATTATTTTTTTAAAAAAAGATTCATTTATTTCTTGCATTATTTGTTGAAGATATTTCATTTAGGAACCCCGATCTTTTCGGCAATTGGCTGGAATATATAAGAAAAAGGATATCTGTTTTGGGAGTCAATCTTCGTCCAGCGGCTAGTTGTGCCCATTTGCTGTCAGAGAAAATTAGTGACCATCAAATAAGAATCATGACCAGTTTTTGGAAGAACCTTCTTCAAAGTGTTACTTTCCTCATTGTTATGATATAGATGTAGGATTTCTATACAATATGGGGATATCCAAAGAAGGTTTCCATACAACTACATGGTTCACCAGCTGGGTAGTAGATGCAGACCGCCAATTTGATTTCTCAAAAGCAATTGATTAGAGCTTACTTATAAAAATATAGTAATTTATTACTCTTTCTACGTGAAAATGAGTTTAAATTTCCAATTTACTGCATTATATTATCGAAAAACTCTTGGTTGTCACTTGTAGTTTCAGAAAATGACTAGGTGCCCTGCTTTTTTAGGAGGTTTGAAACAGCTAAATATCCTGTAAGAGCATAGTTCTTGATTTGAAAACTAGTTGTTGTATGGTTTTTGAAATACAGCAGCCACAATTTCTTGTTAGAGCAGGATACCTAATACTAGCACTGCTACGCTCCTAGATTTTCTATCTTGTTTTGCATAATTCAAATAATGGCACTTGACTTACATGTTAACTATGGATTCTGAAGAACATCACTGCAAGGGTGTTGCTTCTCTCTGTTTCATGAAGCGGCTATAGTTCTTACTTTAAGCAATGAGTTCTTCACAAAACCATTTGTAAGATGCCCAAGATAGGTCTATGCTTTCTTCCAAATAAATTACTTTCCCTCAACAAATATTTTTGTTTCTTGAAAAATATCAAGGTGCTCTTCCATTTGGTTTAAGAAATAAGAAAGCTCCATCATCTATGTTACAAGGATATGGGTACGAGTGTCAGTGTCATACACCAATATACATGTCAGAAACGCAACTTAGCCCCTTCTAGATACAACACATTCATATATATATTCGACGGGTCGGGAGGTGGGATTTTAAGCGATGAAAGTATTTTAGTTTTTGTAGTGTTAGACATGTGTGTCACATTCTTAGTGTCTACATGAGCCCAGAACCTTGGACGCTCATCCAAGTCTTGTAGCCCATCATTTATTTAGAATGTTGGTGTTTACATTATTCTTGATAACGATTTATAGATCTTTTCTCCGTTTCTTTGTTTATTTTGGAAGTGATGATGGCAAACAACAAGGAGTTGAAAGATTGTGACAAATATGAAACTTGTAGAGAGAGAGCAAAGTTTGGATTCATGTGTAAAGTTATCATGGATATTGGGAGGCTTATGTAGACTAAAATATGCACCTTATTAACATATTGCTTGAGAATCACTTACTTGTTACAAAGCCTACTAAACATTCAAGCCTTCCTTAAATGTTTATTTAACTTCAGTTGCATTTATAGTTAGTTAACAATTAAATTTTCATTTGGATGATGAAAGTGCAAAATATATCCATGGAAGGTATTTTTTATCCTAATTATATCCACCTTTTAGCTTCCCATGCAAGGGTGTCCTCTCTCTCTCTCTCTCTCTCTCTCTCTCATACACACATACACAGATTTGGCTTAGCAAAGTGGTTAGTTATTTTTGGGTAGCAATGCGATATCCTAAGTCCTAGTTTCATTTATCTTTTATCTTATATCAAATATCCCAGGTTTCAATCTTTTCTCTTCACATTTTTTCCCCCATTATTTCAAATCACATGCTTTCAAAGCATTGTTTTTATATTTATATACATTTGAAATTTTTTTTTTTAAAAACAAACGTAGACTGTCCAACATTTTAGAAACAGATCTGAAGCGGACGCTTGTTACAGTGTTGGTAGCCATGTTTTTCTTATTATTCTTTCATATATAATTTGGAATGGAAGCTGTCAGGGAAATATTGGAATTCTACTAAGAGCCTACAAAAACAATTTTAAACACCCTCCCCAAAACCCGATGTTAAATTACCAAATCAATAGAAGGATTCAAAAACAAATCTAAAGACCACATCAAATTCCGAAATAATGAATCGACAAAAAAGCAGCTACCTGTCAAATATGTTTATGGTGTTTGTTTCAAAGAAACTTCTTGGAGCCTTTATGGCATTTGAAATGCCTCTGGTAAGAATCTTTAGGATCTCTCATCCTTGCCTGCCAGAAATAAACTTCTCATGTGGCATTTTTTTGCAATCATAGCCATATCTACAATTATAATAGTGCTACGAATATTTTCTCCTACAGATGTAATGTGACACTGTGATTAGGGCCATCTCAACCGTCCATTTAGGATGGACGGTTGGATAAGGGAAGGTATATAAGTTTTATGCTGTAGGGGAAGCATAGAAAGTTTGCCCTTATCTAATAGGAAAAGATGACAGATAGGTAAAAAAGAAAAGTGTAACTCCAAACCATGTGTCCAGGTCAAACCATTACCATTACCATCAACGTCTACTTTCATTTAATCTATCAATATCACCTCTACCAAAGGTAAAAATATTAAGAAAAAAGAAGAATAGACAAAAATGAAACTAAGGCATCCATCGATACCAATCAATCAATGTCCTATGCCGACGACCTTAGGGTGATAAATCTAGGGTTTGGAGGCAGCCTCAAATAGAGGGGACATATGTGGAGTAAAAGAAAAACGCAATTAAGGCATCCAACCCAGAAGAGATAGAAAATGGGTTTAGAGGGAAAAAATTGGATTGTCAAGAGAAAAAAAAAAGTCTCTAAGAAGAAAGTTTTCTTATAAATTGTAAATTCAGTTCTATAGTCCAAGCGTTTAGAGCATAAATTGTTGAGCATTTCTCCCAGGTCCTTCTGAAGAAATTTTAAACCCAATATACAAAGCACATGACAAGAAAGGATCAAATCAGGTGAATCATAAAAGCGTAAGAAAAATACGATGTGCTCATAGTGAAAATTCAATTATAATAGAAAAAATGGAAGACATATAACAAACAAAAACAATGAGGAAAACCTATAACAGCATAGATATAAAGAAGATTGTGGTGAGAAAACATAAAGATGCGGAGGTTAAAAACCATCTAAGCATAGGCTCTCCATTTGTTAACAAATCATATCCCAAAGTCCCTCGAGCTCTTCTCTAGTGCTAAAAAAAAAGCGTCGATCTCACAAGGTTTCGTGTCCTACCTTCTTGACCTCTACCATCTCTATAATCACCAGTTTTCGGCCAATGCACCAAACCAAATTGTTCATGGCAGGTCTCAGGTTTATAACAACTATCTTTCTAAATTGGTTTATACTTTTTTCAATCACTCGACACATAAAAAAATAAGAAAAAAAATAGAGTTAGTTAAGGATCTTAAAATATTTTCGTCCCCATAGAGGTTTAACAAGTTTGCTAAAAAAAAAAGTTCATCACATGTCTCATTTGTCCATAAGCTTCTATGTTGTGTCATGTGAAAAATCTATTAAAAATAATATTCATGAGGAAACTGCCACAATTTCCCAATGTTAAATAAATGAATGGCTTCATGCATGACAGACATTCATGGTTAATACTGAGCGATGTTATAACACTTTGCTTGGGCTAACTCGACCAAGTACAAGGCAAAGTGGACTACAGATGATATACATATGCAAGGTTCTCCATCTGTTACCAAATCAAATCCCAAATTGCCCTAAGCTCTTCTCAAGTTCTAGAAAAATGCCTCGATCTCACAAGGTTTCATGTCCTACCTCCTTGACCTCTGCCATCTTTGTTATCACCATTTTTCAGCCAAACCAAACCTCATCATTCATGGCAGGTCTCAGGTTTACAACAGATATTTCATTAAAGGGAATATCTTTCAAACTTGGATTATGCTTTTTTCAAACACTCGAACCATCAAAAAATAGAAAAATAAGAAAAAAAAAAAAGAAGTTAGTAAGGATCTTAAAATATTTTTATCCCCATAGATGTTCAACAAGTACGTAGAAAAGAAAAAAAAGAAAAAAGAAAAAATCATCACATGCCTCATTTGTTCACAAGCTTCTACGCTATGTTATGTGAATAATCCATTAAAAATAATATTCATGAGTAAACTACCAAATTTCCCAATGTTAAAGAAATGAATGGGTTCATGTATGAGCATTTACACCATGGCCATGTCTGTGTGTGTGACATTCATGGTTAATACTAACCAGTGTTATTCCACATTGCTTGGGCCTTAGAAGCAGCCCGAGTAACTCAGCCAAGTGCGAGGCTGAGTGGACTAGGTCTGTGCATGACCCAAAAGCCCCTTAAAAAAAAGATTTCTTTAAAATGCTAATAAATAAAATAAAATATTTAAACCTGAAACAAAACTAAAAACAACATGTAAGGAATCCAAATAAGCTCAAAAGACTATAACAAATTGGATTACAAAATATGGTTTAGGGTTGGAGATTCCAGAAAAATCCAACAAAAAAATTACAAAAACAGGGCATTTGACAATAAAAAGTCACAAACCATTGTAAAGCATATCCAAATTACATATACATAAATTGATCCCACAAGTTTATATAATTCTCATGTTTGTTTCGTTCTTTAATGTACCCTTGTTGTACCCTGGAACTAACGCAGGCCAAAATCTGATAGAACCAATGCCATGAACTAGAAAGAAGAATTAATAGATGTAAAATTCATGAAACCATCAAATCGAGACAGTTCAAAAAAGGGGACACAAGAGAAATGACATATAGGTGTTGTCAATACGAGTTGACCTTTGTTTTGCATGGCATCTCTTCAGGGTGTGCATCCTTGTTGAGGCGTTGTTGAACCTCATTTGTAGTGCAAAAATTTCATAGATTCACTTCTCGTGTTTCATGAATAAGTTTATTGAGTTTAGTTAGAATGCAACAAACCCAGTTGTATGGAGCAGTTTTACTCTCAAAATCCCATAAATTTCTCTCTAATACTTTATCTAGAAAGAAAAGATGGTGATGAGAGATTAGGATGCATCTAACCTTGCTATGTGTACATAAGAGAATCCATATGTGCATTGCATGTTCTTTCTTTCTAAGTTGTAATTCAGGCTAATTCTTATAAGTATGGTATGAATATCTTATCTTATAACTGATACTTGTAGGCTTAACCAGATTTGGTGATACTGAGGTAGGGTTAGAGGAAACAGAAACACCTTTAGAAATTTGTTAGAATTCCAAATATCTGAGAAACTATCTAATATGACCGGCAAAAGTAAAACTCGAGGGGTCATTGAGAATATTTGGGAATAGGGTTTTGTTTGTTTCCATACCTGCACAACACAAATGGTCTTGAGGTGAATGGGGGAATTACGAGGCAGCCTAATGTGGTCGATCTCGTAGAAGCAATTCAGCGTTGTTCCCTGCACATATATTACCACCTCACGCTGAACACTCGATACTGATAAATAAAAGAAAAAAGAAAAAAAAAATCAAGTAAGAACATTTTCTCTCACAACAAATATATAGAAACACAAATCAGAAATTACCACATCACTCGCAGTTGGAATGTTTAGTTGACAGACGCATCATTGGACAAGGCTTCTCTCCCTCCACTACTTCACGCTTACACCCCTCCTGAAATCCATTTTTAACCAATTAAATAATCGACCAATCAAAATACTCACCAATCACATTCCTCCCATTTTTAACGAAAAAGTATTCCTAAAAAATCCTCTCTCTCTCTCTCTCTTTTGTACTTTACATCAACTGAAAATCACGGTTACATTTATGCAAATCTCCGAGATTATGATTACCATTAACCTCCCTCGTGCCTCAACTCAATCCAAACACCTCCAAATCGCAGATATCAGATATCAGATATAATACCAAATGCAAAGCGACTGGTAATAATATCTCAGAAAGTGCATGTCCAACAATAGAATTGGAGGGTTATGGCCAACATTCTTACCGGCTTATCATTTCCATAGAGTTTGCACTCCCTGTAACATATCGCATAGCATTTCCATCGCAATGAGCTTCTCTATATGTTATCTCTCATTTAAATAAAAATGGTGCAGAAAAAAGGGAAACAAGATTCTTTTCTTTTCGTTTAGCACTTTAAGGCTTTGTTTGACAAAACAAAATCTGGATATTCATATTTTAGAAATATGAGTATAGCCATTACCAGTTTTCCATATATATGAACTATAAATTATTCTGAATATGCATATTTCTGAGCATGTTTGAATGTCCACCTCTATCTTAAAATTTTGTCACATTACTGTCCACCTCTATCTTAAACTTGTCACATTACTGTAAACAGAAGAGAGAGAAAGAGAAGTAGAGAGAGGAAGAGAGGAGTACTGTAGCTAATTACAGGTTCGAAAATAGAGAAGTAGCCAATAAATCTTTTTTCCTTTATGGAGAGTATAAATAATGCTACATAATTTAGTTTAGAGAGAAATGTTAATTTAGAAAGAGGGAAACATTAAAAAAGCCTGTCCCATTTACAGTACCCACTGAAATATTTGGATAGAGAGAGGAGAGAGTACCCATTCCGACTTCCTTCACCCCCAAGCCTCCCTCCAATAGGAGAGAGAGCAATTCGAGAGAGAGAAAGCAAATACCTAGGTGAAAAGTCTTGGCATACTCTATCGTTCACAAAAAAAAAAGAAGTCATGGCATACTCTGCTCAAACCTTGCTACATTCATCGTATGCTTCATTGAGGAGTTCCAAGGAAGCAGACATGGCCTTGCCAGGTTTCACATCCATAACCAAAAAAGAGCTCCTCTTTTCTCCCACTAGAGCAACTTGCGAAGTAAGTTTTAATGCCCTATGTAGCAGCCTTTCAGCAAAAAGGGTCTTCAGTCCTCCATGAGGGGTGATTGTTGAGAAACAAATGGTTTGTGGTAAGAGAGAGAAAGATGGTTTGCAAAATGTGTGGATCTATATAGGGTGAATGAAAGTTAGTCTGGGTAGTTGGACTTTGCCATAGTATAAGAGGGGGAAGAGTCCAGAAAATTGAAAGAGAAGGAAGATGGAGAGATTTTGGGGGATGGAGAGAGATTGTGAGTGGGGAAGAAGAGAGTAAAGAAAGAGGAGAGCAGTAGATGATCAGAAAAGAGGTCGGGCATGTGAAATTTGCCTATTTTTATTCCTTTGGCTCATACAGCTCGGCTCGGCTACACTTGGCTCGGCTCAGCTATACCGGTGCGGCTCGGCTCGGCTCGGCTGCACTCGGCTCGGCTCAGCTATACTTGGCTCAGCTCGGCTTAAAATAGCTCGGCTTAGCTTGTGTCGGCTTAGCGCAGTTTATATTGGCGCGGCTTGTTTGAAACTTTGAATTAAATTTTCACTGCTTTTTTCCAAAATTAACCGATAAAAGCCTACTATCTGAGCCGAGCCGATATTGTCCAAGCCAAGCTGAGCCGAGCTGAGCCGAAGTAAGCTAAGCCAAGCCGAACTAAGCCTACATAAGCCGAGCCAAGCCTATATAAGCCGAGCCGAGGTAGTGAAAAAAAATAAAATAGTCAAAATACGAAAAAAAAAAAAACCATAAACATAAATTTACGTTTCCACCATAAAATTTGTGGAAATTTGAAATTTACGAAATTCATTGAAATTTTGAAATAGCGATATAGTGGAATTTCAGTGAAATTTTAGAACATCAGGCAAATTTTGGAGTTCATTTTTTATTCCCAAATTAAATGATCTTTTTTTTTTAATTTCGGCTACAAATTGTTGTCAAAAAATCAGAAATAGACAATCTTCAAATTTTTAAAAGTTAATTAGGGTTTCTATATCTCAATTCTTTGCTTATGTGTCATCTCTTTCCTTTCTATTTTCTCTCTCAACTAGACTGTTTATTCCCTCTTTCTTCATAGCCATAGCCGAGTCGGAGTTAGCCAAGATGAGCCAAAAAGGCAATAGAGGACTAGATAAAAATTAAAATAAATACAAAAATATTTAAATATATAAAAATAGATGCGATTAGCATGTAGTTAAGCCCGCAAATGTAGAAATGCGGATGCTTCAATCTGTTTCTTATCATCAAATACGGTACTTCATTGAAAGACAAGTGCTCTTTCCCCTTAGGAGAAGAAGGAATTTATATATTATTTTATAAATAGTATTGTTACTTATTATATATTATTTTATAAATAATATTATTATTTATTATATATTAGTTTATAAATAATAATTATATATTATTTAATAAGTAATAATATATTAATATATATCTTTTCATTATATTATATTACCTAAATTATATAATACTATGAGATAACATAATTATTATATAATATATAATATAATTAATATAGATTGTGAGGCACTGAACACCTCAGCCACTATGGTAAATAGTAAAGGTGAAAGGGGATCCCCTTGGCAGAGCCCTCTCGAAGCATGAAAGTAACCTCTAGATGTGTTATTAATAAGGTCCCAAAATTAGGGTTTTGAAATACACCCTTGGATCCATCTCCACTACATGGCATTTTGGACAAAGTCTCATCAAGAATTTCCCAGTCCACATGATCATAAGATTTTTTATTACCAAGCCTGGGATTTTTGCACTACAGCGAGAATGTATGCATTCGTGTGCTAGTAGAGGCCCATCGAGAATCTGGTGTTCCTTCACAAAGGTCCCTTGAGATGATAAGATCACTTGACCAAGGACACGTGTAAGGCGAGAAGCCAGGCCCTCAAGAGAATTTTGTAGGAAGCATTAATCAGACTAATGGGTCTGAAGTCTTTATGCTCTTCTGCTCCCTCTTTCTTGCGGATCTTGGCAATGAAAGTGACATTCATCGCCCTATGGATAGTGGCCCCAGAGTGAAATTCAGAAAAGAAAGCCATGATATCAGTCCTAAGGGTACCCCAAAAGACTTCGAAGAGGGCTATGGGGAAGCTGTCAGGGTTGGGGACCCGGTCTCCATTGAGATCTTTAATGGCCTCGAGTACTTTGTCCTCTTAAAAAGGGCTTTCCAAAGAGGCTGCAGATAAGGGAGAAATAGAACAGAAGGAGAGGTCCGCCATTACTGGCCTAGGACCAGAAGGGGAAGAGAAAAGCTTGGAAAAATATTCAACAACAGCTGCCTCAATGAGATTGGGATAGTCAACAATCCAATCCCCCAACTTGAAGTGGGTAATAGAGTTCTCCCTTCTTCAACAGTTGGCTATCTTGTGGAAGTAAATTGTATTTTGGTTGTCAAGCTTGAACCATTTGACTTTGGCCCGCTGAGCCCAATAAATTTCTTCTTTCTTTAGGAAGCATTGGTAATCATGTTTGTGGATGGATCGAGAATCCAGCTCAGAAGGGGAGAGATGTCAAAGTTCTTCAATGAAGTCGCAATGTTGAATAGACCTCAAAAGGGAGTCTTTTTTGTATCATAAGTTTCCAAGGAGCTGTGAGCTCCATGATTTCAGGAAAACTTCGAGCATTTGAAGCTTTTTCTACAAGATAAAATTGGCCCACCCATTCACAAGGGGGGAGAAGGACTCCCAATGGTTACAGGTAGGAGAGGGGAAGCCGGGCTCTTAGAGCCAAGACAGCTCAAAGCGAAAAGGCTTAAGCCCTCGAGGAAGGGACTGGGTATCTAGCAGGATAGGTCTATGATTTGAGGCGGGCTTGGGAAGCACCAGAGAGTGGCTGCCAAGGAACTCATGATCCCACTCGAGGGGGGTTAGAAATCTATCTTCCTCTCAATCATTGGTGGTAAATACAAAAAATTACTCTCCAGTTTAGTACTATTACCACAAAAAGTTCTTAATATCTTAAACATCTTAAAAGAATAAAACATGAATTTTAAAATTATAAATATTATTCTTTTACCAAAGTGTCTATACATAATTAAGGTAACAGAAAAATAAGAAAAACTAACATAAAAAAGATTTCCAGATGTGAATAGGTAAATGCCTCCATGTTTGTCACCAAAAAATGACATACTTGGTGAGCCTCACCAGATTGTCTACTGGTGTGTCAGAAGCAGTAACAGATTAATCGGGTCAGAAGCGTCAACAGATTAATCGGATGTAGTGGTAGAGCCACACACCAAAACATGTCTAAAAACTGCATCTTTGATTCATCAAATCCATTCAGCTACTCACTTGTTCTATAAGCAGATTAAATACTGCCAAACTCATGAGGTGCACAATATCATCATGCATATGACAAATCAAAATGAAATGACTCCAGATCCAATGATCCCATGGGCCAAATGAAAAATTCAATAGTTATCAAGATAGAATTGGGAAGAGGAAATAAGAATTCCAACTAAAATAAAAGCTATTATGCATCTTACCAATTGCTCATCAGTTTATGATTAAATCTAACAACCAGGTTATAAATGACCAAAACAAAATTCATGTCCACAAATAGAGTCATATGATGTTGATTATTTCTTAATGTACACCTAAAATGAAATCAAATGCACATAGTTACATACCATCTTAAACATACCTATGTACACATTATTCACAAAATCCCTCTGGAAATACAAGAAGTGGATCGTTATCAAGGGCTTCAACATGTTGTTTCATTCCATGATAACAAAACTCACTAATTTAGGGTTGCCACAACACAATAAAGACACTATAATAAGCTCCATCAATTAACAATATCCTCAATTCTTTACTACAATTTCATGACCCTTGGCTAGGTATGATTGAAGTGAGAAATCAATTTTTTTATGACTTGGGTATGGACCAAGATTGGCTATATAAAACTACTGGTTCGCAACTGAAGTTTGTTAAAGTGGTTTGTGAATTTTATATACAATTATGGGATCCCCATCAGATTGGGTATACATGGCCCATGTTCAGCCACGCTATGCGGACTCCAAAAGAAAATGCTTGTACTTTTTTGTGATTGAACCATGAAAAAAAATTAGTTAACATTATCATAAAAAAAAAAAAATGGAAATTTTTTTTCAATAGGCTTTAGGCCAAATGCAATGCTCTTTGGTAATGCCAAAATCGATCTATCCTACTGTGCAATAGACTTGCTAGCCTTTAGTATCCTGACATTGCGGCTGCTAACGAGCAACATTATTTCTCTTGCTAATGCTCATTGTTTTGTTTCAATTTTCTATGTTTGGAGCGACTACTTGTCATTTTGAATTCTTTTTAGTACATACTCCATGTATAAACGCGCTGCAGGGCGGAATCGAAGGAATCCCGAAAGATAGGCACTGGTGGGGACAGGTTTGGCATGCATATTGTGTAGTGGGAACAAGAGAAGCAGCAACATATCTCTGAATGGAAAAAGTGTCACAATTCTGGTTTAGGAAGGCTAGCTAGACATAAATGTGGGCTACCTTCGAGGAACTATGTTGCGTCGTACACTCAATAGAGAGATCGAGGTGGAGATTGAAGCTGAGCGCTTGCTCTCTCTCTCAAAAAAAAAAAGATCTAAAAGATTCATCACCACCAATAAATCGCTTCAACAAATAGATTAACAAAGGTTAGTAGAATCCCATACCTTTCCATCTCACTCTGAATGGAGCAACACCATGCTTTGACATTTGTAAATATATGTATCCATTTTGTATATGGGCATGCAAGACTGAAACAGAGCGTAAAAGATACGAGAATAAACAAAACAAGTTATGGCCTATTGGGTATTCTGAGAGAGAGAAAGAGACTATTACGATCCCGGTAAATAAGGCTGAGAGCATACAAAATACAAGATTCAGAGAGAGAGAGAGTGAGAGCAAACAAAGGATAGATTAGAAAGAGAAAGGGCAATTAGGGGCATCTTACTGGTGATGAGAGAGAGAGAGAGAGAGAGAGCAACGAAAGGATAACTTAGATAAAAAAAGGGCAACTACAAGCAAAAGGAACTCATCTTCCAAAACCAAATTTTTAATAAAGGAATGAAAGCAAAAAAAAACGCATATAAAGTTTTTGCATCCACCTTGGTCATCAAGATCTTGAGTTTCAAATCGTAGCAAGTCTTGAGATTCTTCTTCCTCCTTTCAACTCTTTTGAATTCCCATAAGCTTGAGTCTGACTTTTGTAGGATATAGCGTCCCTCCCTGCAAAACAAAAAAAATGCTAATCATAAGCACTTAAAAGCATAAATGAACAAGATAATCAATTAAAAATTTAAGCATTTGAGATCCAAAATCGTCTCTGACAGCTAAGCGTTCCACTTGGCGTGGGGGCGGGGGAGAGAAAGAAGAAAATTCCACTAGAAACCACAAAATAAGGCCTAGAAACACAATTCAATTCGCTAAACCCTATAAGAACTCTAGAATCTCCATAAGATGGCATTTTCATTAAAAAAATACATATACCAAAAAAAAAAAAGGAAAAGAAAATTAAACACCAGAGAAGCCTTGAAAGCATAACTTCAACAATACATATCCTAAAAAAATACCAAAACATCCAAAGCCAAACACACAGGAAAATCATAGAGTATTACCAATATGAGGAATCGTATGAAGAACTCTTCTCATTCTCATTTTCTGTTTCAATTTAGCACAATATCAGAAGAAGAAGATAAAGGAGAAAAAATAGTAAGTATTACCAATAGCCTCCTATAACAACATCTCTCTCTCTAAATTGGGTCAAATCATTGGTGAAAAGAAAATTGAAAGGGACATGAAGTTGGGAATGTTATGACAATTCATGCCTCTCTTAAAATTAAGAAATCAAGTTGTGACAGTTGAATTCAGAAGAAATGCAGAACAAATTCAAAGTAAATTAATACAAAGATGAGAGAAAAATAAGAGAAACAAAGACGATTGAACCATTTTGCTTACGGGGTAAGTTAACGTGTGACGACATCCTGAGGCAACGAATAAATTGCTTTTTCTCCAATATCTCCCTTTCGACCCAAAGATTCTTGGAACAAATGTTTGAAAAATCCAGAAACCAGAAAACAAATCTTAGAGAGAAAAACTAAATAGAGATAAAGAACTTTTAATGGTATTTTTTGTTAAATCAAGATTTTAAATTTACTCCTATTGTAACTTTATTTTTCTTTAAACCTATTTTGAATAATATTAAATAAATAAATAATAAAGTTATAAGGAGTAAGTATTTTTTAGAAAAGATAAAATACGAATTTATATCAATACTATTAAAAAAGCAAGTTTTTGAAGACCTTTTAAAAAATTAGGATTCTTAACGGATTTAAAAAAAATCATGTTTTGAACGGAGACTTAGCAACTATGATATTTGCATAATAGCTAAATCTAACGTTGAGTTTCATTGACTTGAGCCGAGCCGAGCCGATGTTAGCCGCAACGAGCCGATATTAGCCAGTCGAGCCGATGTTAGCCAAGTCGAGCCGACGTTAGCTGAGCCAAGCCGAGACATTTTAGCGCGAAAAAGCCGAGCCGAGTTCAATAAATAGTTGGTCTAAAATCCCAAAAAGGAGAAAATCGATAAAATTATGAATAAATTATTAAAATAAAAATTATGAAAAAAAAAAATTTATTTTAAAATTTAATTTTTAAAAAAAATACGCTAAAAAAATTTAACGTGGGTAAAATGCCATCTATTTTTTAGGGTTTTATGCAATTTTCCACTTGGAGAACACCACCGAAGTACGGCAACGGCTCTCTCGCTCTCTGAAGCAACGGTTCTCTTTATATGTCAACGGCTCTCTCTATATGGCAACGTCTCTTTCTCTCTCTAAGGCAACTCTCTTTCTCTCTCTAAGGCAACACTCTTAAAAGCAACGGCTCTCTCTCTCTCTCTCGGCAACGGCTCTTTCTCTCTCAAAGGCAACGGCTCTCTCCCTCTGAGGCAACGGCTCTCTCCCTTTGCTTTGACTTGCTCAAGCGAAACACAAAAGGCCTGGCTGCAACTCCTTTCTCTCTCTCACTCAGGTTACTCTCTCTCTAAGTAGACGTCCCCATTAAGAATCTACTGATCTACTCCTCTATCTCTCTGTATCTTGTTCAGAAACCGATCCATCTCTCTCTGCATTTCTTGATCACAGAGCCAGCCAACATGCATCTTGTCAAATTTCTTCCTCCAGTTTGAACCATAAGGCTTCATTCGTCATTGATCAGAAATCCATTAATCTTTTTCTTCTTCCTCTTTTGCAATCAAGAAAATGGTGAAGGGTACTTCAAGCGAAGATGACGAGCTCAACAATGAGAGCCCACCCAAAAAGGAGTGTACTCATTTGGATCTCTGTTGCATTAGATTTTGGTTTTTCTCACAGGTGAAATGTTCAAGCATACGGTCATTTAACTTCTGTGATTTATGAGTGGCTGATGAGCAACCTCTGATTATTCTTTTAATCATCTTCAGGTTATATTGGTGAAGATAGAAATTCTCCGCTGGTAAGTTCAATTCCTTAGTGGGATGTTTATTTCATGCTCGTATTATAATTGAAAGATAGAGGGTGATTTAGTGCGTGCCTTTGATCTGGTTGCATTTTCTGGATGGAATAACACTTTAATTTGATGTGCATTATGCTAGATTCCCTGGATTGGATCCATCGGTCTCTAATCGAGTTAAGAAACAGACATGGGTATTGTCTTTTTTGTATTGTATTTGGTGAATTGCAGATTTTTAGGTAGATTGGGCATAGGCTCAAAATATTTGAATTGTTTAGGTTTTAGGTTATAGGTTATTCACTAAATTGCTTTTGTGCCTTTTCTTCTTTTTAGGCTGTGAAGTCCGATCACATAATTGATGTCATTCAGAAATTAAGTTCACCGCTCACTAAGGTACAACTTCATGTTGAAATCCATTGGCTTTTGAAAATCATATTCTTGTGCGTAGATGCAAGAGGGATGGAAAGAAAAATTAATCTCCTGTTGCTACTTTGCTAGTATAACTGCCTTAGTTTTTCATCTCTACAATGTCAAATGATGCTGCAAATATGGTAAAAATCAGGGCATGGTATCTACCATCATGACAATTCTATGCTTTATAGCTTATTTCACAAAATTTCTGCATATTATAATGGGAAGGTTATTTGGAGAAGTTGTTTAGTTATTTTTTCGTTCTTTTTAGCTAATTGAGCGCTTGTTTAGGGGGTTCCATGCACCATTTTTTGAGATAGCAGCCATCAAAACACTTGGACACCTAATCCATAAATTTACCGTCACAACTCATTCTTTCATTAACCTTTGTAATTTGAAGAGTTGCAAACTTTAGATTATAGCTATATATATATATATATATATATATATATATATATATATATATATATATATATATATATATATATATATATATATATATATATATATATATATATATATATATATATATATATGTTTGATCAAGATTATTCTTATTCATTAGCAATACAAGCAATTCATGTTATGGTGTTGATGTTTTTGTGGGCTGTCACCTGCACCAGTTAAATCTCTTTGGCATGCTTAAACACCCAGAAATGTGGGAAATGTCTGATTTTATTCTCATTTGCTTGTTTGGTTTCAGATTTTCATGCATTCCATTGTGTTGTTGAGACATATTTTCTCATTTTTATAAGATGTATATATGTAATAAATGGCTTGTTGCCATGAAATCAGTTGCATGTAGAGATTGTACACCCTTATTTGAACCAAATCTAGACTTACATGCCCTTTCTGTGGTATCAGCAGTCCAAAGAGGTTCTTTATTTTGTTTCTGAGACAGTTTGGGCCATATTATAAAAGTCACCTATTATTTTCTACAAAATTATGAATTCAAGTGAAGCCTTCGATACCCTATCCTTTGCTAGTTGGTCAGCAAACTCATTTGTGTCCCTGCTCAAATGGTTAAAAGTGGATTTGCTTGGTTAATGCAATTATACCTGTTAGGGGCTGGCATTTCTAGTTGCCCACTGGAGGACATTCTCTATCTGTATATTTTCCATTTTGGCTGTCTATTTCTGAGTCCAATCAATTGAGCCCATGTTTCAGCTTCATTTGCACCACATCTTGTAAGTGGGACTGAAATAGATCATTAGGATCTTCCCTCTGATCATGAAATGTTCCTCCCACACCAAATGGCCCTGGATTCTGTTTTGAACTGGCTTCAAGTCCAATTTACTCTGGTATGGGCCCAAGAGATAATCAAGGCTTTACTTTTAGGGAAAATATCTTTGTAGACCCTAATTTTGTATCTGATTTTCCAATAGACCCACAAATTTGAAATGTATCTAGGGGCATCAACTTTCCCAAAAATCTTTCTACTAACCCCCTAAACCCATATACCACGTTTTACACTATGTTTCCATCCCAAATAAATTTCAAAATGTCACTATTTTTTCCATTCCAGCTTTTTGCTTTTCCTTCTCCGACACTCTGTCTCTAGTTTCGCTCTTTTTCCCTCTGTGTCTCTCTCTCTAAATTTAGCAGGCAAAAGGCTTTGGCTCCCTCTCTCACGTCCTCACCCTAACTTTCTCCCCCTCAATCCCTCCCCTCCCCTCCCCTCCCCCCCCCCCCCCCCCCCCTTCTCTCTCTCTCTAAATCCAGCAGCCAAAAGGCTCTGGTTCTCTCTCACACACCCTCGCCCTAACTTTCTCCCCTCATCCCCTCCCCCCCCCCTCTCTCTCGCCCTAAATTAGGCTCTGTAGTTTTATTTGCCTGAAAATTTTTCCAATTGGGTTCTCAATCATTGAACCCCCTTAGACAATGAAAAAGGAGAGAAAGTGAGAGACGGGAAAGGCCACTCTTCTTTTTTTTTTCCATCCTAAGTTTTTGATGCTCCTCTGTTTGCGAGGATCAGAACTTTGGTGGTTGGCTACTTTTCTTTGGTTGAAATCCTAGAGTGAGAAAGCGAGATTAAGAATGAGAGTAAGGGTGGAGGGCCACCATTATTGGGTCGTTCCGGTAGTTAATTGTTTGCATATTTTCTTGATTTTTCACATTTGCGTATCCTTGTTGTAACATGCAATCAAAGCTTCGTGCTTAGAATAGGAACGAGGTAGGCTTTTCTTGGGAGGCCCTCCGGTATTCGGCCTTAGCTTTAGACTGGGTTCAACCTCCTCCTAACTCAGATGAGGGTTTTGATATGTGGCACACCTCGTGACGAAGCCCGAGCGGGGAGAAAAGCTAGAAAGAAGTTGCTGATCTATGAAGAAAGTTACAGGAAAATCAGCAGCGACACGCCTTGCTCAAGTGGTCAAATCACGACGCTTACGTGTCGGATTGACGTGAGACCAGTTCCATCGTGTGCATAAGGTCTAGGGTTATCTCTGGTCCGAACCTCATACATAATGAATGGTCGGCTCTGCTGGAGATTTTTATGAGCATCCACAAATTTGAGGAGAGTCCTTTTATGGAGGCTTTGAATCTTCATGGTATTAATCTTGGAGTAGAACAGAACCCGTTTCTCAACCAGGAGCTGTCGCTTGAGTCTAAGGATTGGCTTGCTTCTAGGGAGCAGAGGAGTTGTGATGACCAAATGACCCCACCCCAATGAGAGGTTGAGAATTAAGGAATTAGACCTCAGTGAGAGGATGAGAATTAAGGAATTAGAAACTCACAGAGGGAGAGGGAAAAAAAGGAAAGTGAGAGAGAAAGAAGGCCTGTGCCATTTTGAAATTTGTTTGGGACAGAAATGTAGAATAAAATGTGGTTCAATTGATGCCACAAGATACAATCTACATGTATGGGTATACTAGGAAATTAGGTTCTATGAAGACATTTTCCCTTACTTTTATCCTTCAGTCACCTTATGCCATGGTTTTTGGACTTTAAGATGTGACTGTTTCTAACAAATCAAATTGCCCACTGTACAACCAGTATACTCATCTTCGTGGAAAAACTCCAGCCTTGGGGCACCAAGAATGCTCATTGGCTAAATAAGTACCCTTCGAACTATGGCATCACCTATTCAAAGCCAAAATGTTCTCAAGACAAATCCCCAAATTTTGTGGTAGTTTTACCATTAATGATTAGATTGTTGACGTTCCCTTTACCTTTCTTACAAATGATACACCAGTTGGACAGTGTTATTCCACTATTTTCCAAATAATCCACTGTTAGCACCTTATTGATGCTGGCCAACCACCCAAGAACTTGAATTTTCTGAGTTACTGGATTTGTCCAAACCCCCAAAAAAGTTGTATGTACCATATAGGTGGCTGTTGAAAATTCTTTGAAAGAACTCTACAGAGGCGGTTCCTTTACTCTCAGGGATCCAATTATCTTGTTCTCCTCTCTTGGAATGTAGAAGTTTTCGAGCTCCTCCATCAGTCTATAGAAGGCTGTGTTCTCTTCAACTTTATGGCTTCTTCTTACCTTTTGGTCACAAACCATCACTTGCTCTGCTCTTTGTGCCATTTCATGCGCCAAAGCATTTGGTTTTGTGCTAGTGCAGATGATGCAGGGAATAACTGCTATTAGAGCTTGAGTGGCCAGCCATGTCCTTCCAAAACCTGGTCCTCTTTGCATTTCCCACCATTAATCTTATGAGCCATGAAACGGCAACTCACCTTATCGATTCTTTTCCATGCTCCAAATAGCCTATGGAACTTCCTTCCTAGCTTCAGAATCCAACCATTTATCTCCACCATACTTGTGACTTATAACCTTCTTCCGTAGAGGCTGATGGTATAACCTTCTTCTGTAGATGCTTTGATGGTTTGGAGAACCTCCATCACCATTTTCCAATGAGGGTGGTTGGCCTCTTTTATCTTTTGTTGCTTAGGCCTTCGGCTTGTTTGGGTTTGCACCATAGTTATCGAAATCTATCAACCGATCTCGCACTTCTGGTTTCGAAACCCGATTCCACATTTTTGTTAAGGAATCTCCACGAAAACTGTTTTTCGGAACCAAGGAAACTCGATTCTTTAATTTCGGAATCTCGATTCAACACATCTTTAGAAACCGTTTTTCGGAACTAAGGAAACTCGATTCAACACATCTTTAGAAACTATTTTTCGGAACCAAGGAAACTCGATTCCTTAATTTCAGAATATCGATCCAACACATCTTTAGAAACTTGAACCCATTAATTGTGGGTAGACGTTCCCAAATATATCGAATCTGGATTTTGGCGAGGATTAAGTCTTTGATTCCACGTCAATTGATACACCAATTTAAAGTACATAATGTCCAATGTCTATGATGGTTGTGCACTTCTTAAAGGAAATTGGAGTAGAAATCTTCCTTCGAATGCTTCTAGTTAGTGGTTTAAAAAAAGGATCGGTGCGCCAGATTGGGCACTCCGAAAACCCATTCGGATCTGTGAATTGGCGATCCGGATCGGGAATCGTCCGAATCGGTCGGATTAAGCTTTAAAAAAATCCAAAAAAATTATTTAATTTCATTATAAATATTGTTTTTTAGGAATCCACTAAAAATTGGGGGTACTGCATTATTAACTTTCATTTTTTTTCATCAATTTGCGAATATTGAGATGTTATTTCCTTATATGAACTTATGTTAACCATTAAATTTACACCATACAAAAGGAAAATCATAAAATTATCATTAAAAAGGTATATAATAATACATGGATTAAAATAAATAGTGAATTAAATCGATGAAAAAATGGCCACTAAAATCTCGAATTGACAGAAAACTCTAATCTGCCAAAAAAAACCCCAAATTATTACAACCAAATTAACTATAATATTATATATTGAAATTGAAATTGTTGGTTTATATTTTATAATTATTTTATTGTACAAATAATAACAAATCCAAAAAAATAAAAATATGTTATGCTACATTGTTTTGTGCTACATTTTTTATTTTATTTTTTGACAATATTATATTACCTTTTAATTCTTGTTGTATTGCATTTTGTTTTTTTGACAAAAAAAAATAAAAATAAAATTGTAGTACATTTTTTTTTAAAAACCTTTTATTTTTTATTTTTTCCTTTTATTTTATTTTCTTTTTTTATACATTTTTATTTTTGAAAAACCTTTTATTTTTTATTTTTTCCTTTTACTTTATTTTGTTTCTTGTTGAGGACAAAAAAGGGGATTTTTTTTTAAAACCTTTTATTTTTTATTTTTTTCCTTTTACTTTATTTTATTTTACTTTATTTTGTTTCTAAAGGACAAAGTTTTTTTTTCAAAAAAGGAGTTTATTTTATTTTACTTTATTTTATCGTACTTTATTTTATTTTTTATTATGTTTTTCCTTTAACGTTATTTTGTTTCTTGTAGAGGACAAAAGAAGATGTTTTTTTTTGTTTTAAAAAACGTTTTATCTTTTTTTTTTTTTTCCTTTGAGTTTATTTTATTTTACTTTATTTTGTTCTAGAGGACAAAAAAGGATGGCGCTCAAGGGGCTCGAGCCCGAGACGTCGAAGGAGATGTTGAGAGTCATAACCAACTGCACAGATAATAGTAGTGTGCATTTAATGACCGTATAAACCTTATAACCAATGGTTTAAAAACCGGATCGATGACCCGGATAGGGCTTTTCAAAAACCGATCCGGATCGGCGAATCGGCGATCCGGATCGGAATCGGGTGAATCGGTCAGAATAAAGCTTCAAAAAAATCCGAAAAAATTATTAAAATTCATTATAAATATTGGTTTTTAGGAATTCAATAAAAAATGAGGGTACTCCATTAAGAATTTTCATGTTTTTGAATGAATATGCGAATATTGATATGTTCTTTCCCTGCATGAACCGCCATTCAGCATTTAATTTACAGTATTTCGTGCTCATCCCTACACTGTTGCTGTTGGGACTCGATATGTGAATAATATGGCTGGGATAGGGTGGCCTCAGAATCATCATCTCTCTCGTTTTCTCTTTGAATAATATGGATTAAAAAAAAAAAAAAACAAATTTTCAAAAAAATCTATCATGGATTAAAAAAAAAATCACAAATTTTCAAAAAATTCTATCATGGATTACAAAAAAAAATTCGATCATGGATTAAACAAAAAAATCACAAATTTTCAAAAAATTCAATCATGGATTACATAAAATTCGATCATGGATTACAAAAAAAAACAAACAAAAAAAACAAAAAATTCAATCGTGGATTACAAAAAAAGAAAAAAATAGTTCGATCATGGATTACAAAAAATTCAATCATGGATTACAAAAAACTCTATCATGGGTTACAAAAAAAGCAAAAAACAAAAAATTCAATCATGGATTAAAAAAAAACAAACAAACATTTCAATCATGGATTACAAAAAAAAAACAAACATTTCGATCATATATTACAAAACATTCGATCATGGATTACAAAAAATTCTATCATGGGTTACAAAAAAAAAAAAAAAAACAAAAAAATCGATCATGGATTACAAGAAAAGAAAACAAACATTTCGATCATGGATTACAAAAAATTCTATTATGGGTTACAAAAAACCAAAAAATTCGATCATGGATTACAAAAAAAATCTATCATGGATTACCAAAAAAAAAAAAAAATAAAAAAAAAAAATAAATAAATAAATAAATTCCGTACGGAATCGCCGATTCACTGTTCGGACTCGCCGATCCCGTACAGTGAATCGGCGATTCACTGTACAGAATCGTCCGGTTCTCTCTAGAACCGGACGATTTCCGATTTTCGGGCGATCCGGTTCCTTTTTCACTATTTCCGAGTCGAACCGGGCGAGTCCGGTTCGACTCGGCGTTTTTTAAAACGCTGCTTATAACCATTTTTCGTGCATGTGGGAATTATCCCACATCGAAGATTTAACCTGTGTTTATATCATATAAATCCTTCTAGCGGTGCAATACCATGTGCTTTGGTTGCGTAGCTGGTTGCTCAGCAGGGCAGTGACCCGTGTGCGCCTAACCCGTGGCGTCAAGTATGCGCTTAAATTTTTTTAAAATTTCAAACTTGTCCCTAACAGTTGAAATTGCCGAGACACTGTAGCAATTCGACGAGTTATCGCTACGAACCGCTTGGTTCTCTCTAGACACTGGCGGTTCTTCGTGTTTTGCTGGTACCGGCACGGGGGGGCCGATTCCTGTGTCGAATCGAGCGAGTCTAGTTCAACTTGGCGACTTTTCAAGCACTGCTTCTAGTAGTTGCAGGGTTTCATTATTTTACTTATGCCACCTTGGACAACCTTTACTTTAAATTTAAAATATAACTGGTAAATACAATCCATACAATTAAAAGAAAAACCATGGTGTAGACATAATCCTATTTTGTCTTTATAATAATGAAGTCAAAATCACAATTTAGAAATACTTGTCTTTTGTATATAGTGACTGTGAGTTCAATAGTCAACACAATCACTTTAAAATTTGGGAAACTTTTTAATAAAAGACATCCAATATATGTTCTAAAGTTGATAAGGCTCAAGATATGCTTGTGGCTTCCTTCTCCATAAAAATGAAATCTCGATTCCTGGTAGCGTTTGTCAAACGCACTCCATAGTCCCTATTATTGTAAATCTCGATCTCAAACTGGCATGGATCTTTGATCCATATACTTCAGAAACTTGATTCCAAATATGTTAGAATCATGATTCGAAACAACAAGATATCTTTGTTCCACATATGTCAGAAACTTGATTCCATAGATGTCAAAAACTTGGATCTATTCCAATTCCTAAAACAATTCGGGTTCTTAGGTGTTTCTAACAACTATCGTTTGCACACTCTTTCCCATTTGGCCGAGTGAGCCCTTTGCTTTTGATGACCTATTCTACAACAACTTCCTCATCAATCTTGTTGGTGACTGTAAATTGGAAGGTTAGATAGTATTGATTATATTTGAGTGATTCTTCCTCCAAGAGGTAGGAACCTACTCTTCCATGAGTTGAGTTTTTTACATATTCTCTGTAGCATATCATCCCACAATGACTTTGGTGGCTTACATTGCACAAAAGGAAAGCCCCAGGTATTTGTTTGGAAGTGCTTCAATGTCGTACCTCTCCCTATTTGCCAACTTCACCAGTTCATCCTGCAGGACCAGAATTCCCAGAAGTTTCAAATTTGGGAAACTTTTTCGGGCTGGATAACACTTCAAATCGCCTCATGAACAACCATTTCTGATACCCTCAGCATACACAGAATAAGTGTATGCTCTGCATGTTGCAGATGAGACATCATGGAACCTCGAGGAGCAAAGTCCGGCCTCATGGACTCCCTTGGGGATGCAACTAAGTTTTTGCAACAATAGTAAGGACCAAGTTTGAGAGGGCCCCCTTTTCTTGGCCCCCTAAATGAAGACCTTGAACCCTTTGGTGATCTGTTTATCAATATTGAGTATCGGTGTACCCCATGTCCAACTTCGCCATTTCTCTTCAATGCCCATGTGCTTCATATTGTCTTTCAAGAACCCCAAGCTACATGGTTGCATGCTTTTGTGATGGTAGTGAATATTAAGTGCCACAATCCTGAAGTGATTTCAAAAGAATTCCACCTTCTCTATATAAATCTAGTTTTTGTAGTGCAAGAGCTCGACCCCATGCAGTTTGACGACGGCAAAGCTCAATATCTTTCCTAGCTATCAAATGGGAACATTTAGGATAGGTTCGTACTTTATTCTGCTATGTTTTTAGATAAGAAAATTTGGTGCATGTTGCAACTGCTAAGAGGGGAATGGGTCGGGAGTCCATCTTTATAGGGTTATTCCACTGAATTGATGCCTTGCCATCTCTCATGATATATTTAAAATATCTTATGACTATTTTTAAATTTGGGTTTAATGCTAATTGTCGAGGGTATTGTTAACTTCATAAAAGAAATGCTAATTGTCAAGGGTTATTGCCTCAATGTCATTAGAAGGCCACACATAGAATAGCCACCCCCTTGGCATGTAGCCATGATATTTGAGGAGAGTTTTGGCATTTGTACTTCTAGATGTGTCATTTTTTTAGCATGTGCATTTTGAGGCCAATTAAGATGCTGATGCATTAGCTAATGTGGTGTACACCATCATGATATCCTTGCAATAAGAGTTATGCCCTCAGCATGATACCATCTTGGCATCCCTCAATGGATGCTGTTTTCTCTACCATCCAAAATTTTAATAAATGTTAATTTTCAAGTGAAATGCAATAGATAGGCCTAAGTAAAATATTGATATAAGTATACATATATATCTTTATGCACATACCCTCACATATATGCTATGTATGATTCCGAATATCATGTATAGGTAGCAATGTGCAGATAAATTCTCATAGATGTTGAGCCATATACTCCCTCTCTTTAATCATGTCTGTTTTCTATCCACATCTAGGAGCCATAGGTGGTTGTGTAAGTTAAGGTTGGGTTGAGCAGGTAAGAATACCTGATGGACAATGCCTTGGGCCAGTAGGTTGGGTTAGTGCGTGTAGGCTTTTAATGTGGTGGCAGCTCTTAATGGGTTTCTCTTTAAAAGTATAGCTCTATTTGAATCCTTGTTTTTTTTTTTGTTTTTTGTTTATTCTATATAATAGTAGTGTTTTGCAGACAAGGCTACAATCATGGCTACATGCCAAAGGGGTGGCTATTCTATGTGTGGCCTTCTAATGACATTGAGGCAATAACCCTTGCCATCTCTCATGATATATTTAAAATATCTTATGACTATTTTTAAATTTGTGTTTAATGCTAATTGTCGAGGGTATTGTTAACTTCATAAAAGAAATGCTAATTGTCAAGGGTTATTGCCTCAATGTCATTAGAAGGCCACACATAGAATAGCCACCCCCTTGGCATGTAGCCATGATATTTGAGGAGAGTTTTGGCATTTGTACTTCTAGATGTGTCATTTTTTTAGCATGTGCATTTTGAGGCCAATTAAGATGCTGATGCATTAGCTAATGTGGTGTACACCATCATGATATCCTTGCAATAAGAGTTATGCCCTCAGCATGATACCATCTTGGCATCCCTCAATGGATGCTGTTTTCTCTACCATCCAAAATTTTAATAAATGTTAATTTTCAAGTGAAATGCAATAGATATGCCTAAGTAAAATATTGATATAAGCATACATATATATCTTTATGCACATACCCTCACATATATGCTATGTATGATTCCGAATATCATGTATAGGTAGCAATGTGCAGATAAATTCTCATAGATGTTGAGCCATATACTCCCTCTCTTTAATCATGTCTGTTTTCTATCCACATCTAGGAGCCATAGGTGGTTGTGTAAGTTAAGGTTAGGTTGAGCAGGTAAGAATACCTGATGGACAATGCCTTGGGCCAGTAGGTTGGGTGAGTGCGTGTAGGCTTTTAATGTGGTGGCAGCTCTTAATGGGTTTCTCTTTAAAAGTATAGCTCTATTTGAATCCTTGTTTTTTTTTTTGTTTTTTGTTTATTCTATATAATAGTAGTGTTTTGCAGACAAGGCTACAATCATGGCTACATGCCAAGGGGGTGGCTATTCTATGTGTGGCCTTCTAATGACATTGAGGCAATAACCCTTGCCATCTCTCATGATATATTTAAAATATCTTATGACTATTTTTTAAATTTGTGTTTAATGCTAATTGTCGAGGGTATTGTTAACTTCATAAAAGAAATGCTAATTGTCAAGGGTTATTGCGTCAATATCATTAGAAGGCCACACATAGAATAGCCACCCCCCTTGGCATGTAGCCATGATATTTGAGGAGAGTTTTGGCATTTGTACTTCTAGATGTGTCATTTTTTTAGCATGTGCATTTTGAGGCCAATTAAGATGCTGATGCATTAGCTAATGTGGTGTACACCATCATGATATCCTTGCAATAAGAGTTATGCCCTCAGCATGATACCATCTTGGCATCCCTCAATGGATGCTGTTTTCTCTACCATCCAAAATTTTAATAAATGTTAATTTTCAAGTGAAATGCAATAGATATGCCTAAGTAAAATATTGATATAAGTATACATATATATCTTTATGCACATACCCTCACATATATGCTATGTATGATTCCGAATATCATGTATAGGTAGCAATGTGCAGATAAATTCTCATAGATGTTGAGCCATATACTCCCTCTCTTTAATCATGTCTTTTTTCTATCCACATCTAGGAGCCATAGGTGGTTGTGTAAGTTAAGGTTGGGTTAAGCAGGTAAGAATACCTGATGGACAATGCCTTGGGCCAGTAGGTTGGGTGAGTGCGTGTAGGCTTTTACTGTGGTGGCAGCTCTTAATGGGTTTCTCTTTAAAAGTATAGCTCTATTTGAATCCTTGTTTTTTTTTTTGTTTTTTGTTTATTCTATATAATAGTAGTGTTTGGCAGACAAGGCTACAATCATGGCTACATGCCAAGGGGGTGGCTATTCTATGTGTGGCCTTCTATTGACATTGAGGCAATAACCCTTGCCATCTCTCATGATATATTTAAAATATCTTATGACTATTTTTAAATTTGTGTTTAATGCTAATTGTCGAGGGTATTGTTAACTTCATAAAAGAAATGCTAATTGTCAAGGGTTATTGCCTCAATGTCATTAGAAGGCCACACATAGAATAGCCACCCCCTTGGCATATAGCTAGATATTTGAGGAGAGTTTTGGCATTTGTACTTCTAGATGTGTCATTTTTTTAGCATGTGCATTTTGAGGCCAATTAAGATGCTGATGCATTAGCTAATGTGGTGTACACCATCATGATATCCTTGCAATAAGAGTTATTCCCTCAGCATGATACCATCTTGGCATCCCTCAATGGATGCTGTTTTCTCTACCATCCAAAATTTTAATAAATGTTAATTTTCAAGTGAAATGCAATAGATATGCCTAAGTAAAATATTGATATAAGTATACATATATATCTTTATGCACATACCCTCACATATATGCTATGTATGATTCCGAATATCATGTATAGGTAGCAATGTGCAAGTAAATTCTCATAGATGTTGAGCCATATACTCCCTCTCTTTAATCATGTCTGTTTTCTATCCACATCTAGGAGCCATAGGTGGTTGTGTAAGTTAAGGTTGGGTTGAGCAGGTAAGAATACCTGATGGACAATGCCTTGGGCCAGTAGGTTGGGTGAGTGCGTGTAGGCTTTTAATGTGGTGGCAGCTCTTAATGGGTTTCTCTTTAAAAGTATAGCTCTATTTGAATTTTTGTTTTTTTTTTTTGTTTTTGTTTATTCTATATAATAGTATTGTTTTGCAGACAAGGCTACAATCATGGCTACATGCCAAGGGGGTGGTTATTCTATGTGTGGCCTTCTAATGACATTGAGGCAATAACCCTTGCCATCTCTCATGATATATTTAAAATATCTTATGACTAGTTTTAAATTTGTGTTTAATGCTAATTGTCGAGGGTATTGTTAACTTCATAAAAGAAATGCTAATTGTCAAGAGTTATTGCCTCAATTTCATTAGAAGGCCACAGATAGAATAGCCACCCCCTTGGCATGTAGCCATGATATTTGAGGAGAGTTTTGGCATTTGTATATCTAGATGTGTCATTTTTTTAGCATGTGCATTTTGAGGCCAATTAAGATGCTGATGCATTAGCTAATGTGGTGTACACCATCATGATATCCTTGCAATAAGAGTTATGCCCTCAGCACGATACCATCTTGGCATCGCTCAATGGATGCTGTTTTCTCTACCATCCAAAATTTTAATAAATGTTAATTTTCAAGTGAAATGCAATAGATATGCCTAAGTAAAATATTGATATAAAATATTGATATAAGCATACATATATATCTTTATGCACATACCCTCACATATATGCTATGTATGATTCTGAATATCATGTATAGGTAGCAATGTGCAGATAAATTCTCATAGATGTTGAGCCATATACTCCCTCTCTTTAATCATGTCTGTTTTCTATCCACATCTAGGAGCCATAGGTGGTTGTGTAAGTTAAGGTTGGGTTGAGCAGGTAAGAATACCTGATGGACAATGCCTTGGGCCAGTAGGTTGGGTGAGTGCGTGTAGGCTTTTAATGTGGTGGCAGCTCTTAATGGGTTTCTCTTTAAAAGTATAGCTCTATTTGAATCCTTGTTTTTTTTTTTTTTTTTGTTTATTCTATATAATAGTAGTGTTTTGCAGGCAAGGCTACAATCATGGCTACATGCCAAGGGGGTGGCTATTCTATGTGTGGCCTTCTAATGACATTGAGGCAGTAACCCTTGCCATCTCTCATGATATATTTAAAATATCTTATGACTATTTTTAAATTTGTGTTTAATGCTAATTGTCGAGGGTATTGTTAACTTCATAAAAGAAATGCTAATTGTCAAGGGTTATTGCCTCAATGTCATTAGAAGGCCACACATAGAATAGCCACCCCCTTGGCACGTAGCCATGATATTTGAGGAGAGTTTTGGCATTTGTACTTCTAGATGTGTCATTTTTTTAGCATGTGCATTTTGAGGCCAATTAAGATGCTGATGCATTAGCTAATGTGGTGTACACCATCATGATATCCTTGCGATAAGAGTTATGCCCTCAGCACGATACCATCTTGGCATCGCTCAATGGATGCTGTTTTCTCTACCATCCAAAATTTTAATAAATGTTAATTTTCATGTGAAATGCAATAGATATGCCTAAGTAAAATATTGATATAAAATATTGATATAAGCATACATATATATCTTTATGCACATACCCTCACATATATGCTATGTATGATTCCGAATATCATGTATAGGTAGCAATGTGCAGATAAATTCTCATAGATGTTGAGCCATATACTCCCTCTCTTTAATCATGTCTGTTTTCTATCCACATCTAGGAGCCATAGGTGGTTGTGTAAGTTAAGGTTTGGTTGAGCAGGTAAGAATACCTGATGGACAATGCCTTGGGCCAGTAGGTTGGGTGAGTGCGTGTAAGCTTTTAATGTGGTGGCAGCTCTTAATGGGTTTCTCTTTAAAAGTATAGCTCTATTTGAATCCTTGTTTTTTTTTTGTTTTTTGTTTATTCTATATAATAGTAGTGTTTTGCAGACAAGGCTACAATCATGGCTACATGCCAAGGGGGTGGCTATTCTATGTGTGGCCTTCTAATGACATTGAGGCAATAACCCTTGCCATCTCTCATGATATATTTAAAATATCTTATGACTATTTTTAAATTTGTGTTTAATGCTAATTGTCGAGGGTATTGTTAACTTCATAAAAGAAATGCTAATTGTCAAGGGTTATTGCCTCAATGTAATTAGAAGGCCACACATAGAATAGCCACCCCCTTGGCATGTAGCCATGATATTTGAGGAGAGTTTTGGCATTTGTATATCTAGATGTGTCATTTTTTTAGCATGTGCATTTTGAGGCCAATTAAGATGCTGATGCATTAGCTAATGTGGTGTACACCATCATGATATCCTTGCAATAAGAGTTATGCCCTCAGCATGATACCATCTTGGCATCCCTCAATGGATGTTGTTTTCTCTACCATCCAAAATTTTAATAAATGTTAATTTTCAAGTGAAATGCAATAGATATGCCTAAGTAAAATATTGATATAAGTATACATATATATCTTATGCACATACCCTCACATATATGCTATGTATGATTCCGAATATCATGTATAGGTAGCAATGTGCAGATAAATTCTCATAGATGTTGAGCCATATACTCCCTCTCTTTAATCATGTCTGTTTTCTAACCACATCTAGGAGCCATAGGTGGTTGTGTAAGTTAAGGTTGGGTTGAGCAGGTAAGAATACCTGATGGACAATGCCTTGGGCCAGTAGGTTGGGTGAGTGCGTGTAGGCTTTTAATGTGGTGGCAGCTCTTAATGGGTTTCTCTTTAAAAGTATAGCTCTATTTGAATCCTTGTCTTTTTTTTTGTTTTTTGTTTATTCTATATAATAGTAGTGTTTTGCAGACAAGGCTACAATCATGGCTACATGCCAAGGGGGTGGCTATTCTATGTTTGGCCTTCTATTGACATTGAGGCAATAACCCTTGCCATCTCTCATGATATATTTAAAATATCTTATGACTATTTTTAAATTTGTGTTTAATGCTAATTGTCGAGGGTATTGTTAACTTCATAAAAGAAATGCTAATTGTCAAGGGTTATTGCCTCAATGTCATTAGAAGGCCACACATAGAATAGCCACCCCCTTGGCATGTAGCCATGATATTTGAGGAGAGTTTTGGCATTTGTACTTCTAGATATGTCATTTTTTTAGCATGTGCATTTTGAGGCCAATTAAGATGCTGATGCATTAGCTAATGTGGTGTACACCATCATGATATCCTTGCAATAAGAGTTATTCCCTCAGCATGATACCATCTTGGCATCCCTCAATGGATGCTGTTTTCTCTACCATCCAAAATTTTAATAAATGTTAATTTTCAAGTGAAATGCAATAGATATGCCTAAGTAAAATATTGATATAAGTATACATATATATCTTTATGCACATACCCTCACATATATGCTATGTATGATTCCGAATATCATGTATAGGTAGCAATGTGCAGATAAATTCTCATAGATGTTGAGCCATATACTCCCTCTCTTTAATCATGTCTGTTTTCTATCCACATCTAGGAGCCATAGGTGGTTGTGTAAGTTAAGGTTGGGTTGAGCAGGTAAGAATACCTGATGGACAATGCCTTGGGCCAGTAGGTTGGGTGAGTGCGTGTAGGCTTTTAATGTGGTGGCAGCTCTTAATGGGTTTCTCTTTAAAAGTATAGCTCTATTTGAATCCTTGTTTTTTTTTTTGTTTTTTGTTCATTCTATATAATAGTAGTGTTTTGCAAACAAGGCTACAATCATGGCTACATGCCAAGGGGGTGGCTATTCTATGTTTGGCCTTCTAATGACATTGAGGCAATAACCCTTGCCATCTCTCATGATATATTTAAAATATCTTATGACTATTTTTAAATTTGTGTTTAATGCTAATTGTCGAGGGTATTGTTAACTTCATAAAAGAAATGCTAATTGTCAAGGGTTATTGCCTCAATGTCATTAGAAGGCCACACATAGAATAGCCACCCCCTTGGCATGTAGCCATGATATTTGAGGAGAGTTTTGGCATTTGTACTTCTAGATGTGTCATTTTTTTAGCATGTGCATTTTGAGGCCAATTAAGACGCTGATGCATTAGCTAATGTGGTGTACACCATCATGATATCCTTGCAATAAGAGTTATTCCCTCAGCATGATACCATCTTGGCATCCCTCAATGGATGCTGTTTTCTCTACCATCTGAAATTTTAATAAATGTTAATTTTCAAGTGAAATGCAATAGATATGCCTAAGTAAAATATTGATATAAGCATACATATATATCTTTATGCACATACCCTCACTTATATGCTATGTATGATTCCGAATATCATGTATAGGTAGCAATGTGCAGATAAATTCTCATAGATGTTGAGCCATATACTCCCTCTCTTTAATCATGTCTGTTTTCTATCCACATCTAGGAGCCATAGGTGGTTGTGTAAGTTAAGGTTGGGTTGAGCAGGTAAGAATACCTGATGGACAATGCCTTGGGCCAGTAGGTTGGGTGAGTGCATGTAGGCTTTTAACGTGGTGGCAGCTCTTAATGGGTTTCTCTTTAAAAGTATAGCTCTATTTGAATCCTTGTTTTTTTTTTTAATTTTTTGTTTATTCTATATAATAGTAGTGTTTTGCAAACAAGGCTACAATCATGGCTACATGCCAAGGGGGTGGCTATTCTATGTGTGGCCTTCTAATGACATTGAGGCAATAACCCTTTCCATCTCTCATGATATATTTAAAATATCTTATGACTATTTTTAAATTTGTGTTTAATGCTAATTGTCGAGGGTATTGTTAACTTCATAAAAGAAATGCTAATTGTCAAGGGTTATTGCCTCAATGTCATTAGAAGGCCACACATAGAATAGCCACCCCCTTGGCATGTAGCCATGATATTTGAGGAGAGTTTTGGCATTTGTACTTCTAGATGTGTCATTTTTTTAGCATGTGCATTTTGAGGCCAATTAAGATGCTGATGCATTAGCTAATGTGGTGTACACCATCATGATATCCTTGCAATAAGTGTTATGCCCTCAGCATGATACCATCTTGGCATCCCTCAATGGATGCTGTTTTCTCTACCATCCAAAATTTTAATAAATGTTAATTTTCAAGTGAAATGCAATAGATATGCCTAAGTAAAATATTGATATAAGTATACATATATATATCTTTATGCACGTACCCTCACATATATGCTATGTATGATTCCGAATATCATGTATAGGTAGCAATGTGCAGATAAATTCTCATAGATGTTGAGCCATATACTCCCTCTCTTTAATCATGTCTGTTTTCTAACCACATCTAGGAGCCATAGGTGGTTGTGTAAGTTAAGGTTGGGTTGAGCAGGTAAGAATACCTGATGGACAATGCCTTGGGCCAGTAGGTTGGGTGAGTGCGTGTAGGCTTTTAATGTGGTGGCAGCTCATAATGGGTTTCTCTTTAAAAGTATAGCTCTATTTGAATCCTTGTTTTTTTTTTAATTTTTTGTTTATTCTATATAATAGTAGTGTTTGTTGACAAGGCTACAATTATGGATAGTCTTCATTTGTAGGTAATTTCATCTACCATTTTGAAGTGTGAGAAGTTCAAAGCAGCTCAGTTCAAAGATAATGAACCATATTTTGGGCCAAATGAATTGGGCACCAATTTACTTTTGGAAGGTTGGAGACCTTTTTCGATGGGATATAAGAGAAGGTGATTGCATCTTTCTGAAAGCCTCTATCTTGCATAGTATTTTATGAAAACTTATAATTTTACACTACTAGATCTATAAATGGGAAACTTTGCGTAGGTACATACAATTAAATGATTTGATTGTTAAAAATCAATTTTCCTTCTTGTATATGTTATGCCATGCCATTCATAAGTTTGATTGTTCTTTTGCATCCCGGCTTCATGAAGATGACTTTATTTTGCATCAAAATTCTTTTAAGAAGATTTCTTTTTCATGGGGCTTGAATTTCCTTTAAGATGCTAAGTAGCATCTTCATGTTCATAATTTAAATGGTTCTTTTGGAATATTGTTTCATCATCCCAGAATTAGCACCTCGTATTTAGAATCATTTCTTGAAGTTTTTTTGTTGCTTAATTGGTCTAACTGATTCCAAATATTGGTTATGCATTCGAGGTTTCTTTCTTACCTTCCCAGCTTCAGTCCCCCTGTATTCCATGCAGCTGGAACTAGTTTCATCATCTTTCGTAGATACACAACTTACAAGCTCGAGGCCTAGCTTCTTCTAAAACTCTGACCCCATTTTTTCTTTGGAAAAAAGAGAAAGAACAAAAAAAAAAAAAAAAAAAAAAAAAAACTGTATGATTTCTCTCCTTTTTCCTTCAATGTGACTTCCTCATCTGCAATTTTTTCTTTAACTCCAGACAAGCTCCCATAAATGGTCTCGAATCCTACAATTGGATTCTACCGACTACATAATGTGGAAGAGTCAAAGTTTTCCTATCTCACATTTAAAAATGACAAAGTTTGCATGTTACATGATTCTACCATAATTGGGTACTTTTAATTCTATTTTCAACTTTTTTGTTAACTATTAAAAATGATAAAAATATAAAATTGCTTGCAAGTCTTGCTTGGGGAGAAGCACCATATATCTCAAACCAAAAATTAGTTACACTTTTGTTAAATTCTAGGCAAATATTTTAAATATTTTTGGAATAATATATTATTTATTTTATTTTTCATTAGGTTGGGCCTGGGTATCTGTCGACCCGAATCCCAAACCCTCAACGTCACCAAGCTTAGAGGACCACAATATCTACCTAAACCTCTGAGAAATAAAATATATTTTTAGGACCAAAGACATAATGGAATACAATTCACTCATTTATTTTAAAAAGGATTGTATACTATACCATCATTTGCTTTTAATATAAGGAGGCTGTGATTACTCATAGCCTTGTAAAATCATAATTTTTAAAATATTTGAAAATTTTGGTCTTGGAATTTGTGCCCAATCAATGATACATCTTCAACTGCCCGATTTTACATCTCATAATTAATAATGACTGTGGCCCCTTATTCCAAAAGTAAATGATCTTATTTTTTGTATTTTTGTTTTAAGAACTTATTTTTAATTTGGTATTTTTATCCAACATTGTAAAAAGAGTAATGATGTTATGAGACCCTCCTGCACCTGTATAAGTAGGGTTTCAAAAGATCACTATTAAATTTTGACAAAGATATCTAAAAAATCCATACACCCAAGTCCCACACCCATGTTATAATTTTTCTAAAAATCTGTGTCAAAATTTAATGGTGATATCTTAGAGTCCTATTCACATGAATGTGAGAGGGCCTCATAGTAGTATTTCTCTTGTAAAAAAGGGCTTTATATTGGCTGCTTCTTTTCAAGTAGACCGTGGATGGGTGGTGTATAAAATATTGTATACCACAAGAAGATGAACCACACTTTCCACTTGATAATCAGTGGAGGTTAATTACAGTTCTTGATGACGTACATTCTACTCGATAACATAAAATCGCCACCATTGATCATCAGGAGTAGATGCAGACCTAATGTCATTCTCTATCGGTGTATCCAGTGTTAGGAAGTGCGACTTGGATCGAGTCATCGGTTTTGGCCTGAGCCGATTACTTAGGTTGAGTCTAAGTAACTCGAACAGCAAAAAAAAGTTTAAAGAATTACAAAAAATAAAAAAAATAGAAAATGTATTGTAAAGTAAGATTATGCAAAACACTTCAAAATGACAGTTAAAAAAATAGTAAACAAATAGATTTTATAAAATCGATGAGGGGTATTTTCAAAATAATTTAGAAAAGATAGGAAAATATAAAAATAAATATTTATGGCCAAAATACTTTGCAATCATTGCCAAAATGATAAAAAACATAAAACTTGACAAATCCCAAATAAATTATTTATTTTTTATAATATGTTTTTTTCATATCCCCCAAGTTGGACATCCAACCCGGCAAATCTCAAGCTCGGCAGGGCCTGAGCCTAAGTAACTCAGCCAAGTAGAAACTAATCGGCCGACTTTTCGAATATGGGGTGTACCACACACTTACCAAAATGACTACCGGTAGTTAGTCGCCTGAGTTAGTCCCTTGGTCTTAGGCTAGTTCGAGTGGGACCTGTTCCTTGTTTCTTACTTATGTTTTGATAAACATACATAAACAACAATACAAAACAACACATATAAATTAATACAAGGAGTCCGAAGAACAGGGGAAATGGAGCTTTTAAAGGTGGAGCATGGGGAATCCCCTAAAACCACCTCAACCCTGATCCTAAAAAAAAAAATGTCTTAAGCCCTTATTCATGTCATGCTTACGCCTTGTGACCCTACCTTTGCTTCTTTTGCTTTTAGGAAGTCATAAAAAATTCAAGGACAAAGTTTATATAGAGCCAATGCCCTAAACAATGAAATTAGACCCCACCTAAAAAATTTCACTAGAAGCAGTTGTTTTGATGCTCAAATATCACCAAATTGATCATCTCGACATCAAGATGCATGGACATGAAAAAAAAATGGATTTCAAGTTTTTGAAAACAATGCATCTTGTAACGCATTTTTTGACCATCAATTTCTAAGATTTTCAAGTTTTCATAGATCTGCTTGATCTACACTATTTTTGGAATTTTAAATTTTATAATTAAAGGTCAAACTATATTTTAAGGCTATCACCTAGATTTTCAATATTAAAACCACATTTCTCGATACTATTTGAAGGTGCGTTTTATTTTGATTGTTTAGAGCTCATCTCTATACAAACAGCATCCAAAATTAAATGATAAATAATACTTTTCAAACTCTCTTCTAAGTCATCAAAATAAATGGGAGAATCCCATATTTTTTTCCTTTTGTTGCTTATCGTATAGTTAATTAATCTATTGAGTTTCAACCAATGCTCGATAGAATTGGCTCACCTTGGCTCGAGCTTGGTATGTTACATTGGAAGTCCTTGCTTTTAAAATATTTAAGGGAAAATATAAGGGTGGCAACGGGTCGGCCGGACCCAACCGAACCATACCCTAATTCATTGGACATGATCCCAAAAATATAGTGTGGGACCCAGATTAGATTAAAATATTAAAATATCTATGTATTCAACTATATTTAAATATATTTCATATATTGGGACCCAAAAGATATTATCGGACCTAGACCCGGACCCGATCAGACCAGGACCCGGACCTGAATAGTGTTCGGGTCCAGGATTTGGACCCTAACCAAACCCGACAGACCCAAGTTTTGGAACCATACCTGGACCCGGATCAGGTCTGCTCCTCGGGGCATCTTCCATTGTCACTTCTAGGAAAATGTCAGTGTAGGACAACTTCTTTATAAAGCCACGGCTCGAATTTCGTTGGTATTTGAAAACTCTGAAATTAATGATCTCGACCTCGAAAATTATGAATTTAGAAAGAAATAGTAATTTTAAGCCCATCTTGCAATCATATTTTTTTGGAGGGTCTATTTTTTGTTATCAAAATATTCAATATCGGCATTATTTATGGAGTTACACATTTTTAATCGAAGGCGGATAGCCAAACTGGCTATAGAAATAGCAAACTCGCTTGTGCTCTCTACATTGTCAGCGTCTGAGAATTGGTGAAGACTGACTGGACCCGACCCGATTGGATCTAAGTTAGATCCGAGCTAGGTCAATATATATATATATATATATATATATATATATATATATATATATATATATATATATATATATATATATATATAAAGCATCTACGCAATGTCTATGGGTGAAAATGAAAAGTGTTTTCGCCCATAGGCTCATCACCGTCCAAAAAATCAGGCGACATACGTTTTTCAACTGCCACGGACCTAGCATGTCCGTGCCAGTATCGTCACGAACATATTAGGACCGTGACAGTAAAAAAAATATATGCGGAACCGCAAGCCATCCGTTGCAGGTCCGTTCAATGAACCGCCATGGACATAGTAAGTCTATGACGGTGGCGAAACACTATAGCACTTCGTCTAAAGATATTATTTAAGTTTTTCCATAGGAAAAAGTTTATATAAGGTTGCAACTTTAAAATGTAGGATTACATATGCACCTCAAAAATCTATCGAAAAATGTTGTTTTAATGTTGAAAAACCTTTTAATTTATTATCTCAACATTGAGATGTATGAATATGAAAAAGAAAAAAAATTCCCAAACATAGTGCATCTTGTAACACATTATCTAGACTATCCATTTTCAAGATTTTCAGATGCTTATAGATCTACTTGATTTCAATCATTTTTGGAGTTTTAAATTTTATAATTAGATATAAAAATAGATTTATAGATAGTTTTAAGAATTTTTTACAGAAAAATTACATGTTATGATAAAATTTGGAGGTGCACCTTAATTGGATTGTTAAGGTTGCAACCTTATAGAAACCGCACCCTTTATATATATATATATATATATATATATATATATATATATATATATATATATATATATAGAAATTTAATGCATAAGTATATATATTACATGTACATATGTTGGGGGGTTGGGCTGCACCAGACCTAGACTAGACCTGGACTCGAATTTGCCCATGTTGGTCCCAATTGACCAAGTGGGTCCATTTTAAGGCCCCGACCAGACACAACCCAACCTGCTTTGACACTACCCAACTTGCTTTGACACCTTTAGTGAAGACCTGAAGCGTAGTAAAATAAGAGGCCTTACAGTTTGCAATAGAAAACAAATTGCTATTTTTTTTATTTTTTTACTTAGTTAGTTTTTTATTACCTAATCAGGCTGGTTCAATAGGGATGACGAACCCTTACCTGTTTTTTAAAATCGTTAATAGTTTTTTGAATGCGTTAGATGAGAATGGAAGTCTAGACCTTAGCTTAAGCACAAATGATACAACCACCACGACCCCAACCCCAACCCCATTCTCAACTTTTCAAAGTTAAGATAGGGAAGATAGCGGAATATGCAAGGAACTATTTGAATCTCTTTTCAATTAATTAACTTAGGGATGTATCGCATTATTTGTAATAAAATGTAAGATTTGAATTACTTTTTGATTCCGATATAAACTTCCTCAAAAAAAGAAAAAAGATATAGAGCTGAATGTCCCTAGGCAATTTCCATTTACACCAGGCAATATCTAAACAATTCTTAGACATGCTTAGCTGAAGTGCTCTCAGTCAACTATGGAGTAGCTATGTGAATGCCTTTCTAAATCAAATTTGAATTCTAACATCTTTCTCCTTTAAGCATGGATTGGCTATGCATGGAAAGTGGTTCGTGGCCCAATGTGCCACATTTATTACCTCTTATTCCAATATGGCTTATGTTATTCCAATGTGTATTGGTTTTAACACCAAATGTTGTCACTGTTTGGGGGCATAGCTTTTATTTAGTTATCAATGATAGTAGATAGTGTGTGTCTCTTGCAGTTTTTTAACATTATTGATTTTTATTTATATTTGTAAGATAGCTTTTGTGAATTGGGATTTGACAACTTCTTTCTTGTAGTGCTGAATGAGGAAATTTTGGATTTCCCCCATTACCAGGTCAAGTACATACAAACTGGGCTTTATGGAGAGTCCCTTTGGGATTAAGGTGGAGTTTCTTTCTACTATATGCGTTCTTCATTTTTTATTTGCATTAACATGGTTGCATTTTGTTGAGTGAAATTCATTCTCTTTCTCTTTGTTTTCTCTTTGTCTTCCGATATAAACTTCCTCAAAAAGAAAAGAAAAGATAAAGATCTGAATGTAATGCAATTTCCATTTACACCAGGCAATATCTAAACAATTCTTATGCATGCTTAGCTAAAGTGCTCGCAGTCAACTATGCAGTAGCCATGTTAATACTTTTCTAAATCAAATTTGAATTCTAACATCCTTCTCATTTAAGCATGGATTGGCTAATGCATGGAAAATGGTTTGTGGCCCAATCTGCCATATTGATTTCCTCCTATTCCAATATGGCTTCTTTTTTTTAGTTGTTATGTGTATTGGTTTTAGCGCCATATGTTGTGACTGTTTGGGGGTATAGCTTTTATTTATTTCTCAATTATAATAGATAGTGTGTGTCTCTTGTAATTTTTTATCATTATTGATTTTATTTATATTTGTAAGATGGCTTTTGAGATTTGGGGTTTGACAATCTCTGTCTTCTTCTTTTTTGCAATGCTGATGAAGGAAATCTTGGGTTCCCCCCATTACCAGGTCAAGGATGCTCTTTTCATAGCTTTCGAACAAACTCATACAAACTGATCTTTATGGAGAGTCCCTCTGAGATTAAGGTGGAGTTTTTTTCTATTATATGCATTCTTTTTATTTGCATTAACATGGTTGCATGTTGTTGAGTGAAATTCATTATTTTTCTCCTCTTTGTTTCTCCTTCTTTTTGACATAAACTTCCTCAAAAAAAGAAAAAAGATATAGAGCTGAATGTCCTTAGGCAATTTCCATTTATACCAGGCAATATCTAAACAATTCTTAGACATGCTTATCTGAAGTGCTCTCAGTCAGCTATGTGAATGCCTTTTTAAATCAAATTTGAATTCTAACATCTTTCTCATTTAAGCATGGATTGGCTATGCATGGAAAGTGGTTTGTGGGCCAATGTGCCATATTTATTACCTCTTATTCCACTATGGATTATGTTATTCCAATGTGTATTGGTTTTAAACGCCAAAATGTTGTGACTGTTTGGGAGCATAGCTTTTATTTAGTTCTCAATTATAGTAGATAGTGTGCGTCTCTTGCAATTTTTTAGCATTATTGATTTTTATTTATATTTGTAAGATAGCTTTTGTGAATTGGGATTTGACTACTTCTTTCTTGTAGTGTTGAATGAGGAAATCTTGGATTCCCCCCATTACCAGGTCAAGTACATACAAACTAAGCTTTATGGAGAGTTGCTCTGGGATTAAGGTGGAGTTTCTTTCTACTATATGCATTTTTCATTTTTTATTTGCATTAACATGGTTGCATTTTGTTGAGTGAAATTCATTCTCTTTCTCTTTGTTTTCTCTTTGTCTTCCGAGATAAACTTCCTCAAAAAGAAAAGAAAAGATAAAGAGCTGAATGTAAGGTAATTTCCATTTACACCAGGCAATATCTAAACAATTATTATGCATGCTTAGCTGAAGTGCTCGCAGTCAACTATGGAGTAGCCATGTTAATACTTTTTTAAATCAAATTTGAATTCTAACATCCTTCTCATTTAAGCATGGATTGACTATGCATGGAAAATGGTTTGTAGCCCAATCTGCCATTTTTATTTCTTCTTATTCCAATATGGTTTCTTTTTTTTAGCTGTTATGGCCTCTATTTGGATATAAGATAGTGCCACAGACATGGGACGAGTTTTTGAAATTCATTCTTTGAAATTCTTTCTTTCTTTGTTTTATCTTTCTCTTCCGATATAAACTTCCTCAAAAAAAAAAGAAAAAAGGATAAAGAGTTGAATGTACCTAGGCAATTTCCATTTACACCAGGCAATATCTAAACAATTCTTATGCATGCTTCGCTGAAGTGCTCGCAGTCAACTATGGAGTAGCCATGTTAATACTTTTCTAAATCAAATTTGAATTCTAACATCCTTCTAATTTAAGCATGGATTGGCTAATACATGGAAAATGGTTTGTGGCCCAATCTGTCATATTTATTTCCTCCTATTTTAATATGGCTTCTTTTTTTTAGCTGTTATGTGCATTGGTTTTAAACGCCATATGTTGTGACTGTTTGAGGGTATAGCTTTTATTTATTTCTCAATTATAGTAGATAGTGTGTCTCTTGTAATTTTTTATCATTATTGATTTTATTTATATTTGTAAGATAGCTTTTGAGATTTGGGGTTTGACAATTTCTGTCTTCTTCTTTTTTGCAATCCTGATGAAGGAAATCTTGGGTTCCCCCCATTACCAGGTCAAGGATGCTCTTTTCATAGCTTTCGAACAAACACATACAAACTGATCTTTATGGAGAGTCCCTCTGAGATTAAGGTGGAGTTTTTTTCTATTATATGCATTCTTTTTATTTGCATTAACATGGTTGCATTTTGTTGAGTGAAATTCATGATTTTTCTCCTCTTTGTTTCTCTTCCTTTTTGACATAAACTCCATCAAAAAAAGAAAAAAGATATAGAGCTGAATGTCCTTAGGCAATTTCCATTTATACCAGGCAATATCTAAACAATTCTTAGACATGCTTATCTGAAGTGCTCTCAGTCAACTATGTAGTAGCTATGTGAATGCCTTTTTAAATCAAATTTGAATTCTAACATCCTTCTCATTTAAGCATGGATTGGCTATGCATGGAAAGTGGTTTGTGGCCCAATGTGCCATATTTATTACCTCTTATTCCAATATGGCTTATGTTATTCCAATGTGTATTGGTTTTAACGCCAAATGTTGTGACTGGTTGGGAGCATAGCTTTTATTTAGTTCTCAATTATAGTAGATAGTGTGTGTCTCCTGCAATTTTTTTGCATTATTGATTTTTATTTATATTTGTAATATAGCTTTTGTGACTTGGGATTTGACTACTTCTTTCTTGTAGTGTTGAATGAGGAAATCTTGGATTTCCCCCATTTCCAGGTCAAGTACATACAAACTGAGCTTTATGGAGAGTCGCTCTGGGATTAAGGTGGAGTTTCTTTCTACTATATGCATTCTTCATTTTTTATTTGCATAACATGGTTGCATTTTGTTAAGTGAAATTCATTCTCTTTTTCTTTGTTTTATCTTTCTCTTCCCATATAAACTTCCTCAAAAAGAAAAAAAAGATAAAGAGCTGAATGTAAGGCAATTTCTGTTTACACCAGGCAATATCTAAACAATTCTTATGCATGCTTAGCTGAAGTGCTCGCAGTCAACTATGGAGTAGCCATGTTAATACTTTTCTAAATCAAATTTGAATTCTAACATCCTTCTCATTTAAGCATGGATTGAATATGCATGGAAAATGGTTTGTAGCCCAATCTGCCATATTTATTTCCTCTTATTCCAATATGGTTTCTTTTTTTTAGCTGTTATGGCCTCTATTTTTTTGAAATTCATTTGATATTCTCTTTCTCTTTGTTTTATCTTTCTCAGATAGTAAAGAGTTGAATGTACCAGGCAATTTCCATTTACACCAGACAAACAATTCTTATGCATGGACGAGTCAACTTTTGTTAAATTTTCTAAATCAAATTTGAATTCTCATCCTTCTCTTTGCATGAAGTTTATCCCAATCTCTTTCGATATTTGGATAAAGATAGTGCCACAGACATTTTTTGAAATTCATTTGAAATTCTTTGAAATTCATTCTCTTTCTCTTTGTTTTAAAAAAAAAAAAAAAAAAAAGGATAAAGAGTTGAATGTACCTAGGCAATTTCCATTTACACCAGGCAATATCTAAACAATTCTTATGCATGCTTCGCTGAAGTGCTCGCAGTCAACTATGGAGTAGCCATGTTAATACTTTTCTAAATCAAATTTGAATTCTAATATCCTTCTCATTCAAGCATAGATTGGCTAATGCATAGAAAATGGTTTGTGGCCCAATCTGCCATATTTATTTCCTTCTATTCCAATATGGCTTCTTTTTTTTAGCTATTATGTGTATTGGTTTTAACGCCATATGTTGTGACTGTTTGGGAGTATAGCTTTTATTTATTTCTCGATTATAGTAGATAATGTGTGTCCCTTGTAATTTTTTATCATTATTGATTTTTATTTATATTTGTAAGATAGCTTTTGGGATTTGGAGTTTGACAATCTCGGTCTTCTTCTTTCTTGCAATGCTGATGAAGGAAATTTTGGGTTCCCCTCATTACCAGGTCAAGGATGCTCTTTTCATAGCTTTCGAACAAACACATACAAACTGATCTTTATGAAGAGTCCCTCTGAGATTAAGGTGGAGTTTTTTTCTATTATATGCATTCTTTTTATTTGCATTAACATGGTTGCATTTTGTTGAGTGAAATTCTTTATTTTTCTCCTCTTTGTTTTGTCATTCTTTTTCGATATAAACTTCCTCAAAAAAAGAAAAAAGATATAGAGCTGAATGTCCCTAGGCAATTTCCATTTGTACCAGGCATTATCTAAACAATTCTTAGACATGCTTATCTGAAGTGCTCTCAGTCAACTATGGAGTAGCTATGTGAATGCCTTTTTAAATCAAATTTGAATTCTAACATCCTTCTCATTTAAGCATGGATTGGCTATGCATGGAAAGTGGTTTGTGGGCCAATGTGCCATATTTATTACCTCTTATTCCAATATGGATTATGTTATTCCAATGTGTATTGGTGAAATGTTGTGACTGTTTGGGGGCATAACTTTTATTTAGTTCTCAATTATAGTAGATAGTGTGTCTCTTGCAATTTTTTAGCATTATTGATTTTTTTTTATATTTGTAAGATAGCTTTTGTGAATTGGGATTTGACTACTTCTTTCTTGTAGTGTTGAATGAGGAAATCTTGGATTCCTCCCATTACCACCAGGTCAAGTACGTACAAACTAAGCTTTATGGAGAGTTACTTTGGGATTAAGGTGGAGTTTTTTCTATATATGCATTCTTCAACATGGTTGCATTTTGTTGAGTAAAATTCATTCTCTTTCTCTTCCGATATAAACTTCCTCAAAATAGAAAGGAAAAGATAAAGAGCTGAATGTAATGCAATTTCCATTTACACCAGGCAATATCTAAACAATTCTTATGCATGCTTAGCTGAAGTGCTCGCAGTCAACTATGGAGTAGCTATGTTAATACTTTTCTAAATCAAAATTTAACATCCTTCTCATTTAAGATGGATTCTATGCATGGAAAATGGTTTGTAGCCCATCCCATATTTATTTCTCATTTAAGCTTTTTTTTAGCTGTTTTGATATTTGATATAAGATGGTGCTATTTTTGAAATTCATTTGAAATTCATTCTTTCTCTTCCGAAAATTCCTCAAAAAAAAAAAAAAAAAAAAGGAGTTTGTAGGCAATTTCCATTTATCTAAACAGATCTTGTGCATATAAAGTTATTTAGCCTCTTAAATTTTGAAGTAGTCAACAATATGGAATTTAACATCCTTTTTTTAGCTATGCATGGAAAATGGTTTTGTAGCCCAATCTGCCATATTTATTTCCTCTTATTCCAGCGGTTTCTATATTTGGATATAAGATGGTGCCACAGACATGGGACGAGTTTTTGAAATTCATTTGAAATTCATTCTTTCTCTTCCGATATAAACTTCCTCAAAAAAAAAAAAAAAAGATAAAGAGTTGAATGTACCTAGGCAATTTCCATTTACACCAGGCAATATCTAAACAATTCTTATGCATGCTTAGCTAAAGTGCTTGCAGTCAACTATGAAGTAGCCATGTTAATACTTTTCTAAATCAAATTTGAATTATAACATCCTTCTCATTTAAGCATGGATTGGCTATGCATGGAAAATAGTTTGTAGCTCAATCTACCATATTTATTTCCTTTTATTCCAATATGGTTTCTTTTTTTTAGTTGTTATGGCCTCTATTTGGATATAAGATGGTGCCACAGACATGGGATGAGTTTTTTGTGAACGTAGCATAAATTTTAAAAATAAGGGATATAAGATGTGCCACTTTTTTTTGTGATTGATGTGCATGAATGTCTCTTAAATTTGTAATTGTTGATGTTCAGTTTGCTTCTATAGCCATGAACATTGTAAAAGTTTTGTTTTTGTCTGAAGGGTAAATGTATATTATTTCATGTAAAAAAGGTATGGACCATGAGAGGTTAAGAGGTTATTGGATTGGAACTGGACCATACAAATTCTACAAAGTTGAGTCTTTGCACTGCTAGAGGGGCTGAAATTGTATGATTATAGATGGGGCCCCTCCATTGCGGTGGAAAGAGATTCAATGATTCAATGAACCTTGAGCATAAGTTTTTTCAATCTAAAATTTCTATTATTTAAAAAAAAAAACAAAATTTGAAATTTCAATTTTCTAACCTTAAATCTCATCCTCTAAAAATTGGGAGCATGAATGGTTTTGCACTTCTCGGGTATTAAATCAATACAGACCTTGAACCGGTAATTACGTTCTTGGGCATTAAATACATTTCTTAGTCTCGTCTCACAAACACTGGATTTTATGGAAAACACTTTCTTTCTAGAAAACTTTTTTGACAACGATTTCTAGAAAATGTTTTCTCTAGAAAGCATTTTATAGAGAAAACATTTTCATATGAAAATGTTTTCATCTAGAAAATAATTTCTCACATGAAAATTTTCTAGTTTTTCTAGAAAAGGTAAATCTTTTTTGGAAAACCTAAAAAACAATTTCCTAGAAAACATTTTCTAGAAGAAAATGTTTTCCTTTAAAACATTTTCCTAAAAAACATTTTCTAGAAAACACTTTCTAGGAAAACATTTTCCTAGAAAACACTTTCTTGGAAAAGGTTTACCAAGAAAACAAATTTCATGGAAAACATTTTCCTAGAAAACACTTTCTTAGGAAAACATTTTCCTTTTCTTAGAAAAGCTTCTCCGAGAAAGCACTTTCTTGGAAAACACTTTCTTAGAAAATATTTTCTTGTAAAGCACTTTCTTAGAAAACATGTTTTCCTAGAAAGCAAATTCCTAGAAAATAATTTCCTGGAAAACGTTTTCCCAGAAAACAATTTATAGGAAAAGGTTTTCCTAGAAAAATGTTTTCTTAGAAAGCACTTTCATGGAAGAAGAAAATAATTTCCTGTAAAACGTTTTCATATAAAAACATTTTCTAGTAAAACATTTTCTTAGAAAATATTTTCTAGAAAACACTTTCAAGGAAAACGCAATACAATTTCCTGGAAAGGTTTTCCCAGAAAACACTTTCTTGGAAAAGGTTTTCCTTGAAAACACTTTCTTGGAAAAGGTTTACCTAAAAAGCACTTTCTTGGGAAAATATTTTCCAAGAAAACATTTTCTTAGAAAACATTTTCTAGAAAACACTTTCAAGGAAAACATTTTTTGAGACAATTTCCTGAAAAATATTTTCCCAGAAAACACTTTCCTGGAAAGAGACAATTTCTTGGAAAAGGTTTTCCCAAAAAAAGCTTTCTTGGAAAAGGTTTTTCTAGAAAACAATTTCATGGAAAAGGTTTTCCAAGAAAGCACTTTCCTAGGAAAATATTTTCCTAGGCAATTTCCCGAAAAAGGTTTTCCCAGAAAACACTTTCTTGGAAAAGATTTTCCCAGAAAACACTTTCCTGGAAAAGGTTTTCCTAGAAAGCACTTTCTAAGGAAAATACTTTCCTGAAAAATGTTTTCTTAGAAAACATTTTCTAGAAAACACTTTAAAGGAAAACATTTTCCTAGACAATTTCCAGGAAATGGTTTTCCTAGAAAACACTTTCTAGGAAATGGTTTTCCCAGAAAACACTTTCCTGGAAAAGGTTTTCTTAGAAAGCACTTTCTAAGGAAAATACTTTCCTGAAAAATGTTTTCTTAGAAAACATTTTCTAGAAAACACTTTCAACGAAAACATTTTCCTAGACAATTTCCAGGAAATGGTTTTCCTAGAAAACACTTTCTAGGAAATGGTTTTCCCAGAAAACACTTTCCTGGAAAAAGTTTTCCCAGAAAACACTTTCCTGGGAAAGGTTTTCCAAGAAAACATTTTCCTGGAAAAATATATTCTTGGAAAAATTTTTCCTAGATAACATTTTCTAGAAAACACTTTCAAGGAAAATAGTTTCCTAGACAATATCCTGGAAAAGGATTTTCCAGAAATCACTTTCCTAGAAAATGGACAAATTCCTGGAAAAGCTTTTCCCAGAAAATACTATCCTAGAAATGTTTTCCTAGAAAAAACTTTCCTGGAAAAAGTTTTCTTAGAAAGCACTTTCTAAGGAAAATATTTTCAAGGAAAATATTTTCTTAGAAAACATTTTCCAGAAAACACTTTCAAGGAAAATATTTCCTTAGAAAACATTTTCTAGAAAACACTTTCAAGGAAAACATTTTCTTAGAAAACGTT